>NC_080544.1:59767376-60140710 GCF_028640845.1 Ahaetulla prasina | reverse complement strand
CCACCCTCTCGCGCCCCGCCAATCCCGAGGTAATATTTCCTTTTTAGTGTATCGCAAGCTTCTAACTCAAATGGTTATTGCTTCCCATTTTTAAAGTTTACTTAGCAAAAGCCCCAGCTAACGTGAGCTGTTTTGGCAAGAGACGCGGGGGCTTTGCCTTCAGCGCTGCAGCGCAAAACGTGGAGGGGAGGGAGCGGGCTTTTAGGGATGAGTTATATTGCAATCAACTTAGTAAATCTGCATGCAGAAAAGGATGCTAATTAGTCTTAATAGTCTACCAATATGCCCCAAGACTGGAGACACAACAAACGTAAATCTGCTACCGATAAATATTTTTAATTGTTAAATTTACTGGAAAGAAAGTTTTATTTGCCTTGGCAAGACCACGTGATGTGAGAAAGCCAGGGGGAGGAAGAGGAAAAGAGAAAGGCGAGACGTGTGTGTGTATGTGTTTGTGTGTATGTATACACTTTCCTCCTAGGAAGGAAGACTTCTAACTGGACAACTTGCTACCGAGGAAACCTGCAATAGAGAATCCCAGGAACCCTACACGCTTTGCAATAAGCCTGGATAGGATCGGGCTGAGGAGAAGAGCTAATCGAGAGGGGATCGTTCAGCACCCTCGTACCGCGTTTCTTTTCCCCGAGAGGGCCAGTATCTCCCTCCCTGTTTCCTCCATTCCAATCAGCAAAGCTGAGACTAGCAAAGACGCAGGCACCCTAAGCGAGCGCTTGGCAAAATTAGTGATGTATCACGTTAATTACCAATGTGATTTTCAAATGGTTGCAGGCAGGCCCAAGGAAAATTAATGGAAATCCAAATTCTAATTATGTGGCGGTTGTTAAAGAATTAAACTAAATACTCTGGGTGGATGTGGCGGGAGGGAGGGAGAGAGGGGCGGGCGAAGGAAGGAAAGAGCAGAAGCGCCTTTCCATAGTAGAGGAAAACTCCCCCCGTGCGCGGCCTCTGCGCCTGAAAAGAGGCGCGCGCACCTGCAAAGCGACTTCCCCGTTCTTTGACAGCATGTCGAGGGCCCCTTTTCAGTGCCAAGGTATCCAGCAAGAAGCAAGATCAACGCCTCCAGGCGGGACCAGAAGCGTCACTTTTGGAGGAGGTCTTTGCTTCTTTATTGGCCCTTCCCAGGTTGGGAGGATTGGAATCTAGGCAGAGGAATTCTTAGCCGGGCAAACTGGGCCTTTGAATCCAAGCAAGAGGACTTTCGCCCGGACTGGAAACCTGGCCAAAGGAGCCCTGCTCCCGAGAGCTTCTGGGGACCTGGAAAACACGTGTTAAACAAAAAGAGGGCGATTGACACCCGCAACTCTTTGGATTTGTTTGAGGAGTGTTTTAACTGAGATTGTATAGAATTAGGGTGGAAAGGACAGAAGGCAAATGGAGGAAACTCCACCATGGGGAGAAAAGATAAGAACCGGAACCACAGGAAAGTCAACAACCACAGGAAAGTCCCTGACCAACAACTGTAAGGTCTGCAATTATTGTACTGGCTTCACATTCCTGAGGACTAGAAACTTACACAAAGTGCCCATACGTTGCCAGGTTGACAGAATGTGTATAACTTTAGGGTGGACCTTACTGCATTGCAATCTGAATTAAAAGTCATCTTCCATTAAAGATAGATAAATTGGAACCATTTGAATTATGTTACTATGAATCAGCAAGTATTCCTTTCTGGACTAATCCTTTTTGTTTATATTGATTTCAGCTGGATAAATAGGCTTCAAAGTTCAACCAAATATTCAGCATAGTGAACAGAATAAAATGTTAATGAAAACAGACCCACTAATCATTTTTTAATACAACTTTTGTTTGGCAAGTCCTAATTTTTTAATGCCTTTCTATAATCAGGTGGAGGCAAACAGCTACCCACAGGATGTCTAATTAAACAGGATTAGGAGGTAAAGTCGTTGTCTTGTTCCAAAGGTCTTCTATTTTCCTTGGAGCTGGAAATGAGATTTGGTCATGCACCACTAAGACAGCCAACCCTTACAGGCATTGGATAGTTACACAAACACTTTTTTTAAAGAGACAATTCAGTATCTGCTAAACAACACATAATATAGAGCAAATAGATAGCTTTAACCTAGTGTTTTCCAGATGCTTTTCAGTCAGGACTCCAATTCCCATCATCTCAGCCATCATTATCAAACAGTGTACCTGAAAGAGATAGGAGCTGTGAGAGTTTGCAGTATACTAAGTTGGAACATTTGTTGTAGTGACATCAGGCTAGAAATCTGGAGATCATGAGTTCTAGTCCTGCTCTAGCCATGAAAACCAGCTAAGTGATTTTGGGCCAATCACATGCTCTCAACCCTAGGAAGGAGACAATGGTAAACCACTTACAAAAAATCTTGCCAACAAAACTGCAGGGATTAATTTGGGCAATTGCCAGGAGTCAAAAACTTACCCAAATGATTCCTCCCATCAAAAAAAGGGAGGGCTGGAAAATACAGGTACAGTTTGTAAAGGAAAGTTGATGTCTATGTGAACAATCTGGAACATGTTGGTGAAATTACCTAAAAAGCTTTTGATAAAAAATATTCCAAACATGTCCTTGGGTCTTTGAAGAGTTGTACCAACACTTTTTTTTCCAAGACTTCAGCCCCACCATGCTGAAGCAGAGAAAATGTAGCTTTAGAATGAAGTATAGGCATCCAGTTCAAAGCAGACCTCCTCAAAAGTCATTGAATGACCCTCTGCAGGCCATTAGTTTAAACTTAACTTAATTCTTGACAATTGGCATGGAGGAATCATATGAAATCTTGCTCAATACTTGGAATTTTTCAGAGAAAGGATGAGATTATGCATAAATTTGAGTGCTGGCTGTAGATTCAAATGATTTGTATTTAATCAGAGGATTTAAGATCACCCTTATCTGTCACCCCTTTCCTATATTATTGAGAATGAAGATGAAAAAGTAACCCAAGAGTGGCTCTATTGTGACCTGTGGCTACAATCCAAGGTATATATTTTCTTTTGTTATAAATCACATTAATTGAATGGGATTCATATGAAAGTAACCCCCCCTCCCCCCGCATAATATTGCAATGTAAGTTTATCCAGATCATGCTACCCAATGATGGTCTAAGACAGGGGTTCTGAGGAAATCTATTATCTATGAGGATTTGGTGCTGCAGAAAAGCTGGAATTTAATACATTTCATTCACATAACTTATCATTCACCTTGGAGACTCCAGTCTACCATGGAGAGATGAATGGAGCATTCCTCTTTTTCCCCCATAGAGAAGAATGGAAAATGTGGATGGGAAACTATTTCTGAACTGAGAGCTGAAGACTTTCAAATGTGTGCATACACACAGAGATACAGATGCACCAGTGCTGGCTCCAGGGCATATATGGTGCTCCCAGACCACATTGACTGATGGCTCTCCCTCCTACCATGTGATTTGGAAGAAGAAGCAGCATGGCGCCCCCTAAGCTTTGGCGCCCTCAAGATGGCCCTACATAGCACCTCCTACCACCACCCATCATGGTCTCCAGCAGCCAGAAAACACTTTAGCAGTGGAAAAGGAGCTTTGGCAGCATGAGAGCCTAAGCCCCCTGGCAGCTTGCCAAAAGAACATGATATAGAACATCCAAGCTAAGTATTTAGATTTAAGCTCCTTTGGTACAATTGTTTTCAATGGCGTTCACAGAGCCTTTCTTTTTAAAGTACATTATCCACTGTGGCAGAGAAGATAGAAGGGAGGGGAAGATCACTGGAACCCGATCTCCACAGCTGCAATGGTTGCTGAATACAAGATAATTCCACTAACATGCAGGGCGTATGTTCAACCCCAGCAGATTTTCTCAAGTGGCTCATCATGGTACATATTTTTCTTCTCGCACAACTGTCTCACACCACACAGGCTCAATTTATTCAGAAAGAGTTGATTGGCTAAATTACTCTAGTAGTGTGAAATGGCATTCTTACTTGGTTAGGGTAGGCCCCTAGATTACATAACAAAACGATACGTTTTGTGCTATACTTTGGATGTGGTTCCTTTTTCTTTGGATACTGAGGGCCAGAAATAAGTAGGATCTTCATGAGAAACATTGGGCTGTCTAAGCAGAATCCTACAATTGGATTTTAGGGCATTGACTCCAACCTCATTGCTTAGAGCTGGAGTCCAAATTAAAGCATTTCTTACAGAAGGCTGTCCAGCTTCCACTTAAAAGATCCATTGAAGGGGACCCAGCCAGGATTGTGGATAGTTGCCTCCACCATCAAACTGTTTATATGGTTAAGAATTTTTAATCAGGCTCTGCCTTTCTGTAATTCAATTTATCATTCTGTATCACAAACTCTGGATATTCCTCTGTGGCATCCTTTCAGGTATGTGAAAAGTGCTGTCATAATCCCACTCAGTTGTTTGTTCTCAAAGCTGGTTCTTAGCCCCTTCTCCTCACTTCACAGAACTTTCCAGTAGATTGGTTAGGTCCATGTTGCCCTACACTGAACTAATGTCTCTAATGGACCCAATACTCAAACCTGGACTTGACTAATCAAAATAAAATATGTTTTTTTTTCTTATTTGCAAACTACTCCAATTGACAGGGTCTAAAATGGCATTTGCTCCTTTGGTGACTATATAACACTGCTGACTTATATTCAGTTTGTAGACAACTGCTATTTCAATATCTTTTTACAGTACTGTAGTATTTCAAGCCATAACTTCCATGCTAGATCTGTTCATTTTATTATCTTTGCATTTGTTTTTTTAATTCCAATCTGTTATTTTCAATTAAATTATTTAACCTATCAGATCATTTTGACTTTTATTTCAGTTTGCTATTATATTAAATACCCCACTCAATTTTGTCATTTGCAAATCTGATAAGCACACACTTCATATCCTCATTTAAGTCATTTGTATCAATGTTGAAACATATAGAGCCCATGATACTTAACCAATGACACTTCATTTCAATCTGATGAGGAATCATTGAGGAAAATTTTGAGAAACAATTTTATGTGCCCACTGAATTGACATGTCATTCATCATACGCTTAACTAAATTCAGCTGCTAAATTACTAGTTAAAATAGTTACATGACTTATATTAACTAGACAGTGTTCCTGATTTCCCAGCTATGATCAGTCTGCTTGTCCCTCTTTTGCATACTGTAGACACAGTACCTTACAATAAGCACTGCATCCCTTATGCCCCAATCCTTGCACAATCTTGCTTCTTTTATAACTTCCCATAACCCCTAGCAGATTGCATGCCAATATATCCTTGGGGATGCTGGATTGAAAGACTGCTCTTTGCCTATACATACATACACACACATACACACACACCCCTCTAAGTGCAAGCCTTACCTTTTCACAGTGCTTTTGTGTGATGTATCACCTGTATATTTTTAAGTGTGTGAGTCCAATGAATAACCAAATCTGTGTTGTCATCTCTTACAGCTCTCTCTTTTTCTCTGTATGGCGGAACTGCTAACAGACTGCAGGAGCTCAGCCCCACTGCCTTGCCTGCCTACCCCACCTTAAAAAAATGTTTATTGAATAAAGTGGTTTTCCTTTGGGTGGTTTAACTCCTCCTTCACTGTTTATAAAGTAGATCACAGTGACAGGTGCAGCAGGCTGTAGCTTGCATTCCCCCATATATTGTAGCCCCAAACATCATTAATACTAATAAAATATCACTATGGAAACCAGTACATCTAAACAGACTGGAGGTAGTGACCCTTGAAAAAGGCAAGATCCTGCAAGCTCCAGCCAAACATGAATCATTTTTCTCTGCATACTTTATAGGAATTACCAGTGATATGCAAGGCTGTCATTACCAAGCACTTCTATGGATCTGCGAGTCATTTCCATAAATCAGCAGCATTGGGTCCAGCAGAGAGTCCTAAGAATATGATGGAACTCTTTTTGAACATATAATGAAGTGTTCCAGAGGCTGCAGTTATTTTTCTGCTTGTTAAGGTTTTTTCCCCCCTTTTGCAGCTTTTGAATTTGATTTTAAATTAAAATGTCGCCAAAAGAATGTTTTATTGGTGATCACTGTTATGATAAATTTATGCCTCAATAATTACTTTTCACACAGTATTGATCTCCACTGGCCAGTTCTTTGCACACCCTCCTCCCTCCCTCCCTCCCACCTGTCTCTCTCTATCAGTATGCCTGTGCGTTTGAGAGATGGAGGGAAAGACAGAGATTGGCTTAGCAGAAAGTTAAACAACCTTTTATAAAATTTAGGACAAGTGGATCTCAAGAGATGGATTGATTCAAAATAAACAAGTGTTAAATTAATGTTAACCAGAGGCAGCAAGAATTTACTTCTTTTCTTGCATGAAGAAATATAACTTTCAGTTATATCTTTATAGACAGTATCAAAATAAAAATCAAAGCTGCATATAGGTACTTATCATCTTAAGGTGAAAAAACTGAGCATCACTTGAGGGCTAATAGAGGAAGAACAATTCCCTACTGTCTGTATGGATATATTAATTGGTAGATTCAACCATCCATCCTATCGTTCAAAACAATCTAATGATGGTTTAGTTGGTTTGATTAAGATAGACCTGTTATCCAGAGTCATTAAAATCAATAGAGTTTAAACATTTATTTCAGCACGATATGGATTGTATTGTAGTTTATTCATCAAATATTAAAATATTGGATTTTGAAATTAGATTTCAGCTGGAGTAGCTGGCTGGGGTTTCTGTGAAAGGATTTTCAGGCTGATGGCATTGTAAACAATGCACATGTTTATCTATTCAGGATGCATTGAACATGCTATTCTAGATGACAAATGAGTTTTTTTCTTGTTATTTGATCAAGATAAATGACTATGCTAAATAGTTCCTAATTATAACCTGTTAAAACTTGCTGTAGCATTTAAACTCTCCATTAATTAATTAGCTTAAAGCAATGGTTCTCTAAGTGCAAAGTTAAATGCCTTTGTAAAGAAGTATGGACAGTTGCCAGAACTTAAAGGGAACCATGCTTCAGTTCTCTCTGGGGCTTCTCCGTTTCAAAAGGTGACCTCTTTCTTAGTTATTTCAGATTTGCATTCTGCCAGATTCTTTGGTCTACAGGGTCAAGTGACCAGACTTCTCAAGGTCAGCATCTCCAAAAACATTTGTTGAATTTGGTCCAACAATAGGTACCTTTCTTTCTGTTTACTCTGCCTTACACAACCAAACATCTACAATCCTCAGCCTGTGAATACCTCTCGTATATTGTCACCATAAATTAACTGATTAATTAAAAGACTGTTAATGATAGTTTCAACCATATTCTCCACTCTTTGCAAACACTTTTGAAGATCATTATCCTATACAAAATTATATTACACAAAAGTGCATGGTTTTGTCAGGCCTCCACTTGTTACTGACTGTTGGTAGAAAGAATATAAGAAAATAATTTTCTCAAGATTTTAAAGTTTTATTTATACACATATACTCAGGCGTGAACACATCAGAAATGATTTGAAAGAAGTGTTTTGGAAGTTGCACTTGCTTGTTTTAAAGCAATCTGATATTTTTTATTCTTCTATGAAATGGAAAAGAAGCTGCTGTTGTTGCTGCTTTAAAAGTTGCATTAATTTTAATGAGCAGACTCCTTAAAATAGCTGTGTCTTGCTTCATGCTAATGGGAGCCTTTAAAAGGTTGGGCTTTTTAACAAAAGAGTAGAGAAGTGCTAATCCAGGGGTGTCAAATACAAGGCCCACGGGCTGAATCCAGCCCATGATGTGGTCGGATCTGGCCCGTGGGGCCGTCCTGAACAATATAAGGGGCTGGCCTGCATTGCTTCGGCCCAGTCTACCTGTTGTGACTCTGGCTCCCGAGCCTGTCCTCACAGAGGAAGATGACTCTGAAAGTGATGGGGAGGAGCTGATAAGGCCTCCCTCTCCAGGACCCTCCTTTCTGGCAACACCTCAGGTTCCAGCTGAAGGCCAGGAGGAGCTGACAAGGCCTCCCTCTCCAGGACCCTCCTTTCTGGCAATGCCTCAGGTTCCAGCTGAAGGCCAGGAGGAAGGCATGTCGGAGCATCCACTAATAGGGAGTGATGAAAATCAATCTTGGATTGATCCCAGGCAGCATCGGAGGGAGAGGCGTGCGCAGCAAAGGAAGAGGTGTGGAAGGGCCAGAGATTGCTGAGTCACTGAGCCACACCCCACAGAGGATAAAAGTGGGTGGGGTTGCTCTGCAGGCTCTGTGACGGACAAAAACTGCATATTGTGAGTTTCGGATGGGATATTTTTCGGAATTAAGGCTTGGACTTTGTGAATGACTTCTGACTATTCTTTGAACTCTTGGTTGCTCCAGCAACGGACTACAGATATGCTGACTCCTGTTTCTAGAGGTGGTAGCTGCCAGCACTTTTATCTGCTAAAGGGATTCAGGTCGGCTTGTAAAAATAAATTACTGGTAGATGTTGTTTGCTTGTGTGTCTTCCTATGTGAGGTGGGGGGACAGAACACTACCCTATGCGAAGAGGAAACATCAGGCCAGCATGGATTCAGCCCAGTCTATCCAATGCAAAGAGGAAACATGCCAGCAGTTTGGGGAGTGGCGTCAAGCTGGCCATGCCCACCCACCCAGTCAGCCATGCCCATCCAGTTAGCCATGCCCAGTAAGTGGCATCAAGCTGGCCATGCCCACCCAGTTGGCCACACCCACCCAGTCCGGCAATGCTCACCCGGCCCCCCGAGAACAGCCACAGCCCTGATGCGGCCCTCAATGAAATTGAGTTTGACACCCTGCGATAAGCCAACCTCAACCCTAAACTCACTAATTATATACAGTAATGAGTTAATATGGTTAATCTTATTGAAAAAGATTAGAACATATTTTCTTTCTATTATTCTCTACCCCACACTGTTGCATATATGCATTTAATACCCATGCATAGTAGTATATGGTATCTTGCTGGTTTCTTCTAGCCAATAAAATTTCTTCTTTAATTTGTTGTGGAAACAAGCAAAATAATGGACTATGTGTATTAAGAAAGGGAATGAGCAGATCACACAGAGGAATACTTTTGGATTGCAATCAGCATTAGTAGACTAAAATTAATGTGATGCTTATTACATTTGGCCAGAAAATGAAAACAAAAACAACAAAAAATACCTCAAATAAATGTATAATGTCACTGAAGATCAGAGTGAATTTATTATTGCTTTTTGCCAAGAGATCAATGTCTTTTGCATTATTAGTTCTGATACTGCGGGTTTTCAGTTATTCTCCTGGAATACATAAACTAAAAATGATATATTGATGGAGATTTGAAAGTCATATATAGTTCCGATGAATATACTGAAAATGTAATATTTTGAAACAATATTCTACATATGTGATGAGTAGGCATGACTATTGATTTATTTGTTACTAGCCAAAATTAGGGCATATCTAATTTAATTAGAGTTTCTTCTAATATTCAGCTCCCAGCACTACTTGAAACCTCTGCTATTAAGTACGTATGTACAATATGTAGAAATTCTCATCATAAGAGCTAGAGAACAGAACCTTGACCTGACTCTTAAAATTTATTTAAATTTGCTTTCTTCAGATTTTTCTAAAGAAACATATTAGTGATATAAAATTGTACCTGTTATCCATAAATCCCAGGACAATATGTGAAGCAGTGGTTCCCATAAATCAAAAGCATATAAAACATACTTCCAATAGGATATTTTAAAAAAATCTTTTGTATATAGTCACTTTGCCTTGAAGATGAATATGAAGCTCTCCTCCAAAGTGTTTGGAAGTGATAAATGTAGCAAGATATTGGTCTGACAGGGACACAGGCAGTCATTTCACAGTACTAAGATCACACTGAAAAGTCAGGGCTGACAGCAGAAGGCAGTATGCAATTGTTTTTGTTTGTCTTCCCTGGTATATGTTCCTGAAGAAAAAAAAGATATAATTTCACCATCCAATAATAAAGTGAGGCAAATAACTCAAGGTGAAGTGGAAATCTCCCTTTCCAGAGGTGAGCTACTGCCGGTTTGGACCAGTTCAGGCGAACCGGTAGTTCCGACCACTGGATGGGCCCACACACCCGCCCCGGCACTATCCCATCCTATATATCTCACTCTCTGGCTCGCTCACCTCACCCAGGCAGCCCAGCTGATTTCTACGCCTCGCCCGCTCTACTCACAGTGGCTGCCCAAGAAGGTCTGCTGGAAGCCGTGAGCAGGAAATAGCTGTGTGTTTGAAGCTGTGCGTGCTCACATTTTCAGTTCTGCACTAGGCCAACCGATTGTTAAATTATGTGAAGCCCACCTCTCTCCCTTTTATATTATTTTTGATAGGCTCCTGTAGAAACAGTTGAGTTGAGAAGTACGGTCACCGTAGGTGATTGTTACAGGGCCCTTAGGGAACCAGGTCCAGGGGTGACATTCCCAGAACAACTTAAGAAAACCTGGGATTCATATGGCAGGCTCTTCAATGCACAAACTTGTCTTGTTACTTTCTTTTTGCCTTTACTCTCTGATGAATAGTGTCTTGTGCAGACTTAGAGCTTTTAGAGGCCATGAGAGCAACCAGAACAGGAAAGCAGCTGTAGGTCTGGTGTAGACAAAACCTGCTTTTCCCTGTCTTCTCATATTAGGAAGATTTGTATTTATATCTTACTTTTTCTCCAGGAATACCTTACCATGGAGAACAAGCTTCCTTTTATCCTCACAAGAACAGTCCTATAAAATAAATTGAGCTGAGAGACAGTGCCTAATCCAAAGTCATCCATTAAATTCCATGGATGAGAATGGACTTGAATCCAGGGGCAGCTACTGTGCACTGCAAGCATGTAAAAAGGAGTGGGGAGCTTAATCACAGGGCTGTGATTGCCATAATGATTTTTTGGGTACCCTTTTTTTTTACACCCCTGCTTGAACCTGAGTCTCCTTGGCTCTTGTCTAGGACCATTAACCATTATACTGCCTTGGGTCTCCCAATATCTTGACCAACCCAGGTCTCTATTTTTATCTCTCCCAGTCAGTCAACATTCGATGTCATGCCATAGTTGCTAGTTTATTTCACAACACAACATTCTCTCCCCCCCCCCTTCTTAGAGGGCTTTTTTCTTACAGTTTTTGAACACTTGCAAAGTTACCCCAAGGAAACCTTGCATTCTCAATGGTATATTTTATTTTTACGAAGCACAAACATATAAATATCAGCAGGAAAAGTAGAGCCCACATCAATACTGTCATGTTAGATCAGAAATCTCATATATTATAATGGTGAGAAAGTGACAAAACAGGGCACTGATGGGCAGCAGGAAGATGAAATGTTGTGTGGGATGAATTTTGGTTAACAGCAGAATTTTTCCTTCCAACAGGCTGGTGTTCCTTATCCAGCATACTTTCATCCCAAGCGTGATTCCTTAGTGCCAAGGTTAAGGCATAGACTCTATTTTTTAAAAATGGGCCATGAAATAGATATGGCAGTAATAAAAGAATAAGTCTCCTGAGCATATACAGGTTCAAAGTGTATTGTCTTTAGTATTGGAAGACCAGAGCTACACAGGTGTATTTTAGATTTATAAGCATAAGCAAACTTATTCTGTTATACAAACTAGTTCCCAGTTTCCCTCAAAATAAGATGTCCCCTGATAATAAGCCCAATCGGGCTTTTGAGTGCATAGCAATAAGGCTCAAAAAAATATAAGACAGGGTCTTATTTTCGGGGAAACACAGTACTATAGAATATAATTAAACACCACTCATCTGCTGGTAAAACCCTAATAAACTAACAACTTTTTGCTGATTTAAATTTTTTTCTTTAAAAAATTGATAGTAGCCTCAGTTTCCCTACGAGCTGGCTGATAAGTTTTTTGAACTCTGATGTTGTCCAACCCAGACAAAGAACTGTAAAATTTGTGACTATATAAATTGATAACATTATTTACACAGACATGGTTTTTTTCAGTCCTTAAAGAAATACATTAACCTAAGACATGAACTAAGGGAGAGGATGAAAGATATCAAATGGATGGAGATCTGACTGGTTTGGGTATTATCACTGTTGGCTGAGTAACAGAGATGGGAAATTAAAACAAGCCCTAAGAACCTTTCCCTGCTTTCTGGTAATACACCACTAGCTGTCTTCAGCTTGCAGGAACTCTGATTTATAACTCACAAATAACTTCCTCCTTATGGTCGCAGTGATTCATAGAGCACTGTGTCCAGGAGGAAGGATTTGCAAGTGACAGGTCCTCTCCACAATTTACCAGGTACTCACACGGCAGGCCCATCGAGGTCTGATTTACAGCCAAAAGTGAGGAAGGAGTTTTGGCTTTCTGCTTGCTTGGATTTGGGCAAATGCTTTCAGAAGGGAAGTTGGGAAGGATTGCAAGCCACCCTGCTAGCTAAGCTACCAGATTAAAAAGCCATCAAGTAGCAATGAAAATTCAGAAACAACTGTTCTCTCAGCCTGCTCTGCATCCAAATAGCAATTTAGAGGCAGAGACCACATTTCTTTGTTATTGCTGATGGGTTGGGTATTTCTTTCTGTAATTTGGGGGAGCAAAAGTTGTGTAATAATTGGAGTTTTACATTTAAAGTCATCATATCTCTCATACCATAGTAAGCAAATTACTAGGCTTCTGAGAATGCCAAGGTCTTATAACATCATTGCTGACGAAAGGACCCTATAAGCATAATATTATATGCAGGCACACCCATACAGTAGGTATCCATTGCAAGCTATGATTATGAATAATATCATAATGAATGTGCATTATGATATTATTGCACAAAAGATGTGGTTATGTAGTTTGCATCTATTGAATCATGACACCTGTCACAGATGTATATATTGTATAGTTTATATTATGATATAATTTGTACATATATTGAATTGCCCAGCTTATTCTTGCCCACACAATATATCCAAAATAAAGGACACATACTCCTTATCCTCTCATTTAATTGAGCTGAGATACACAATTTTAATTTTTTTATTAAATTTGTATACTGCCCATTTCATCAAGTGACACTGGGTGGCTTACAACAATATCATAACATGGTACAACATGTATATTTATTCAACATTGGTCAAAAAAATTCTATTCAAATTCTGAATGCATATTCAGAATGGATTCTGAATTCTTCTTATACAAAGAAATGTGGGGTATCATATTAGGTTTTACCACAAAATCCATTCCTTAGGGTTGTTGATATTTCTTGATTATTTTCAATTTGGCAGACATCAAATATAAAATCTCTTGAAAACTATCAGCTTTTGAATATTAAATACCATTACCAGGTATCAAACAATTTCAAATACTAAGTGCCTATAAAGTAAAAGATATGTGGATGTATGTGTCCATGGAGAGAATAGGTGGCAGAAACAAGAATGAAAGAGACACCAGCTTATCTCAAATTTCATTTCTTCAGTTAAATCTATCAAAGATGTTGATGTATTTAAGACAAGGAAAGTACAATTTCTGCTATTCTGAATATAATGAACTGTTTGTAGAGGTTCAGGAGTGGCAAATCCAGAAACTGGTGTTGCACGTGACTTAAATCTATCAAAATCAATAAGTCACACTCAAATTCACTTGGAAGAGGACAACTTCCACAGGAACCAATAAATTCCTTATTTCTAAATATTTAGGATTGCTCCGACAATAAGAAAAGATAAAAGAAATGCTATTTTTCTCTTGCCCAGAATACAGGGTTTTTTTGTTTTTTGTTTTGTATCCACAAGTAGCAATCTGTGACATTCCCAGGAAGCCATGAAGATATATAAATGAGGACACACACACACAGAGCGAGTAATGCCATCATGCAAATCCCCCCTTTACATACTTGCATCCCAGCATGTGATATGAATACAAGTCATAATATTTGTGCCATGATGACATGATGCACATTTCATCCCTTGCCCCAGTGGAGACATCCATGGTAGCCATTGCTATTTTAGTAAACTTTCTAATATACTTTAAATTACCTGCCTTAATATTCTTGTTATATTTGAATACAGATACTGTTAGCCCCTCCAGGAAACATGACTAGATGAACTAAATCTATTTCATTGTAAGGCTACATTAATAGAAACTTGCAAGTCTGAAAGTACAGTATTTCCTGCTGCCAGTTGATCCATTCATCTGGATACTTTCTATGTTTCTTTCTTTGACTGTCCCAAAGGTCCTGAACTGATGAAGCTTCATGGATGAGAAGTGAAACATTTTCAAGGAAAAAACCAAAAAAGTCCAGTTGCCTTTTGGAAAGGCACCTTTGGGACAGCCATGACCTGGATGACTGAGAATCTCCATAGACATCTTTCTTTGTCTATAAACCAGTGGGGGTTTCTGCCTCTCTTGTGTGATTGTTTCCTAGGCAGCAACTCTTCCTCCCTTTCCCTAAGGTCATTCCTACATTCCATTACCGTACCCTGACTTTCCTCTATGCATACAAGCCTGCAGACATGTTCTTTCTTTACTTCCTACTTTTATCATGACATAAATTCTTTGAGATATGTTAGGCTTGAGGTAGGTTTCTGGCCTAAACTCATCCATGAGCTGAAGGGACAGTACGTTCAATGTGTCATCAATCCTAGTATTATACTCTAACCATTGTAATATAATGGCTGCTAGAGGTGCAACAAGCACTAATGATACCATTGATGGTTTAAGTAATCCTTCTACAGTGAGAAACAAGACTTTAGTGACTCTGCAATGACAAGAGTTTTTCATACAACACTATAGTAAGTTAGTGTTAACATCAGTAACTGCATAAATAAAATATCAACACAGATTTCTGGAGCACCACTAGATGTGTAATTGTTATCAATTCATGTGTATCCTTAGAATAGCCTTTTTCATCTGAAGCTTTTCCAATAGCTTGGACCACAGTGTATATCATTTCTTGCTCTTAAGATCTATATTGGATAGATCTTTGGATGGGAACAGATGACAGACAGTAAAAGAAAAGAAAAGAGGAAATCTGTTTGGATAAGGGAAAGCATAGATACAAGATTATTTGTTATTTTCCAAACCTTTTTCCATAGCCCTCCAATCCCACAACTGAAAATAATTGCTAAAAAGTGGTAGTGATGGAATGGCTTTAAAAATAGACAAAAATTTACTCCCCCCCATCTCCAAAACCTTATAAAACCTGAAAATGCTAGTCCCATTTCATATGCCTAATATGGCCATCCCCAGTGTGGGGGTTTTTTGTGGGTTTTTTTTTTTTTTTTGGTCTTAGCTAACAAACACTTGTCCATTTTTGATCTGAATGCCAAGGAAAAGACCCTGATGCATGACAGAACTTGGATCATGCTACTAATTGCACCTGGCCACAAAAAGTTTGCCAATTCTGATCTAGATGGCCTTCTCTGTTTAGAATTGTAGTTATACAATTTGAAACAAACAAACAAACATTCCAGCTACTCCAGTTCTTTCCTTTGATGGTTTTGCTCCTCTGCAATCCCAAAGCCTAGGTTTCCCATATAAGACTCCCATTGAATGTCTGCCCGGTATCAAATTCTGATTTCTCCTAGCTACCTTATAGGAAGACTCAGAGCGAATCTGTTAGTTAATCTTGACTCCATTTTTGTAAAACGGAAATATTATAATAAGATATAACATGGTGCTCAGATTTGTTCCATATAAGTGCATCTTTCTAACAAGTTCTGTATCTACATGTTTATGCATATTGCTATTGTTACCTTTGACATTCACTCCAGCTCCTCTTTATGTTGCAACTCTAAAAAATTGTACCCAATCAGAACATTTGTCTTCTCGTGGCATCTCTTTTTGCAAAGCGGAATGCTCTGCTTTTACCCAATTTGGAAAGGAGATTTTGCTATCATACAATATCTTCACAAAAGCCCTGCCTGACTTTGATAGGCCATTCAACTAAGGACTGAGTGCCACCTACTGAACCCAGCTGAGTGCTACATGTGCTTGCATTTCTAAAGGTTAAAAAAATCCCATCATCGTCAGGAACAGCACTGATCAAAGTAACCATAAACATCTATCTGCAATAGATTGTTAATGTGAGCCATATACCTTTCTAAAACATAACTGAAATCATACAAAAGCTATTCTTTCAAATGCTACCATTTTTGGCATAGTGATTGGCTTCTGGTACTTTATTTTTTTTTTACCTGCCTTCTCATATCTCTCAGTTTCTCCATTTCAAAAAGATCTTTTATTTTAAAGCTGATGGTACACATTCCTTTTAATACTTCAAATTGCCTTGATGTGCTTGTCTTCCTGATGGAATGCTAGATAGGATGATTAGATGCCTTCTTGGATCAGACCAAATTTTCATCCAGTTGAATATCTGAGTTTCTGTGTTAATTAACAAAGCATTTCTGAGAAGATCATAATGCAGCCCTGCCCAGCTATGTGACAACTGGGAACTGATATGCAGGGGACTATTAGCTCTGATGTTTGATTTACCTATCCAGTAATAGAATTATTCTCTATGAAGTTAAGCCAGTTTTATAAACATGTAACTCAGTAGCCATACCTGTAGTTTGTGGAAGGTGATATTCTTCTGTTTCTTTCTTGGCTTTATTGCTAATCAGTGCAATTATGTGATCTCCAAAGTTAAAAAGATACTGTAGATTCTATAGAGTCATGACTTGTTTACTCTTCAACCTGCTAATACATGACTAGTTCAGAAAATAACAAGCAGTTCAGCTCCATACATAGTGTAAAAATTGTAAACTGAAAATACTTATAACTAAGAATGTTGTGGAATGGCTTCCCCCAACAAAAATCTTCTACATATATTGGGGATTCATTTCCTAGTATTCCCTTGACAATAACAACATCTCAAGCACCTGCTTCAGATTGTAAACTGAGTTTAACTTCCATTTTCAGCATTTAGGGGGAGTGTACAGTATGTATAAATTCTGCATAAATCCAAGGCTTAAGCATCTCTTAAGCTACCAGTATTAGTGTAAAAGACTTGAGAATGGGAATGCAACACTTTCTGCATATACTTGCAGTAGCTTTGAAAACACTGGATTGTAGGTAAGCTTAATTTTTATCAAAAATCTTAAAAAATGCAATGTCTATTTTCTTATCAAACAAAAGGACATGGAATGGGATGAGCAGGACAAGAACTCATGCACCTCTGAATGACCATGGGGCTGGTTTTATTATGTGCTGTTTATAAACACTGTAAAAGGCTGGTTTAGCACATCTATTTGCGTCCTTTAAATCAGCAGTCGTACTTTTCCTCTGCACATAGAAACAAGGGAAACAACATGGCTTCTTCATTTATGCTATAATTTCCTCCTTTTTCCTCGGTTTCAATGTCATACTGGGCTACACCAGGTAAATAATCCTGATGCTGTCCTCTTGTTATCCTTGAAACAATTCTCATCCAAACAAGCCCTGAGAGCAAAGCAGCCGTCAAGGTCAGAGTCTTCTTTAGAGCAATAAATCTATTTTTAATTCAGGGGTGGTGAACTTAATTGCTCGGGAAGCAATTGGATTCAGCAACTTTGATGGCAATGCCTAGTCCATTCCCAATTGTACACAAGGCTTATTTTGAGGATCAGACACAAACAAATCTACAAGCTGTGGATTCTCAAAGGTAGGTAGGTCTGCCATCATCCATGTGATTCAAAAGTCCCTTCTGCGCTCCAGAACTTTATTGTTTTTGCTCATTTTTGAGGTTTTTGCAGGCTAAACCTTATCCAAATAAACAATGCTTGAAAATTTCCTTTGCAGGGATAGGAATGGGAAGACTTTCACAATAGATGTATTACATCTTTTTTGTGGACATATAGTGCATCTGTTTTACATTTTTGTAGAAAAAGAAAAAGAAAAAAAATTGTGTCATTAAAAATTTGCTGCCAAATTTTAATGACTTGAATTTTGCGTGCACAGGAAGCTACAAAATGGTGTTTGGGGCACATGAAAACTGCAGATTGCCGATCCCCATTTAGCCCAAATTATGGGCTATTCATATTTGTGGCTTGTCTGGAAGTTCTGAAATTTTCAGAGTTTCCTTTAATTTCTCAGAAAATTAGGTTAACATGTATGCTTGCCCAACACACAAATAAATCCCACTTTAAACTATGCAAAGGAGCCAAAATAACTCCTAAAATCTAACAGTAATTTTAAAAAAATAAGCAGAGAAAAGTTTAAAAATTAAATATATAAAATAGAAACAGATTTACCTGTATCCTCAAAATAGCTCATTCAATCTATTTGAAGGGGGTCCTGGGGACAGAGGCTACCTGGATGGCAAGAGCTGGGAAGGCCAATTTGCTCTTATCAACATCCATGAAGATAAAGTAAAATATTTCACAGTCTACAAAGCATGGAAAAAGTGTAGCTAATTCTACCAAGAACCTGAAGTTGGCCTAACAAGATTTCTATCAGTGCTGTTTAATACAAGGCAGAAAGGGCTCTTTATCAAATCTGAACAAATGCAAAAATGATGCCTTTTTATTAACTCACATGGTTGAAGAGGAATTTTATTCAGAGACATCTTCAAGAAAGTGGAATAGTCTCATTACCTTTTCCAGAGGCCTTCCTTTGGCTAAATGGTGAGTAAATCCTCCTTCCTCAATCAAATGTCTTTCTCTGACTTGATCCTTTCTAAGTTCCTAACCCTCCAAATTTGATAATTCCACCATATGGAAAATATGAGGACTCTTCCAGGTACATTGGTGGCTGCATGATCAACCTTAGGGGGATCCCAAGATGTTTTGGATGAATCCATCTTGAAGAGAGACATTGCTTTGGGCAGGTACATAAGCAGACAGATGGGCAATACCTGCCTGAAAGCAATAAAGCCTTAATGTAGAGACATGCAACCTCTGTTGGCTGCAGGGATGTTACAGACTGTGTGTAGAATATCGAAGGAGATGTTCCAAAACTGGGCAAGGGCAGGGACCATTTTGGGATGGATTTCAAAAGTTTTAATGGTCCAATCAAACCAGTCATTCTTTCAGGCAGTTCATCAGATGAATCTCCAAAAGGAACAATTGGGGAGTGCTATGGTAAGGTTGTATTTGCATGTCTTTGTCAATGGTCCTACTCTAGGGAGATAATTTGCCTCTAAAAATCAGTCAGGCCTCAAGCCACAACTTCTCTTGACAGCTGGTAAAATGTGGATTAAAAGTAAAACATTATGCTTACCTTATAGTTCTTTTAAAAGTCTACATATTCAAAAATAGTTGCTATTTTGTTGGTTTATTGTATTATATGTAAATTCTAAATGTTATGCATGTAGATTTGGGCTATGTAATTTGATGTTCTTATTTACATTGACTACTAAGTTTCCTTTAAAAAAACAAAAAGGCAGGGTACGTTTTAAAAAACAATTAAAATGTTTCATTTAAATATTCAATACTGTTATACAGAAGTTTTGTGGAGACTGAAAGAATAATAATATGTACTGAATTTAAAAAAAAGATTAAAATAGGCCCAACCCTAATTATCTCCCTAAAGCAAAGAATTAGCAGAAAGTTAAAGTTAAGGAAGTAAAATAGCTAATTTCAGGGTGAGGTGAGAAGCAGCTCAATTTTAGTCCTTCCCTATTTAAAAATAATCTTTTCATCACCAGTGAACTTCTTCAAAAGAAAAGTTATCCTTCTAATTGAAATTTATCTATCGTGATGAAACTCAAAGAATGCCCAGAGTCTGGTAAATTCCACTTCGGCATCCAGAATGGTGAGATGGTAAACTAAGGCAAGCCATAGAAAATGATTTTCATATAGTAAATACTTATTTGTAGCAATTCCCACACTTTGTTTTAAATGTATGTATTTGCAAGTACAGATGCTTGATCATATTAATGCCCTGTGTCATTACTGAAAACGCTTAATTAATTTTCTATAACACAAAAGAGGCTCCTGTTACTCTAATTGACATTCACGCATATCTTAAATAAACAGCAATGAAATGTAACTACTGCTTGTGCTTGGTTCCTTTCTGTGTAATACCTATGCAGTTTCTGTCCCTGGGCATGAAACTGTATTTTTAAAAATATGATGCAAGATTGCCCTCTGCTGGTAAATATTAGAGAGCTACTTCTCCAGTTTTAGAACACAGATATTGTACAGTGGCTTTTGTAGGTGCTGTGCAGAATTTAATATTTAAAAATCTGATGGTAGGAATCATTAGATCCTGATGTTGTACAGAACTCCCATATATGAGCTGCAAAAATCAGGACGACCACTTGGTGGCAGCAAAGTAAAGAGCTTTCTAGGCTTCTTTGCTGCCATCTAGGGTTCTCTGGAAGTTTTTTCAGTTCTGACAGGATAAAAAGGTTTGCTGAGAATGACAACTTTTGAAAAATTCACAGACCCCCTCCATAAAAAACTTTAATTCCATTCCAGATCTTTTGGTTACACTTTGTGATTGAACTGAAATAGAACGGCTTGAAGAGAAGTATTTACTCTTCTCAATTTCAAAGGATGAACTCTGCTAGCATTATAGGATTAAGATCTTGGAGAGAGTGGTTTTGTCTCTGTGGATACTGGCTGACCTAAGCAGGAAACCCCGGATTCTTGATATGCAAGCAATGACCTGCCTTGTCTTGAGCCTTTCAGAGCTCAGTTAATCAAACCAGATCAGCAACTTATATTTGTTATTTGTGTTTCTCTGTTGTAATAAAGTGCCATTACCAAAGTTGATTTGGTAATGGCACAAAATAAAAAACATTAAAAATAACTCTTAAAAATGTGTCCAGAAAGATAGGTTTTGAAAGCTTATCAAAGATTTTTGGTCCCTCAGTTTCAAAGGGAGTCCGGTCCAGAAAGCTGGAATGGCAGAAGAGAAAACTTGATTCTGAGCAGAAACCAAGCATGCTGGTGGCAAGTGTGTGTGAACTTCTTCAGATGATGTCTATTAGAGTGCAGATGAAATATCATGAAAAGTTGAGTAAACTGACACTTTGCTTTATATTATTATTTATATTATTGCTTTTATTATATTAGCCTCCATGTTGCCTAGCTGATTTTCAAAACAACTGAACATTGTATATCAATGATTTCCATAGTTTAACAGAGCACAATGTGAATAAGTACTAAAAATTCATGAAGTTGTAATTCTTAATAAAATGTATAAACATATTTTGAAAAAGTTTACTTATAGCATTCAACATTAACTGAAGGTTGTGTTTAAGGCCCATTTAAAATAAAACAATCACATCTAAAACTCCTGTGTGTTTTCCTTTACTCCTTTTCCAAAAGGAAAATAATCAAACTAGACCATTAATCATTTCCAATTTCTACATCTTATCTAGTTGTTCAATATCCATCTAAAAGATATTGTAGGATTTCAGTAGTAAATCAAGTTAAAACTTAAGTAAAAGGCCTCTCTGCTTTTTTTTAATAGGAGTGAAATACAGGGCACTAGTGGACAATGAATAATGCATTCTTTCAAGCAAATAAACTCTTAGAATTGAAGTTATTTTTATTTATTTATATTTTATTTTGAATTTATATCCCACCCTTCTCCGAAGACTCAGGTCGGCTTACACTATGTCAAGCAATAGTCTTCATCCATGTGTATATTATATACCAAGTCAACTTATTGCCCCCAACAATCTGGGTCCTCATTTTACCTACTTTATAAAGGATGGAAGGCTGAGTCAACCTTGGGCCTGGTGGGACTTGAACCTGCAGTAATTGCAAGCAGCTGCTGTTAATAACAGACTGTCTTACCATTCTGAGCCACCAGAGGCCCCTACATAAGTTATGAGTAATTGTTTCTGTTCTCTCATTTTCTTATTTGCTTATGTTTATTATTTGCAGAAATCTTTACAACCAAGACAGTGAAAAGAATTTTTATTTGATCACCTGGCTTCTATTTATTAATGCAATGGCAAGTAACTCAAGGTTATTCCAAGATGACTATTTTCTGATTTGAAATCTAATAGAATTTGTTGCTTTGCTTGTCTTATTGTTTCCTATTCCATTATCATATAATAAATAATTATTAAAAAGATGGTAGTGGTAAATTTTCCCAGTCCAGAATCAGCTTTGTTGACACGTGGCTCAAAGTGTCCTTAATCTTTTGTATTTTGGCAAGATCTCACCCCCCACCCCCCACAGCAAAGGCCATGATTACAATATTTGCTGGTTTCACAGAAATTTGTTAATAATACAGAGAAATAGAACTTGTTTTAATGCAAAATAGAAAAATCCCTTTTGCGCAAAAAATCTCTATTTCCATAGACATTATATTTAGCAGGTTTTAACCAGATAGAGGCAATAGCGATACCTGTAAATGTAATTTAAACAAACTACAACCATTTTATTTTGTTTTAATATAAAGGAGCCTTGAATTGCCTAGAGACTAGAAATACTAGATGATGAAAAAAGGTGAAAAGCTTATATATATATATGTATATAAAATGGCAATATATGAAAGAAAATGAATAGTTAGACGGATAGAGAGGATAGAAGATAAAAAAAAATAGAGAACAGGACAAAAAAAAGTAAAATTAAACAAAACAAGAGGGGGAATAAGGATGTAAATATGAGAAGAATAAGGAAACGAGGCTGATGTAAAGAAGGAATATATGTTTTATGTCAATGTATGTTATGGATTGTTGTTCTTTTTTGTTTAAAAATAATTTTAAAAATGTAAAGGAGCCTTGAATCAGACCCTCATACTGTATCTTTGAAATTTGATAGTTGTACTTCCACAGAAAAGACTATTGCGCTTGTAAATGTTACCCACTTATTTTAAGATTTCTTTTTCAAACCCTTCCATTCTCAGATTTCCCATGATAAGAGCAAAATGCCTCTGTTCCCAGATTTCCCATGATAGTAAATGAGAAGATAAAGCTTAATGTTTCCAAAACCTCAGTGTCTGAGTCAAACTGTATGTTTTTTTTCTAATAACAATCCAGATCCATAGAATTAGGATGAAATAATGCAGTCCACTCATACATGGGAGGAATACATCTCTCTCTCTCTCTCTCTCTCTCTCCCTCCCTCCCTCCCTCCCCCACCTCTCTCTCTCTCTCCTTTTTAATACTGGATTTAAAACACATGAATTTGAGGCTTTCTTTCTTACTTGTACACTTGCCTCCATTTCACATTAGAAAGATTTTCACCAGGACATTTCTAGTGCAGCTAGTTAGCTACAGCAATTTCCCGTCCCTTTCTTGGGAGTACTGATAGACTAATTTTGCTAAAGGCAAAATTAGAGAATTAAGTGGAATTAATTAAGCCCAATTCAATTGTTATTTTAAGGGCCTCTCCTTATTACAGGAGTCTAAACAGTTTCATTCCTTCACCTGCTGCAGACTGGCATTAACATGTATATTCCTGCTGAGCTGTTGCCTCAAATCCCAAACCCACCCTGGTGGAAGTTTTAGTTAATGCTAAGGGGTGTGTTGGACTGGAGCATCTTGATTGGGAATCCATCTGCAAAAAAAGAAAAGAAGGAGATTACATGCTTTTCTCCATCTTTTAGAAAAAGCATCCATAGAATTCCAGGTTCTGTTTCTCTCATCATGAGCAGAAAGATTGGAACCTTCAGATCTTATTAGTTGAACGTGACCGGGGTTGGAAGAGAGATGATCCAAAGGCTGGGGTGGGATTTTAGAAATCCAAGGCCCAAACAGTTTACAGAAACGAAATGGGACTGTGGCATCAAAAGAGCAGAGGTGGTACACACAGTGTCTCTGTTGCTGAGATAGAAACAGCAGTGATCACAGACACCCTCAAAATAGCACTTGAATCCCACAGTGAGCTTATTTCTGTGTCGAATTCCACGTACAAGATTACCTAAACGCTTAAGGTAAAATCAGGGAATGTCTGTTTTCCAGACTGAAAATAGATAAGATAAGGATATGATGAAATAGATAAGATTCAGGATAAGATGAATAACACCCAAGGCTACTAAAGAAACTTCCTGATGATCAAGCTAAAACATTTTTCAACTGGAGGGATTTTTTAAAAAACAACAACAACAGCTGCACGCAAAGGGAACAGATCTATTATCTTCAATAGTTTGTGCAGAACAGGGTGTCAAACTCAATTTTATTGAGGGCTGCATCAGGGTTGTGTTTGACTTCGGGGGGGGCTGGAGTGTGTGTGGCCAGGGTGGGCATGGCCAGCTCTATGTCACTCATGTCAGGGGCACCTGTGGTGGCCTGAGCGCTCTGCCAGAGAAAATGGGCTCCTGAGCTCTGTTTTCAGATGTGACAGCCTCCTGCAACCCTCTGCCAGTGAAAACGGAGCTCCGTTTTCAGTGGCAGAGGCACTGCAGGCCAGTCCGCTGTTTCCAGGGTGGCCCCTGCAGGCCAGATCTAAGCATCCTGCAGGCCAGATCCAGGCCCCGGGCCTTGAGTTTGACAGCCCTGGTGTAAAAAATAAAAGTCATCTAAATATGATAATACTTTTAAACCTATACAGTACAGTACTGAAAATAATGTGTATATTGATAGATGATAGCTAGCTAGAGATGATAGACAGATGAGATAAATAAACAGACAGCTGTAGGTAGACAGACAGATGATAGATAGATGATTGATTGATTGATTGATAGACAGATGATAGATAGATAGATAGATAGATAGATAGATAGATAGATAGATAGATAGATAGATAGATAGACAGAGAGACAGACAGAAAGACAGACAGACAGATGTAGGTAGGTAGACAGATGATAGATGATAGATAGATAGATAGATAGACAAATGATGATAGATAGATAGATTGATAGATAGATAGAAAGAAAGAAAAATAGGAAGATAGAAAGACAGACAGACAGATGTTTTTTGACTACCCAGTCTAGGGCTGATAGAGAATAACTGTTGCAAAGTCTTCCAGCCATGATTTCCATGGCTAAGGGAGGACTATAGTATAATATCCCAATATGGTCTAAGACCAGTACAATGTAAGCTACAACAATAAGAGAGAATTAGAAACTGGTCTCCCTGCTCCTAACCCAGCACCTTAACCAATAGAATGCTTATGCTTATCTACCCCCCTCCACTATTTCAGTTTAGGATTAAATAGGAGTTTTACATTTGATTGCAGACAATAACATTGCTGTAATATTGCTGAAACATCTCTTAAGAAATCTATTGCTTTGCTGCAAAAAGGAATGCAGTCTGAACTTCCCTTCTGGACAAGTAAGCTGGCTTCCACATAAAAGAGTATTGCAGTTCACTCATTCTGAGATGTGCCCTCAAGTGACATTGAACTATCTTACAGCTCTCTATTGCTACCATGATTGTCTTGAAAACAAATGAGTGACTTTTAGGGAAATATTAGTGTCTGAGGATGCACTGAAGATGAAGGGATGGTAAATGTTTAACCGTGTCTCTGATTGTAATCTCCAGTTTTAACAAAAACTATCCTTTCCTTGCAGTCTTCTCAAAACTCTAGCTAAGGAGGGATATGATGAAACTAAAGAACCTGCAGTCTGTCTTCCTGCACTGCCCAAGTAATTAAAAAAATGACTTCAGAAGGATACATTTCTGGGTGGGAATCAGTTTGCAGCGGGATCATGTGTGTTGCTGATGATGTCGGGGTTGGTGGGAGAAGCCTACCCCTGTTTTACTACCAGTTCATAAGAACCGGTCCGAACCGGGGGCAACCCACCACCGGTGGGAATGTGACAGAAGCAGCAGAGGTTCAAGGGATGCTTCTCCCTTGCCACCTGTGGACATGTATCCATTAAAGCGGAAGTCTTCAAAGTTGGCAGCTTTAAGCCTTGTGGACTTTCAGAATTCTGCAGCCAGCATAGCTGGGTGGAAAATTCTGGGAGTTGAAGTCCACAAGTCTTAAAGCTGCCAACTTTGAAGACCTCTGCATTAAAGGATTCTTCCTTGTGGATTATTTCCCAAGGTGTTCTGCATCATTTATGGGATAAATTTAAGATATATGTAATGAAAGAAAGGCATCAAATGAAATCTAGTGTACATGAAACCCAACATGCCTTGGTTTGTTAATCTAGCAAGAAACTAACCTGGTATGGAAAAGAGAAAAGTCAAGTACTTTAGAAAATTAAAAAAATGAAATTCAAGATCCATATTTATTCAGAATGATAAATGAATTTTAAGAACATGTGGATACGTATACATGTGGATACGTATACCTTTCAGATAGATGCATTTTAAATATTTTAATATTCTAAGTATAGCTGCGATGAGGAAGCCACATGTGTTCACTAGTTATTCCTGTAATTATTAAGTACATTAAGTACAATATGGGGTTATTGCAAAAAACTGAGGTTTTTATCTTTTTGTTCCTATCTAGAACACCTGGAATTTTGCAACCCACTTCTGGTGGCCTTAAAGGAGGTTTTCACAAAGGTCAAACACAAAGATACAGATATTTGAAAGGAGGAGACAGAATATTATTTGGATGGAACTAAGTCATCCCAGACAGAGCATTTTCGGAAACAATGTGAACAAAAACAAATTGTTTTTTTAAAATCCCATAAGGTTTTTTTGGAATAAAATATTTCTTCTAGCCCCATCTTTTAACCCCATATTGTACTTAATGTACTTAATAATTACAGGAATAACTAGTGAACACATGTGGCTTCCTCAATGCAGTTATACTTAGAATATTAAAATATTTAAAATGCATCAATCTGAAAGAAAGCTAATGCCGTACCCTTTCCAAGTAGTGTTGTGGTCTTCCAGCAGCCTGTGGAGCTGGCAGTGGAGTCAGACAGTGAGGAGTCTGGAGAGGACAATGGTCAGTCCTGGAGTTAGGGGAAGGCCTGGACGAGGGCTCTGCATCGGAGGCAGAGCCATCTGGAGTGATGCGCAGACACCAGAGCTTCCAGAGGCGGACAGCAGAGAGGCAGAGGAACAGGAGGAGCCTGTTCCTAGTGCATGCATGCGAAGAGCTTCCAGAAGGCAAGAGCAACTAAAGCAAAAAGGACGACTCGGGAGTAAGGCCAGGAGATGATTGGACCCTCCCATAAGGCTTAAAAGAGCAGCAATGACTCTTGGGTTCTTTGTAGGAAAGCAACGTTGCTACAATTGTTTCTGGTCGGTCTCCTGGTCTTCTGGTTGTCTCCTGTTTCTGAACTTTCTGGGGTTCTTGCCAAGAAAAGCCTTTGGCAGGGTGCCAAAGAAGACAAAGGTTTGTGATAAGGCTGAAGGACTTTTTCTAAAGGACTTTGTTTTGGAATTAATTTGGACTAAGCTGAGAACGAAGTAATTCTCAGCAGTTCTAATAAAATACGTTTGTTTAGGACTGATTGTGTCTGATAATAACTACTTCAGCCTAAGTCACAACAAGTAGGTCAGAAGGAAGGAATAGCTCGGCTTTAATATACTGCTGGTCAAACCTATCCTTTGAAGGTTCCTTGCGACAGGTTTTAACTTAAGCAAGTGATATAAGGGAAATGATGGGAAGTCTGTCAGCTACATCATAGTCGTGTATCCAGATGTTGCATTTGACAGCAAGACATAAAGATTACTTATAAATAAAAGCATCCAATATAATAAAATGCCTCCTAGTGGGCTTAGAACAGAGTAACAGCAAGGAACTTGTATTATTAAGTTCATATCAAGCCAAGCCTGAAAGAAACCAAGGGAAAGAAACAATTCTTGAGATGTCCCAGACTCATGGCTATTAATAATACACATGATGAAAACCATTAGGCGGTAATGCTGTGAATCACTTGTAAACCAAGACTGAAATTTTAGTTACATTGCAATTCCTTTAGGTTAGGGAAGACTGTTCTGAAGCCAAGCCCTGTCAGGCCTTGCACATCCAGGCAGGAAAGAGCTCTGACTACTTCATCTACATCCAATAAAAGGCATGCAATCATCCCATGGTGGGTTTTTTTTCTCGATTAAGCCTAAGCCAGTGCAAAACTCACGTTGTAATGGTGGCATTATGGGACTTTTTCCCCTTCGCTAAACCGGGCATGGGTGTGGCCAGGATGTGACGCATCCGGACCGCAAGCTGGGAGTTTGACAGCCCTAGGCCTTGGGTTTCTCAGAGCAGTCTTTCAGAGTGATGCAGGTGTGATTTGCTTGCTGGTGTGAGCCACAGCTAGTCTGCCTACATGTAACACAATTTGTGTTTAAGAGTGGGAAAACTCATTGCAGTGAAGCAGTGAAACATCTACCCGTTATTTTCTGAGCACATAAATACTCCCACCCCAAAAACATATGATAATCCTAAGCATTGTATAAACACTGCTGCGCTTTCCAGCATGGATTCAAGAACTTGTAGGAAGAATTTAACTCTAGCTAAGCAGACTACCTACCCAATCAACAATGGTCTGCACCCAGACTTCATTCCAACCTGACTTTCAGTAAATAAACTGCAGTTCCATGCAGCTCAGTTATGGTACCTAAGACACATGGCTGTTCAAAGTATACAGTCATCTTTCTCTGGCTGTAAATCAACTCTATAAATCAGCTTTCATTTTAAGAAACTCCAGATTAGCCAGTGGCTAATTAATTGAGGCTTCAGTACCCATGGTTTGGATGGTTTCAGATAGTTTTTATTTTTGCAATAGTAACGAATACCTGTAGAAATGCAAATGTAGATACTTTCTGATCAAAATGGGGGTTGGTTGTAGGAAATGATGAGAAATGCGGTAATGAGATGGTGAGAAATGGTATGTAACAGTAAGGTGAGATAGAGAGAATGGGGTTTTCACCTGGTTTCACTTGCTGCTGCCTATCAATCACATCTTCCAGTGGATGACAGGTTTCTGCAGGGAGCTCTGGAACCTCTTTGATCAGGTTGCTCCCAGGCTTGGCTAAACATCAGAAGACTTTACAGATCTAGTGTCTATAGAAACCAGAGACTGTGAGTTCTAGTCCTGCCCTAGGACTGAAGCCAGCTGGGTGACTTTAGGCCAGACACTCTTAGCCTTGGAAGAAAGCAGTGGCAAACCATTTCTGAAAATGTTGCCAAGAGTACTGCAGGGACTTGCCACCAGAATTCAGATTGATTTGAAGATATCCCCCCCCCAAAAGTAATTACAACTATTAGCATACAGTAAATGGAACAAGTAATGCTAGGCATGAAAGGAAAGATTAAAAGAGTTAGGATAACCCTTAGGGCAGAATAACGATCTTGTGAAAGTATTCAAAAGTAACAGGAGAAGGAATTCAGGAAGAGAAAAAAGATCTTTCAGGAAAAGAGAGAGAACAGGTGTTGAGGAGTGTATACATATGCTTAGGAGAAGGAAAGGGGAAAAATCAGCTGGGGATCACTGTCAAAAGAGCTATAGGAAACAGAGATGATGGGAACCTAATAAGATGGAGAATCAAAATCAGCGAATCAGAAATCCCTGCACAGAAGGAAAACTGTGAAGGAGCAGACAAACAGAGGATTATGGATGTGTGAGAGAGCGCGAATTCAAAGATTTACCTTCCCAACTGTGTCAAAATCCATTTCCAGGGATTTTTCTATATTAGTTTTTGATGCAGTTGTAATTATCCAGAGGCCATTTTTTTCCTAGTTTAGAAGTCCTCTAAGATTCTTGGGTCTTGCTTGAGGAGCAAATAGCACCCGGGACGAGAAGAACTTTGGCACAGATTAATCTGATGTGCCAGTTATGACTTTTGTTGAGTCAGGAGACCCTTTTTATGGTCATATATAACATAACATAATAACAGAGTTGGAAGGGACCTTGGAGGTCTTCTAGTCCAACCCCCTGCCCAGGCAGGAAACCCTACACCATTTCAGACAAATGGCTATCCAACATTTTCTTAAAAATTTCCAGTGTTGGAGCATTCACAACTTCTACAGGCAAGTTGTTCCACTTATTGATTGTTCTAACTGTCAGGAAATTTGTCCTTAGTTCTAGGTTCCTTCTCTCCTTGAGTAGTTTCCACCCATTGCTTCTTGTTCTACCCTTTATTTATTTATTTATTTATTTTATTTGCATTTATATCCCGCCCTTCTCCGAAGACTCAGGGCGGCTTACACTATGTCAAGCAATAGTCTTTATCCATTTGTATATTATATACAAAGTCAACTTTTATTGCCCCGAACAATCTGGGTCCTCATTTTACCTACCTTATAAAGGATGGAAGGCTGAGTCAACCTTGGGCCTGGTGGGGCTTGAACCTGCAGTAATTGCAAGCAGCTGCTGTTAATAACAGACTGTCTTACCAGTCTGAGCCACAGAGGCCCTTATACCCTCAGGTGCTTTGGAGAATAGTTTGACTCCCTCTTCTTTGTGGCAACCCCTGAGGTATTGGAACACTGCTATCATATCTCCCCTAGTCCTTCTTTTCATTAAACTAGACATACCGAGTTCCCGCAACCGTTCTTCATGTTTTAGCCTCCAGTCCCCTAATCATCTTTGTTGCTCTTCTCTGAACTCTTTCTAGAGTCTCAACATTTTTTTTTACATCGTGGCGACCAAAACTGAATGCAATATTCCAAGTGTGGCCTTACCAAGGCATTATAAAATGGTATTAACACTTCACATGATCTTGATTCTATCCCTCTGTTTATGCAGCCCAGAACTGTGTTGGCTTTTTTGGCAGCTGCTACACACTGCTGGCTCATATCTAAATATATGCCATAGTCAACTTCCCTTTGGACAAGATCCTAATATATGCCATAGTCAACTTCCATTTGGACAATTCCAAAGTCAACTTCCATAGTCAACTTCCATTTGGACAATTGCAATGCCCTTTGCATGAGGGTGCCCTTGATGGCCACTCAGAAGATGCAAACATTCTATAATATAGCAATGGAAATAGCTGTGGGTGTCTTGTTTCATCCATGTGATTCTTTGCAAGATGCACAATCAAATGGCATCCAGGACAATTCAAGATGCTAGTTGACACCTATAAAGACCTTCAGGGCTTAGGACCTCCATTCCTAGAGAACTATCTTTCTCTGACTGTTTCTGCCTATTCAAAAAGATCTGGAAGTCATCTTGCTTCAGGTCTCATCAGTAAAGCAGTACTACCTTGTAGGATCTCTGTGGCTACATGTACTGCTACCGAGGGACTGATCCTAGGAGTTAGAGGGGAGAGCTGCAGATGGGACAATTAGCAGGTTCAATAACTCTTTTAATCTATAGCCTTATAATAAAAATTGAGCTAATACTCCTAGCTGTGCTTCTTGTCTGGATTACTTAACAAGGCTAACACTGTCCCATCCTTTGGAAGTCTGCAGGGTCTGTGACAACTTGCCATGGCCAACCCACCATACTGGACAAGAAATACACTAGTATCGAAGAAATAGTAGAATAGAATAATTAAAGGAAGGAAGGACAAAATGAAATGTAAACGATAAAAATTAAAATAAAGTTTTAATTATTTTAAATAATTAAATTGAATTGTGGAATTGTCTAGCAGCGAATTGTCCTGTGGCCAGTTGGCCATGGTGAGTTGTCCCATGCCAAGTTACCTATGATGAGTTGGCCGTGGCAACTTGTCCTGTAGCTAGTTGATTGTGGCAACTTGTTCCATTCTGAAGTCTGCTTAGACCTGACCTCATTGTGTTTCCAAAAAGCCTTAAAAAAACCTAAACTTTTTCAACAGGTCCTGATTTATGGTGTATTTGTGTGTGGGTTTAGATGTGGGTCTGTGTACTATAGTGTGTAACAGGGTTTATTGTTTCTCTGATGTGTATTTTAGAAATTTTACTACTATTCATTTGAGCTGTCCTTCCTTCTTATTTTAGTCTATGTCCTATAAATTATCTAGAAGTATAACTGCTGCTGAGGTCAGTTATAAATCCTAACAGGGAGGGTTTTTTTAACCATCTGATTTCAATAAAGCAGTTAGAATAATATTAATAATACAATAAACCTGTTTCAGTCCACATTAAGGAGGTTGCTTTCTTTTTTGAGTCTCCCAGTGGTTAATTAGAGGGAAGGGTTTCCCCAATTTTTGTGAAGTCCCGTAGTTCAAACTTCATTGACTCAAAGCTCTAGGAACTGAAGATGGTCCAATGGGCTGCTTAGATCAAACCAGCTCCTTACATCAGGAAGGCTCAATTAATTTGGGGCAGTGAGAACCAGTATAATATATTAGTATTTTACTAATTGCTTCTGCCCCCTTCATGGATTACTGCCTTGTCGTGGCGAAGGGGCTTGCATAGCTCAATGAAGCTATGAGCTATGCCATGCAGGGCCACCCAAGGTGGACAGGTCATAGCAGAGAGTTCTGACAAAATGTGATCCACTGGAGAAGGAAATGGCAAACCACTCCAGTATCTTTGCCATGAAAACCCCATGGACAGTACCAAAAGGAAAAAAGATTTGACACCGGAAGATGAGCCACTCAGGTCGGAAGGTGTCCAATATGCTACTGGGAAAGAGCAGAGGACTAGTACTGGTAGCGCCAGAAAGAGTGAAGTGACTGGGCCAAAGCCAAAAGGACGCTCAGCTGTGGATGCATCTGGTGGTGAAAGGAAAGTCCGATGCTGTAAAGTTTTTTTCTCCATAGGAACCTGAAACGTAAGATCTATGAATCAAGGCAACCTGGATGTGATCAAACAAGAGATTACAAGACTGAACATCGACATCTTAGGAATCGGCAAACTAAAATGGACAGGAATGGGTGAATTTAATTCAGATGACCATCAGATATACTACTGCGGGCAAGAATCCCTCAGAAGAAATGGAGTAGCCTTCATAATCAATAAAAGAGTAGGAAAAGCAATACTGGGGTACAATCCCCAAAATGACAGAATGATCTCAGTTTGAATCCAAGGCAAACCATTCAATATCACAGTTATCCAAGTACCAATGGTACTGAAGAGGATGAAATTGACTGGTTCTATGAAGCCCTACAGCACCTTATAGAATTAACATCAAAAAATGATGTTCTTATCATCATGGGGGATTGGAATCCTAAAGTAGGAAGCCAAAAGATAACTGGAATAACAGGTAAGTTTGGCCTTGGAGTAAAAAATGAAGCAAAGCACAGACTGATAGAATTCTGTCAAGAGAATACGATGATATAGCAAACACTCTTTTCCAACAACCCAAGAGATGACAATTTGGAAAACTCAACAGTGGCCACAGGATTGGAAAAGGTCAGTTTACATTCCAATTCCAAAGAAAGGCAATGCCAAAGAATGTTCAAACTATCGCACCATTGCACTCATTTCACATGTTAGTAAAGTTATGCTAAAAATCCTATAAGCTAGGCTTCAGCAGTATGTGGATCGAGAACTACCAGAAGTACAGGCAGGATTTCAAAGAGACAGAGGAACTAGAGATCAAATTGCCAACATATGCTGCTTGATCATGGAGAAAGCTAGGGAGTTCCAGAAAAAGATCTACTTCTGCTTCATTAACTATGCTAAAGCCTTTGATTGTGTGGATCACAACAAATTGTGGCAAGTTCTTAAAGATAAGGGAGTACCAGACTATCTTATTTGTCTCATGAGAAACTTATATGCGGGTCAAGAAGCCACAGTGAGAACTGGACACGGAACCACCGATTGGTTCAAAATTGAGAAAGGAGTCCAGTAAGGCTGTATACTGTCACCTTGCCTATTTAACTTGCACGCAGAACACATCATGAGAAAGGCGGGGCTAGATGAATCAAAAATTGGAATTAAGATTGCCGGGAGAAATATCAACAACCTCAGATATGCAGATGATACCACTCTAATGGCAGAAAGTGAAGGGGAACTAAAGAGCCTCTTGATGCTGGTGAAGAAGTAGAGTGCAAAAGTTGGCTTGAAACTCAATATTAAGAAAACTACGATCATGGCATCCAGCCCTCTCAATTCCTGGCAAATAGATGGGGAAGACATGGAGGTAGTAACAGATTTTATTTTCCTGGGCTCAAAGATCACTGCAGATGGGGACTGCAGCCAAGAAATTGCTCCTGGGGAGGAAAGCTATGGCAAATCTAGACAGCATACTAAAAAGCAGACACATCACCCTGCCAACAAAAGTGCGTATAGTCAAGGCTATGGTTTTCCCAGTTGCAATGTATGGCTGTGAAAGTTGGACCATAAGAAAGGCTGAACGCCAAAGAATTGAGGCCTTTGAACTCTGGTGCTGGAGAAGACTCCTGCAGGTCCCTTGGACTGCAAGGCGAACGAATAAGTCAATCCTAGAAGAGATCAACCCTGACTGCTCTTTAGAAGGCCAGATCCTGAAGATGAAACTGAAATACTTTGGCCACCTAATGAGAAGGAAGGACTCACTGGAGAAGTGCCTAATGCTGGGAAAGATTGAGGGCAAAAGAAGAAGGGGACGACAGAGGACGAGGTGGCTGGATGAAGTCACTAAAGCAGTAGGCGTGAGCTTAAATGGACTCCAGAGGATGGTAGAGGACAGGAAGGCCTGGAGGAATGTTGTCCATGGGGTCACGATGAGTCAGACACTTCACAACTAACAACAACAATTGCTTCTGCAAATAAATTATTGCATATTTGCTACATAAAACATTCTTACTTTCCATTGTTGGGGATGAGTCAGTAACAATTGGATCTTCTTGGCAGATATACAGCTTGGAGAACCAATATTTTCAAAGCTGTATTTTCAGTGGTCGTTCACTCAATCTGTACTGCATTGTATGCATGTTTTGAAATATGGCAATCCCATATTTTCAAGTTTGTTTTGGCTACTCTTTTATTTTTGGACCTGTAAGTCTTGGGATTTCATTGGGAGGAATCTAGAGAAGATTGATGTGGCAACTTTTTAAAATGTTTCTATGATCTGCTGAAGATATTGCAGGTTTATATGTGTGACCAACTTTTTTTTATCTTCCTGAATCCGATTAAAGGAAAATGGGAAAGCCTGCAGAACCTCCTATAAGCAGGTCAGTCAGATGGGAGCTGCCTGTTTCCAAAGGGGTCTCAACAGCCTTGAATCACAGACTGGAAGGAATGAAATAGGAGCAGACTGCTAACATTTGAACTACTCCAGCACCATGTGCAGAGATGCTTATGGCATTACAGTGAAATTTATTGCCACAGGAGCTGCTGGGCAGCCCTACTAAAAGATTGCTTGCAATCGTTCTAGAGTTTATATCTAGTTCTCTGCTCCAGGAAGGATTTGCAGCTTTGATTTGTATTTGTGTAGCTCTATAAATACTGATCTAGCCTGTTATATATGATGACAGCAGTAAACCTCTCTGGTGATATATCTTCTTCCTGTGCATTGTCTGGGAGTACTTTCACTTTGAACTGTGCTGCACTGTGCTGTTGAGTACAAGAGGAGATAAAACAAAAGGGGTAATCTGAGAACAAGATAGCACAATAAGCCATATCTAAGACTGATGACAACCTCCCTAGCTCCTGGGCTCTTGGCTGCAGTCTTAGAGCAAAGCTGGAAAAGCTTCTAAAAGTCATGCTTGCTTATTCAGGCTTGAGAGCCTGCAAGCACATCACAATGCCCATACTCTCCATTCCTCAACCTTACTAGTTCTTATCTCAAGCTACATCCAAAGTGGAATAGTTTAATTTCAAATTAAGTCAAATTTAATGCTCCTTGAAAAGGGGTGATTTCCCTTTTGGGAGGAAGTTCCCACAGACATTATACAGATTATAAGCAATGTACCATTTTGCAACATTATTCAGAATAGCAGAGTTGGAAGGAACCTTCTAGGTCTTCTAATCTAACCCACTGCTCAAGCAAGAGAGTATATACATTCTATACATGGAAATATATCAGCTATAAGCTTTGCTTTGACATGTGCTGATGGAATGTTACACCTATCTGGACTAGCCCTGCCAACACATCTAGGATCTCAGCTCAGCAAGCAGTTCTCTAAATGTTCATTTGTGGCAGACCAATCCAGTATGATCCTTGGACCAAGCTTTATTCTATGTTTGGCATGACTGGCACATATTTAAGATTATTCATAGATCTTGATGCTCTCTGAGCTTGATTGTTTTCTTGCAGCTGTTAAGATCATCAGTTAAGATCATCAGCTCCATGGACCCCATTATTCACAACGAGTGAATATGTGCTGTTCCTAATGTTTCCTGTTTCTAGAATTGGGATGACAAGGCTATAAATACTGTTGTTGTAATGTTTCTCTCTTTCCCTATGGCTACATATCTTGATATCTCTGCCAACCTGCTTTTACTTATCAACTGACTGGCTGGCTAACTGACAAACTAACTCCAAGGACTGTCAGCAAGTCACAGCCCTAATGCTAATGTCAGTGATCCTTCCAAGGAGACATCAAGTTTGTTGACCAACCATCAACTTCTTAGCTCCCCCAAAATTCCACTGATCCAGAGGTAACAAATATACATAATCTACAAGGGCTCATGCTTCCCAACCTTGATAAAAAGGGGCCAGGTTTTGCTATTCTGGGCCACTTGGCATTTCACTAAACCCAGTAATGGGAGGACCTTCCAAGGAGGCAATATTTGCTTGCATGGGGCCACTGCAGAGGTGGGTTTCAGCAGGTTCTGACAGTTCTGGAGAAACAGTAGCGGAAATTTTGAGTAGTTCAGAGAACCCGTAGTAAAAATTCTGACTGGCCCCACCCCCATCTACTCTCTGCCTCCCAAGTCCCAGCTGATTGGGAGAAAATGGGGATTTTGCAGTAACCTTCCCCTGCCACACTCACCAAGCCATGCCCAGCAAGCCACACCCAAAGAACCGATAGTAAAAAATTTAAAACCCACCACTGGGCCACTGACATTATGCATGGGAAGATAGAATAAAGGGGTTAGAATGTTACAATCTGGGCAACATAATACATTTCTTCAAAAGTACTTTGTCCTCTCATTTAAGACACTCCCTGAGTTTTCAGCCTTCTCCTTGGTGTTCCCTTGCAAGAAAGAAAGAAAAAGAAAGAAATAGAGAGAAGAGCTTGATTAGCACTAGGGATGCCTGCTATGTTTTGTGTCCATGAATAGGAGTCCCTGTGTTCATACAGCTCGTTCTCAGTATGCAATGGGAGGGTCCCTGGTATATAGGCATGTTTAGTCAAATGGGCTCCTAGTATTGCTGATCTTGCTCAACCAGGCAGCAACATTGAGCTGATAATTAGCCCCATGGGAACAGGCAGTTGTTCAGAAAAAACAAGGAAAAAACAAGGATAAATCCCCAAAGGCTTTATATGAAGACTTGCAGTTGGATTGCACGAAATTCTTCATCAAGAATTGTCAGTTCCTTGTATGGTCTGTAGTTCAGGGGAAAAGGTATTTGTAGAAATACAGCTTCCAGAGCAGTAAGAATGGGTAACAGAAATAATTTCCATGAATTGGACATTATATTCTTCCCTGCCTAGTGAAGCACCTAGTACTTTTTCATCCTTACCTGAAGGTGGACAGGCATCCCTGTTCTGTGGGAAAGATATCACAAAGTGTTCAATATATATATATATTTTTGCATTTATATCCCGCCCTTCTCCGAAGACTCAGGGCGGCTTACACTATGTCAAGCAATAGTCTTCATCCATTTGTATACTATATACAAAGTCAACTTATTGCCCCCCAACAATCTGGGTCCTCATTTTACCTACCTTATAAAGGATGGAAGGCTGAGTCAGCCTTGGGCCTGGTGGGACTTGAACCTGCAATATTGCAAGCAGTTGCTGTTAATAATAGGCTGCATTAGCCTGTTGCGCCACCAGAGGCGAAATATGTTCAGTCTTTGTGGAAATCCTTGAATCTGATGCAGTCTTGATGCCTCAAACACTATGTAGTCTAGGTTTGTAGATCATTTTCATAATTTCAACTGAAGATGTAGACAGAGGATTTGAAATGGGGCAGGTGATCATCTACATCCTCAATACTTCCACTACAGTCCAGCTGTGGGGAGCAAAATGATTGAGTCTTTGAAAAAGTTAGCTACTTAGTTAGCTAATTAGCCGGGTCCACCTCCTTGGACCCGGCTAATTTGGATAACTACAATCTTGTTTTATACTGTCTTCTCTGGGGCAAGAACAATTCAACTCCAGGCATTACAATGGATCTTTTAAAATCAAGATTAAAACTGCTCTGCTTTTCAATATCCCAAAAAATATAAAGGCATTTATAAATTGGAAAAAATGCACTTATTTACTAAGTTTGTAAGTTTCAATTATTATTATACATGGTGAACTTTTGCTTAGCTGCAGTACAAGCTAATAAATGTTCTGGACAGTCGAAGGTCAATCTAAATGTTTCGTATCCAGACAAAAATTTCCCATTCTTTCATACTGATACTAGACCAGTTTTTAGTACTCTGTTTTCCCCAAAATAAGATATCCCCTGATAATAAGCCCAGTCAGGCTTTTGAGTGCATGGCAATAAGGCCAAGCACTTATTTCAGGGTTCAAAAAAAATTAGATTATTTTCGGGGAAACACGGTAGCAAGAGGTGGGAATAAGGGTGACAGCATGTTTGAATATCTGGGTGCCCTTCTTATTAAACTGATAAAGCTTTATTGTCATTAGAAGTGAGTGTTCTCCTTACTTGCTCCAAGGTCCTAGCAATCTTCCAGTTGGAATTCCAGGTGAAAATTAGGGGACAGAAGATAGCTCACAGAAAAAGAACTGCAGATCAAAGCAAGTTCCAAAGCTAGGAGACTTCTCAACAGGAGGCATAAGGAAAAATGATTGGCTGTAAATAAGATATAGGGTAAAAAGATATAAGGTAGAAATCAATTTTGAAAACTTCTTAACACTCGCAGCATCAACTAGCTATGGATTAACTTCATTCTGGATTAACTGTTTCTAAGGAAATATTAAAGATAGCTCTAGGTACATTTCAGTAGTCTATATGGATGGTAATGAAGATACAGGTCACTATAGACAGGTCCTCCTGCACCAGGTAAGGGCATAATTTGTGCACCAGTTTGGCAAAGGTCCCTATATCCCCAGTCTCTAGCTGGGGCTTGAGCAGGAACTGAGAATCCAGACTCCAGAGGGACCCCAAATCACAAACTTAGTGCTTGCCCATCCAGAGAATAGATATTGGCATAGAACAGCAATAAATAAGTAGAACCACTGTCTTTCATGAGCTGCACTTCAGTCGGTTCTATAAACTTCAAGAATGATAGTATCCTCCTAAAACTCAGGTGATAATATATAGATAGGCATCACCAGCAAATTGATGATACTGCAGTGCAGGTTGTCAGATGACCTCCCAGAAGGAATGTATAAATATCCAGTTGTGTCCTGTGAATCTTGACCACTTAGCCGGCCCTAATGGTTTGGGTCTTCACAAAATAGATCCCTCTTTTTTGTTGCTTATCTTTGCAATATATTGGGCAGTGTTGTTGGTAGGTGCCTGTGGACTGAGAGATGTAGCTTCAGAAAAGTTGACATGCACTTTGTTTATAGAGCTGTCCCAATTATTGACTAATTAGACAATTGTGTTGCATAATTGTAGAATGAATTAATGAAACCTGACCATATCTATGAACATAAGCAGACTGTTCGATTAAGACAATATCCCATTTAGCCCAGTATCTAATACCCAGCAGTGGGCAGATTCAAGTGTGTGAAGGCAAGCACTCCATCAGCAACTCAAACTCAATTCACCCTGACCCACCTTTTGCAGTGGGTTCAAATGACTCTTCTGTTTATAATTCTATCGTATTTCCTCTCCCCTTATTTCCTGTTGCCACAAAATGTTCATTAAGCCGGAAAAGTTGGCGCAGTTCCAGTATGATTGTTTGCATAGAAAAACTCAGCATTCAGAAGCACAGCAAGCTCTGACCCTAGACAATTTGCATCACTACTTATTCTCATGTGTGTTGACCTCCCTGCCATGAATTTGTCTAATCTCTTTTTAAAACCAGAAGTCATTGCTATCCCATTCCTCAAGGAAGTAATTAATAAATCAGTATTCCTTAGTCATACCTTTACTAAGTCCATGGGTGTCTTCAGAGTATGGCCATTTTTTTGCATGAGAGACATGTAAAAAATAAGCAGAGCTGGTTTTTGTGGCCACCGACTAGATTTTTTTTTAAAAAAAACCAACCTTGTGGACATCCCCAATAGGATTTCTAGATGTTCTTTACAGCTCATTTAAAAAGTAAGCATAGAAAAATTTTATAAGATGTTTTATAGATGGCATTTAGACCCCAAAAAGTTGTCATGTATGTATCCTAATGTACAGGCTAAATGTTGGAGATGCGATTGTGAAGATGCCACTTATTACCATATATGGTGGACTTGTAAAAAAGTTAAAGCATTTTGGATTAAAGTATGGTGGATCATGCAGAATATTTTGAAAAAGAAGATTAAGTTTACTCCGCAGTTCTTTCTACTAGGAATAATTATGGATTGTACAGCTATAGAGACTAAATTGATTTTGAACTTAATAACAGCCGCGAGACTTTTGATTGCTCAATATTGGAAGAAAGAAGAATTACCTACAATTGAAGAATGGACACTCAAAGTATCAAATCTGGCAGAAATGGCAAAATTTCTGCTTACTTGAAAGACTATACACAAGAAAAATATATTTTAGAATGGAAAATGTGGATTGATTATATTCAAAATAAGTATCAGATAAAAAAATATCAAATAGCATATGAGTAAATTTAGGAAATATTTTGTATTAGATATATTTCTGAAGGAGAGGGGAATTGAGAGTGTGATTATGTGTGGAGTGACTAGAGATTATAATTTAGGAATTATTTTGGATTATGATTGTTAGTTTTGATACCCTGCATTTTGTTCTGGGAAGTTGGGGTGGGGGGTGGGGGGTAAGGGGGAGGGGAATTGGGGGGTTGAGGGTAGAGGATGGAGTGATGGTTAATGTACAAGGATTATTGAAGATGTATAAATATAATTAGGGTCGGGTCTGCCCAGTTACCATTTTAGAACGGTGGGGAGGGAGAAAGGAGAGAGTAGGAGGTAGGAAAGAGGAGAAGAGGAAGGAAGAGGGGTAGAAGAGGGAGAAGGAAGGTGTAGGGTGGAGGGAGGAGAGGATGTAGATAAGAGAAGGAGAGGAAGGTCTGGAAAGTAGAAGAAGGTAGAAGAGGGAAGAGTGTTAAAAAGGGGGGTGGTGACTGGACAAGCCCGACTAATTGTATATAACTGTACATTGGATGAGCTGTTTGATATGATTGTAAAAATAAAACTTTTTTATGAACAGATATATTAACTCACAGGTAAACAGAAACAGCAAATGTGGGATCAAAGGGAAAACAAATGACAAAACTGGCATCAACAAAAACAGAAATAAAAGCCAAGGATATTCATTATTCTTTTGCTTTTATTAGGTGGGATGTCAGCATACCTTGTGATAATTGTCCTAGCAGGCATTCCCACAGTAATATTGGATACGTGACTGATAATATCCCTATAGAGGCCCTATAAATGCCATCGTGTGCTACAGTTTATCTGGTGACTTGTCCTCTTCCTGTTTAGCATTGTTTGTGTGTTAATTTTACATCCTGTCTTTCCTTTGGGAGCTGGAAGCAGCATACATAATACTCCTTTCAATCTTCCCTCACAATCCTGCAAGGCAAGCTAGACTTAACCGACTTAAAATGGTCTTGCATATGGGAGTCCCTGGTCTTATTCTTATACCTTTACTACTGCAACACAATGAGAGAATGAAATCAGAGGGAGAGCACGCATGTGTGATCAGTTAGCGCTAGTTTATCTGTGACTTCAAAAATGACCACTAGAGGGTGCAAGAAGCTTACCTGTTTTCTTGCAAGCTCTTCTAAGAAGCTGGGACTCTTCTTTCTCTCCTTTGCTTGGCAATTGCCTGGAGAAAACTGTCAGTTACAGTAATAGGTATAACAATGAATGGCTTCCCTTCAACTCTGTGTAAATAAACTACAGATAAAGAATGGGGGACATTACAGGATGAGCGTTTTCTGCTTGCTTATTTGTAATGCACCAATACCTTCACAGAGCCAAGGCCATAATTGAGATTTGGGAGGTAATAGAGGAGCTCCACACAGCCTTCAACTCTGAACTGATAGACAGCTTCTCTGTATTGGCACATACAGACACGCACGAGACCATGGAGAAAACAAATCAAAGAAAGTTATTTTATATTCTAAACAATGCAAACACTTTACACAACGGTATTTTCTTGCATTATTGGAAGAAGAGAGAACAAATAAATATATTTTTCATGGCACATACTCAAATACAAAAGTAAATAAATATAAAAGTTCTACTCTTCTTTTAAGTATGAAAGCCAGCTAAGTGATTTTGGGTCAGTCACTTTCTCTCAGCCCAACCCATCTCACAGGGTTGCTAAACATAGGCGATTCACAGGCCTTGTTGAATATTTCATGAAGCCATTGTTTGATGATAATTTACTGATTGAACCAGAAACTAAACTAAATCAGAATTAGGTAGTTTTGCATGATACCCAAACCCAACATTTGGCACATACTCTTACTCAGATGTATGAGTCCTTCGGGAGAAGGGCGGTATAAAAATCTAAATAATAATAATAATAATAATAATAATAATAATAATAATAATAATAATAATAATAATAATAATAATAATAATAATAATAATAATAATAATAAAAAACTGAGTTGTCATTCTTAAAGTGATATCCATGCAGCAGGGCTGTCAAACTCACAGCCCATGGGCCAGATGCATGACATGCTGGCCCCACCCCAATATCAGTAGCAGTTTCTCTTACCAGCAGAATGTTGGTTCTTCGTTACAAGATTGGAAAGAATGTGTGATTTTAAATAATAAAAGAAATACGGGTGCAAGGAAATGACAGCTCCGGTTTTTCACCTGGGCAAAAGGCTTTGAGTGCTAAGTTTAGAGCTAAAATACCTGTATATTAACTTTTTCCAAGCAAATCCTATTTTTAAAAAATGCTAGAAAGATTTCATAGCCCTATTTAGGCTGAGAACCAGGGTACCTATTGATTTGGCTGGTGTCAAATGTTATCCAGCTCACCTAAATAAAAAGTAATCAATATTGGTGAAGGGGTTCGATGTAGCGGTTACGGGACCTGGCTAGAAACCAGAAAACTGTAAATTTAAATTTTGTTTTAGGCACAAAGCCAGCTGGATGATCTTGGGCCAGTCAATCTCTGCCTGAAGAAGCAGGCAATAGTAAACCACTTCTGAAAATCTTGCCAAAAAAACTTCAGGAATTATTCTAGCCATTCACCTGGAGTCAAGACTGAATCAAAAGGCACCAAACAAACAAAAAATCAACATTGTAACACAGTGTAGAAGTATTAGTAAATGTGGGAGAAAATTTTAAAAAACACTGATAATTATTGTGCAACATTATGCTATAACTCTTATAATTACCATATGTTTCTTAAACTTATCAAACGGCAAATACATTATTTGCTAGAGCCTCCTATATTTTTTTCTTCTATATTATTGTTTTATCATGAGTAAAATACCAAACAGAAAAACAAACAAAGTGAAACAAAACAAAAGCATACCATTCAAAACTAGCAACGTTTGTAGACTTTCTACAGGTTAAATACAACAACAAATGGTTAACAGAAGGATTTGAAGATTAGTGTAATGTTTAGCTTAACCTGTTGACTGCTTTTTCTTCTTTCTCACTCTCTCTCTCTTTCTCACACACACACACACACACAGACACACAGAGTCAAACAATCAACAGGATAAGCTAAACATTACACTAATTTTCAGATCCCTCTGTTAACCATTTGTTGTTGTATTTAATGCATAGAAAGTCGATAAACAGTTTCCAATTTCTTATAAACCTGTCTAGTACATTATCTCTAATCAAAGCAGTTAATTTAGCCATCTCTGCTATTCAGTCAATTTCAAAATCCATTCTTCAACGACCTACAGTCCTTTTTCTTTCCACTGTTTGGCAAATCCTCACAGTTGTCACATGTGAAGGAATAGCACCCCAGACTGATTTTCAATTGGCTTGTCTATAATACCTTAAAACAAAAACTTCAGGTTTCATTAATATTTGTATCTTAAATATTTTCTGCATTGTCATTATGTTTCTCCTATATGTTATAGGTCTCATTGTAAAAGAAGGTGGGGAAAAAAGATTTTAGAAGACAAGACTACTACATATAATAAAATGAACCTGGATTTTGACTACATTTCCAGCACTTATTAGAAATCTCTTTATACATTTTCACTAGTCTATCTGGGGTCAAATATAGACAGTATATCTCCTATGCTGTCATTGCTGCCCACAATCTATGGTATCCCTTGACTATAATTTTCTGCAGTTTTCTCCAATCTGCTTCCAGTGTTACAAGTGAGAAATAAAATATGACCAAGATTTTCTTGTGTGCATGCACATATGCCCTTTTCTGCATTTATGAGGCTGTAGATATGCACAGGAAATTATGTCTATGAAAGAAGGTTGCAGGAATAAATTATTTTTAATAACTGCATTAAACTGAATAAAATTAATGTAAGGAAATTAATTTATTTCATTCAATTAATACATTCCTAATTTATTCCAAATCTGGGAATCGGGGTTCTTTGTATGTGTAATTTTTTGTGCTAAATGTTATAATTATTAAATAATCAGTCACTACTTGCCTTCTAAAATCTTTTTTCCCCACCCTCTTTTACAATGAGACCCCTCCCTCATTTTTCAGCGTGCCCCCCATGCCATTTAAAAAAGCTATGCAATCTAGTTCTCAGCCTGAGGAAAGCTGTGCCTTTGAGACGTCCAGTGACAAGGATGACTTGCTTACTGAAAGCCTTCACTATAATGGAGGCAAGTCTAAAGGATATATTAAAAACTCACTGTAAGTATATCCATAAAAGAAATACTTTTTAGAAACGCTCAAAATTGTTTACCCTGAGGCTATTACCGCTTTCCCTCTATTTTGACGAATGTCTCTGTTTGACACCATGTGTTTTCACATCTTCATTCCCATCTTCCTTTCTCCCTCCCTCTCTCAGTCTTTAAAATATTTTGATTCTTATTGTTTTCCATCTGGAATGGCCTCAGAGAGGCAGGCAGAGAAAGTAGCATTGGTACTCTGGTGACAAGAAACTGACACATTCTTGGGAGGCCAGTTAGAGCAAGTTGTCTCAAGCTTCAGCTGTTACCTGAGCAAAGCCAAAGCGCAGTGAAGTCTATTGAGATGGAGCAGCTTTGCCCTCGCTTGTTCATCATGGGTAGCTTCTCAGAAAGGAGACACATCTTTTGAGGCACATCTTCTGAACGGAGAGAGGGGATGCACTGATGAAACAAAGAGCCTCAATCACAATGTTGTGGCACCGCTTGAATTTTCTGACCATACCGTGATAATTATGCTATAATCCAAAATATTAAGTGGCGAAGAATAAATCGAGTCACAAATAAACGTCTATAGATCCTGAAAATTTTAGGGCAACACATCCTATCTTCTCCCAATGCAGGATTCTTTGGAAGAGGGCTTGGGGGCTGATGGAGCTTTGCACCTGATACAGGCTTGTGATCTTCCTTCTGCCTGCAGAACAGTGGCTTGGTCATGCATATCGCAACTGTGGTGCTTCAGGTGAACAATGAAAATTCTCTTTCTCTCTTTGCCACCAGGCTTACTTTGCAAGAGATTACATCGGAGCTGGCACTTTATTAAGGACAGCTCAAGTTCAGACTAGCCTACTCTGCTTCGGAACATTGAAAATTAGGTCTAAATTATACCCTTCATCTCAATATCTGGAATTTAGCCAAATCTGATGCACATTCTGAATTAAAGCAACAATTGCTAGCTTCTTAAAATATCTTCCAGTCTTCCCCAGAAGGCTGACATATATTATCACCCTGTTGTACAGCATCCACTGTATAATGCTGGCTGATAACTAGGAATTCATCATTAATCTTCCAAAACTGAGAAATGCCATCCTACAGATCTCTGTCCTATGAACTGCATTCATAAGAATACAAAATAAGAAATGTAATATAGCAGAATTCTGAAGAAGGTTAAAGGAATGGCCAGAGTAACAGTACCTCAGAATGATAATTTTACCTATTGAATTAAATCCAACATAATTTTCCATTATCTTAACTCAACAGAAGAGAATATATGTAACTCAGGGTTGAACTGTGGAGCTGTTGTTGGTGCTCTCTGATCTTGGCTGTTTGTTTGAAGACATTTCATTACCCAAGTAGGTAATATTATCAGTGTGAACGTGGGGAGCAAACAACTGCAAGCGAACAACCAAGCTCAGAGAGCACCAATGACTCTACCATTAGCAATAGCAATAGCACTTAGACTTATATACCGCTTCACAGTGCTTTACAGCCCTAAGCGGTTTACAGAGTCAGCATATTGCCCCCAACAATCTGGATCCTCATTTTAACAATCTTGGAAGGATGGAAGGCTGAGTCAACCTTGAGCCTGGTAAGATTCGATCTGCCAAACTGCTAGCAGCCAGTGGACAGCAGAAGTAGCCTATAATACTGCACTCTAACCACTGCACCATCTTAATCATCTTAATCATCCGGCAAAACTTGTAACAATCCATTTAAGAATTTAAACTGAGGCAAAGAATTTAAATTGTACTTGAGACAAAGGACAAAATTTTATCCTTTTTATTCTATGTACAGAAATGAGCTGGCAGTTATTGGGGTGGGGTAACAAGGCACATATTTTAAAATGTGATTAACACATCTTTTTGACACCATGTACGATATACACATCCATTCCCCTTTCTAAAACCTATAATATTCAGATAGAATTGGCTAGGTTCATGCCATATACTAATCTATGATAAAATGAAATTACCCTATATTGTTATTCAACATACTGTGAAAATTCAGTCATTGATTTAGCACATAATGTGAAACAGGCCATCATTTAACATGGTTTATTTGGGCTTAACATGTTGTGGGAACACAAAACTAGTGTTTTGTTAATTAGATTTATTTAGGGTTTGATGCACTGTATGAAGCCAACTGGTGATATTCCAGATAAGGCTATAAAGATGGCTGTTTTCCTTAAAGGTTAAATCCCTTCAAAGGTGTGATTCCAAGCAATACTTTAATATTTAATGGTACTTGATATTCAAGCCTGTGCCTTAATCTAAAATTATGATTAATGATAAAATGATTAATTATGTTCCCAGGCCTTGAGGGAATTGTTAGTGGAGCCCCTATTACGTTTTTGTTATGGCTATTTATAAGTTTGGGATCCTCCATTTTGTTCCATGTTTTTGACTGTTTCAATTGACAGTTTCAATTGTATATTTGGATTTGTAAACTGCCAGAATCTTGTGGAGTGGGTAGCTAATAAATTAATAACATTTAATAAAGTAAAAAAGTTTTAAAAATGAATGTCCAGCATTTTTTATACTAAGGTATGATGCCAGGAAAACAAAAATAATATGCGGGCAGGAGGCTTTATATAAAAACAATATGTTTTGGAAGTCGATGAGCCTCTCCCTGGGCTTAATCTGCCTGTCACTCATGGGGACAGTTTTTGGAGCATTTTTGAGCTGCTGGAATTTGTGCTGAGGTAAGTTTTTCGGCTTCTTCATTTATTTATATTAATGTTTGTTCATTGTTTATGTGAACACAAACAGAATCATCATTCTGTTTTAATGTGAGATTACCTTTTCATTACAAACAACAGAAGCCACAGTTCTTAAAAATTGGACATAAAAAGACTAGACCATTCAGATTTAAAATTTACCTATTATTTAATATTTAAATATATTTTATAATTCAATTTAGCCAACTGAAAATCTCCAAATGTGCTAGAAAAGAGAGGATAGTTTAGCACTTTTTGAAGATTCCAGAGTGGGAAAAACTGGTTGGATGGACTATGTATGTCTATAGCCTTGGTTAATTTTCAAGTTTTATGCCTGAAATTAAGAACATACTTAAATTCATGGCTGTTAGGATACAAAATTGAAGTAAACTAAAAAATTAGAGATTCCCCTCTCTATCATAGCTCAAAGTAGGTCTTTTGGCCAACTACTGTTTTATCTTTGAAACAAGATTTCTCTAGAAAAATCAACATAAAGGTCAGCTGAAGAAATGTCATTTTAAAAAAGTTATTTCTAATAATTGAGACTAATACTTTGCCCCTTTTATTCATTTTTCCACATAAATTACACAAACACTTTAGAAAATGATTACACAAAAGAGAAATCTTCTTATAAGTGCATAACTTAAAAACAAACCAAAAAATGCATCTCAGAAACGCAGTAAAATATTTCTTTTTGATAAATTGGCTATGTGTACCATCTCTTTTTAAATATAAATGATGCATAGGTTAAAAAGTAACTCAAAAAAAAACCCTATATATTTTAGATATTTTGTATCTTCTTGGAATTTGCTGTAAGAAGTGCTTAAATTAATCACAAGCTTTTTCTCAATACAATAAAAAGAAAACCGTGAAATTACTGGTCAAGAAATAGAAAGAGAAGGATGTTCTATTTGGTTCACATCTCCTCTTGTGGAGCTGACTTCTTGAGCAAAAGTAAATAAAATATTGAACAATATCATCAACAATACCAAAATAATCTATCAAGTAAAACCGCATTACCCCTGCAAAATGCCACAGATGCCTCAGAGTTATTAAAATATAAGTTGATCAATGCAGAGTCTGTGGGTAACTGTGAAACTGATTTCAGCCTTCACACAAGAGTTTATGAGGCAAGCTTTGCATTTCTCAGTCATTCTAGTATCAACATTCCTTCAGCAGAACGAAAAGAAATAAAGCAAGAAAAACTCAAAGGAGTTCATCTTGGAAAAGACAAAAGAAAAAGGTGCGAGATTTTATTTATTTGTAAAATCTAAATGTCTTTTAAGAAAAGGGCACCAGCAGGAGATGCAGTTGTTGTTAAAAAAAAGAGTTCTTATTCTTCATTCAGATCGCAATTGTGGTTTTTCTTGAAATGATCAGCCTGTAATACTTACATGGGAGAACAACTCCTGTGTTGTCAGCAGATAAAATGATCTAGCAGTTGTTTCTTGAAAATGGCTCAAAGGGAGAACCTTGGGTTGTTTTTTCTCTGAAAGAGTTTTCAAATGTTCCAGTGTCACCCTTTTCAAGAAGACGGTGATAGTGATGGTGATGGTGATGAAAAAGAAAGAAGAAAATTGTTGCCTTTTATTAGAACATACCACTAGACCAGCACTGTATGACCTTTCAGAGCTTTGGCTAGCAAGGGGATATTGTCTGGTTGCTGCCGCTGGCTCATTCATAGGTAACCGTGTCTTCTACGGATGATGCTGAATAAGGCCAGCCACTCTGTAATGCAAGAGTCCATGCATAGGCAAAGTTAAGATTTCACTCACAGGAAGAGGCCACAGAAGTAACGCTGGTGATCTTGGAAGTGTCATCTGACCATGGCTGAAGGTTCTGGAGGGCAAAGAGGGAGGAATTGTGAACACAGATTGGGTCTGCTTGGATGGGCTGATTGATGGTTTTTTGGAAGGCCTCTTGCTGGAGCTGCATGAGGATGCGATTGGCTTGCTGCCGCTCTGCTTCCCGTTCTTCTGCAGTTTGCCGCCTAAGAGAAATGCACAGAGTGTGTCATGTTTCAGCAGGACAACAGATGCCCGTTACTTGTAAAAGTTCCATTTCAACACAAGATCTTCCCATCTTTTGGAACATTCTTATGCTCAAGGATTTTTTTCTTCTATTATAGCCAAAATGAAAAGTCACATTTAAGGCAACCTGCTGCCCAGTTATATTAAATAACTGAGAATGGAGAATCCATGGAACAGTCAAAGGGAACATCCCTTAAAAGACCTAGCTCTTCTTTCAAACCATCTGAATCAATGATCATCCTAGTGGCAGCCAATAGCTTAACTATGTGTTGTCTGAAGCAGCACCTGCATCCATCCATTAACTATTAATGTTATTTGGTTGATGCTAAATTTTAGAATTATGAGGGATCAGCTGTATGTGTGTGTGATGGTGTGTATCGGACTATTCTGTCCTTACACATTTATGTGAGTGGAAAATGTGAAAAACACGCTACAGATTCTAAACATTGCTCCATTTACTGAATGTTTTACTTCATATTCATAAAAAGAATGCCTCTTGTTTTAAAACTGTACCACAATTACACAGAACAAACACTTCAAATCCTTGGAAAATTTATACACTAATCTAGTCCACATCCACAACTAACAGTATCTGAAATCATGTCATAATCAGAAGCATTGAAGATGAAAACAAAAAAATAAAAACAGATAAATAAGATAATATTTGTGGCTCAGGGTTGAACTGTGGGGTTCTGGGTACTCTTTGAGCTTGGTTGTTACCCAAGTAGATAACATCATGATGACGTTACCTAGTTTGGTAATGAAAGTCTGCAACAAAACAATCAAGCTGAGAGACCATCAAAGATCCCACAGAATCCATTATAATCTAAAGTTGGTGCCGTTCAATTCACAAGAATTTATTTCATGCCACAGTATGATGCCCAAAGAGATACGTAACATATTTCATCTTTTTTGCTACAAATAACTTTCCTTATTTCTATTTTATTTAAGGACTATGGAAATAATCAAAAGAGCAAAGAAGTCCACAAGAAGACACTGCCAGGGGGGAGGGGGAAGGCAAGGGAGGGACCAAGAAAAAGAAACTGAGAGAGGCAGAAAAATAAAAAGTTTTACAAGAAAACTGTCAGAATCGGAAGAAGTATGAAAGGTTCTCTTTCTAGTTCTATAACTTCAATCACTTTATCCTAATCTGATTCATAAAGAATTTATTCTGGATTTTAGAAATTATCTCTCAAGTAGCAGTGTTCAAACAGGAAACGGAAGACTTCAGGCTTGTTGGAGCCACTGTCATTAGATGCATCAAGTATTCTGCTTTGACAAGTTTACAATAAAACTGTGGTATCTTAAAATAGATGCTACAATACTCTGCCTTTTAAAAACAGAAATCCAGAAAAAATATTATAGATTGCTAATATCAGGAAAGATTTGACTTTTCTCTCCCTTTCATACCAGCATCTACAGTTATCATCACAGGTTGAAAGCACCCTTACTCCCCAATTCCCATAAAACATTTTTGCTTTGACTTAGACTTAGAAATTTGAGAAGTGAAATAATACCCAAAGAAGTGAATCTCCCAACATGCTGAGCTAGGCCAGAAACCAATAATCCAGGGCCTATAATATGTAGCAAATGCGATCAAAGCTAAAGCCAACAAGCTAACTAATAAGACCATTCTTAGAAGATCATTCCACTGTTCAAAATTCTGATGAAATCTCCCAAATGTTAATATTTCCAAGAATCTACACCCTTTTTTAAAAAAAGTCATTCTGATTGGAATTAGGAAGAGACCGATTTACTGTCCATCAAACTATTAATTTCCTCTTTACTTGGTAATAAACTGTTTTGAAAATTATTTTATAATGAAACTCTAGGAGATTCCTTTTTATTATCTTTATTGATATTGATCTCCTTCCATTGCTGCAGTTCACAAACTGTCAGACTTTTAGTCATAATATAAAACAATTTCTGCCTGGGATATTGGTTTAGTTTGATTCCATCGGATCTGGGAAGATTATTGAAAAAATTATCAAAAAAGAGAGTAATGAAATGTGGTACATAATGCAGGTTAAACTCCTTAAAGCACAGGGAAATTATTAATCTAAAAACTTCAATACTTTTCAAGATGAGTGGAGATGGGAAAAGAAACAATATTTCTGTCTTACAGGTAGTCCTCACAACCATTCATTCAATGACCTTTTGAAGTTACAATGGCACTTTAAAAGTGATTTATGACCAATTTTCACACCCACCACCACTGCAGCATCCTCATGGTCACATGTTTACAATTTGGCACAAAGCAACCGGCATGTATTTATGACAGTTGTACTGTCCTGGGGTCATATGATCACCATCTATAACTTTCCCAGCTGGCTTCCAACAAGCAAACTCAATGGGGGAAGCCAGATTTGCTTAACAACTTAACGTCTGCAGTGATTTGCTTACCAACTGTGACAAAAAAGGTCATAAAATGAGGTGCAACTCACTTAAAATTGCTTTGCTTAGCAATGGACATTTTGGGGTCAATTGTAGTTTTAAGTCAAGGATATTTGAGAAGTTTACGTCTCTTTCTGAAAGTGATTTATGCTTAGATATAAACTATGCTTTTTTTGCACAAAAAATGCCCTATTGATATCACTGTAACTTACAGGAGATGACACCTAAAAGAAAATGCAAAAAAATATCCAAGCCCTAAACACAAACAACTTTAAATAGGTACAGCATTTAGATCAATCTGATTTCAAAGCAGGTTTATAACCTGATCTTATGAATTCATTGTGGCTTCGAATATTTAACTTTTACTAGGTCATGACCAACATTTCTGTATTAAGAGTAGAACCATCAACTGCCTATTAAAAATATTTCAGATCTGATTGGCAGATTTGAAATTACAACCATGAACAGCGCTCCTGAGAGCAAGTGAGTTGATTTTACCCAATAGCAATAGCACTTAGGCTTATATACCACTTCACAATGCTTTACAGCCTTCTTTACAGCAATTTACAGAGTCAGCACATTGCCTCCAACAATCTGGGTCCTCATTTTACGGACCTCAGAATCAAACTCCTGCAGTGAGCAGTGAGTTAGCCTGCAGTACTGCATTCTAACCACTGTGCCACAACGGCTCTTCATCCCTTCAAGGCACTGCAGCAGCCAAAACATGAGAGAAAGAATATACCTACCTCCATAGATAAGGAAGTACCAGAACTAAAAAATACTGCATGCTCAAAGAACTAAAAAATACTGCATGCTCAAATAAACATGCAACAGTTTTGGAGTAGATGAGCAATTAGATGCTTTGGTTGTGGAATTTTTACATCCACACATAACTGTAAAAAAACTCCTTAGAGTTGATTAACATAAAACTGAAGGTGTGTATTGTGAAAGGCTTGTATACAGTACCCTAGGACATAATGTGTGTGTGGAAGGGGATTATTTGTCTTAGGGTGCTGAATAGACATGTGATTCATTTAACAATCATGCTCTAAAAATACCCTTATGCCTTTTTCATCCTGTCTGGTACCTTCGGGTTATTTGGGACTACGGTTCTCAGCATTTGCAATGATTGAGAAGGATGGGAGCCTTGATCCAATATTTCTTGAAGGGGATGTTGAGAACAAATAGTTTAAATGTGTGTTAATTTTTCATATAAATAATATGTTTTAAATTCAGCCCTCTGTATATGTGTGTGTCTACAAATGCACTATGCGAGGGTCTGTGTGTGTACTGGGAGAAGGATTCTAAAGCCATATTCTGCTCATCCTCTAACAAAAAAAATTGCATGAATAAAAAGTACCGTTTTCTTTCCACTACAAATTTACTCCTGATGCATATTTAATATTGTTTTGACTCAGAGAAATGTAATCGGGCCTCTTCTGTTGCTCTTTAGCTGTGTTTGTAATTAGTGAAAACAGATTTATTAATTTCAATATGGAATATTTTTCTCAGTTAGCCAAGTTGTTCACTTGGCAGAGAAAAGCAGTAATTTGTTAAAGAACAAAAAACAAAGCCCAGGCTTGGGGGATGGCAGTAAGGAAAGAATAAAGTAAGCAGCACGTCCCACCTCAATTTGTTTCAAGACTGCAATAGAAAGCAGCTTAGTTACAGCTCTTCAGCCAGACCTTCATTGCCTTAATTGGAAATATGCAAATTCAAGTAAAGCTTTCCTGGCACTGAGAAGAAATGTCTCGTGGGAAAAGTTCCATCCAGACTGCACTGGGACCTTGGAAACATTGTCAAAAAAAAAGAAGAAGAAGAAAAGAAATATTTGCTTCTGAGTACAGTCCAGCATATATTAATTACAAAAGGAATGAAATCCTGTGCACACCTACTCTGAAATAAACCCTGGTGCATTAGAACACAGGAAGTCCTCGCTTAACTGTCAAAACTGGGACCAGTAGCTCTGTTGCTAATCTGTGGCTGCTAAGACAAAAATCTTATGATCTTACTTCCCATTCAGTTATTAAGTGAGTCACCATAGTCTTTAAGCAAAACATCATGTAACCACGACTTATGATTTTATTTCCGCATTTTCCATTAACTCTGCTTGACACAAGCCGATTGGGAAGCACACAAATAGCAATCATGTGATGATGGATTCTGTAATGGTCCTTAATGCATGCCAGCTACAAAATGCCGGAACGGTAGTCCTGCAAGCTATAGGATGCTGCAATAGTCAAATATGCAAAGATTGATCTTAAATCTGACTTTTTTATACTGTTGCAACTTAAAATGGTTGCTAAACAAGACAGTTACAAGTAAGGACCATCTGTATTGGACTGATGAGACCCAGCTTCATGTCCTCACTGGACCAATGAAGTCACTGAGTAACTTGGGCCAGTCACCCTTTCCCAATCCAATCTGCCTCCTAAGTTATTATTTTAAAGACAAAATTAGTAGTGCTGCACTTTGAACTCTTCTGATGTCCTGGTTTCCTTTCCAGGTTTTGCATTGATGGGAAAGGCCCATTCTTAAAGGAGGGTTCATAAATATCAGAAAAGCTTAAGGCATCCATTTTATCTCTTAAAATCATCACAAACTCAAACTGCAGGGAAAGGAACCAAACATTCTAGAAAACTTTGTAGCCATAAAAGACGAGCTGTCTCTCGATCACACTTGTTGTATGCCTGATATAGAAGATAAGCAGGCTTTTTGAGAATTTTTTTTAAAAAACTGCCCAAGGAAATACGGAAGGAGGACTATTTTTCCCAGCATTTGTTGCAATTAAGTGCAGAGTCTGCTTGTTTTGCACTGTATTCGCCTAGTTCTCACATAACAGTTATCAAAAAGTTCTGTTTATCACCTAGCTTGTTGCCGAACCTGTCAGTGATAAGAGGAAGAGATTGGCTGCAGCTGCATTCCATGACTAAGATTAGGCTAGAACCTAGGTTTCCATGCTCCTTGCCCAACACCTTAATCACTATACCACACTGACTGTCCAAGTTAATATGAAAAGGAATGCTTCCCTGAAATCTACACAGAAGTCATTTGTTTGGGTAGGTGGTTATTTATTTGAGACACTTTTGTGGCCAATTCTGGATGACTCACAATAACAATAAAAAACAAATACGGTACAGCCTTGTGCCTAGCCAACAATATCCAATCCATTGAACAGAACAATCTTCAGGCTCTAACCTTACCTTTTCCAATGCCTTGGGGAACAGTTAACCCTTTACACTCTTCTGGAAAGACAAAAGGGTGAGGGATGCCAAATCTTAAGGGGAAAGTATTCCATAAAATAGGGGCAAGGGACAGGGGTAAGAACTGCAGTGGCGCAGAGGTTAGAATGCACTACTGCAGGCTGCTACTGCTGAGTGCCGGCTGCTTGCAATTTGGCAGTTAGGCAGTTTGAGTCTCACCAGCTCAGCCTTCCATCCTGCCGAGGTCAGAAAATGAGGACTCAGATTGTTGGGGGCAATATGCTGACTTTGTAAACCGCTTAGAGAGGGCTGTAAAGCCCTGTGAAGTGGTATATAAGTCTAAGTGCTATTGCTTCCAAAGTCCTACTAGATGGCACCATTTAAAGGAATAGACCTGGAACATGCCCATCCTTATTAACCTGATTAACCTCATGAAGAGGCAATCCCAAAAATAACATGCTGTTGTGTTATGTTGAGCCCCACTTTGAATTGTAAACTGGAAAGACAAAGTAAGGGAGTAGTTGCTAAGCATCATATATGGGCAAACCAAGTGGTGTCCAATATTGCACATGCAGTGTTAAAAATGTGTTATTCCACAACTGTAAAGACAGTACAATCTTATCTGAGAATAAAGTCTTCCAAGTTCAGTGTAGCAATTTCTGCAATAATAGTTCTGTTTTTCATATAGAACAATCCACTGACAAAAGTAAATTTATAAACAGAGCTCAAGTAATGGATTCCTGCAGATTCCCATTCTTGGTCTCTGGCAGAGCTGGACTCATTATTTATACCAACCATGTTCATGTCTCTTTCCTTGCAATAATTTTCCTGGCATTCTTTTATCTTGGTTGTGTATAATTTAGGCTTTGCTGGTGGCAAGTGTGCAAAATAAGTTCTTTTTTCTTGCCAGCTTTCAGACAGGCTGAGTCCTTGGCTTTTTGGATGATTCTGTATGGCAACATACTAGTAGGCTATGACTGATATTTAGCAAAGTTAAGAACAATTCAGATTGGTGACATTATAACACATAAAGCCAGGAAGCTTTCATAGGTAAAGGCTATTTCATAACCTTTTTCATTTCAAAAGGAAACTTCCAAGACCTACCAAATACATCACCTTTCTCCAACCTGGGTGTTAGGAAATTCCCAGAATTCTCAGCAATAAACATGCTATTTGGGGAATTCTGGGAGCTGAAAGCCACATATAAGGAAGGTATTAGATTCTTGAGCTGGGAAAAAATGCTTCTGGGGCCTGAATATGTTACCTATTTAAAGTGTTATGAGAAGGCATACTTCAACATCGATTTCTAAAATTGAGATATAAAACCCTTTGAGCCTACAAAACTCAATATCATTTTTTTAAATTTTATTTTGTCACAACAGTATACACAAGCATCAACATAAAACAACAATACATCATATAAGCATATATATGAGCAAAAGTATGCAATAACTATATTAATTTGATATAATGAAAGGAAACATAGGACAGGAACGGTAGGCACTTTTGTGCTCTTATGCATGCCCCTTATAGTCCTCTTAGGAATGGGGTGAGGTCAATAGTAGACAGTTTTTGGTTAAAGCTTTTGGGATTTTGGGAAGAGACCACAGAGTCAGGTAGTGTGTTAAAAATTCTGCCTCAATCTCTACTTACAATAATTAATTTAATTGTTTTATATCCAATTCTGCTTTTACTCCATCAGTTTACACTCCCTTTGCCTATTCTTCCAACAGCAGTCCAATGGAGACAGCTGGAATGACGGGCAATAAATGGCACAGTCATCCAGTGAGCCTTCATGCCTGGGGTCAGACATAAGCCTGGGCTTCTTCTTACTTTAACACCTTTCCTGGCTCTTTTACAATATGCATTTCTCTGTATATATAATTTAAGCTAATTATTATGTTACACATGCTTATTTAGAAATAGATGTTACTTATTCAGTGGGGCTTATTCCTATGTATATTGGCATAGGACTGCATCCTTAATAGCATTTTCAGGACATATTTATAGTATAAAACAGCTTATAGTGATATTACAGATGGACACATCAAATAAAAAAAAAACAGAAATGTATTCTTCATTCATGATTAAATGCCAATAACACAAATGCCCTATTTATAATGTTTTATTGCTCTTAAAAAAATGAATGATGTACCCAGAGAGAGAGAGAGGATTCAAAATGTTCTAATTATTAATAAATCTGCTAACTAAATAGGGGCCAAGAAATGTAGCTCCAGATATCCTATGACATACTGATTAATAGAAAAGTTTAACATGCTGTACTTCAAATGGAATTATAACATCTGGAACCATGAATTCTTCCAATGATCAATTATGGGCATAAATATAAAAGAGGAGGTACTGTAATGTCAACTACTAAATATTTAAACATCTATTTAAATATTCTCACTTTTAGACAAATCTAAAATGAGGTACTGTTGGTATATGATACCAGAACAAGAATCTATAAAGATACCTGGTGGGAAATGTGAAAAACACAAAGGGTTATTTTACTATGCATAATGGATTTGTAATAGAAAATATTGGGTACAAATACATACAACAATGCAAAGAATTTTAAAGTTTAATACATAAGAAACCTGATTTTTTTTAATGTATGACTTGAAGAAACTCCTGGAATATTGTTTTCTTTATATATGGTACAGCAGAAAGACTACTATATACACAAAGACAGAAAGATTCTGAAATACTCGTAACAGAGCAATGATTGGTAAAAATGATAAAACTTGAAAAATGCAATACTGACTTGTTTGATTAGGAAGAAGACAAATACATTTATTAGTGACTTGAAACCTTTATGGACTTTTTGCTAAAAATGGGAAAAAATGAACTAATGATTTATGGATTTGATAATTAGAAAGAGAAAAATATGGGAAGAAGGGAATTATGATGTAATTATAAAGAAGAAGGATAGATGAAAAATTTATAATTGCTATAAAGTAAGTTGGAAGCCAAAGCTTGATGTATTTTTTTCTATTTCTTTTCTTTCCTTATTTACAGTATGTCTTGTACTTATTCACTTGCTCTGCTTTCTTTATTCTTTTTCTTTTCATTTATATAGTATCTTGATTTTTATTAGTGTATAAAATCTCTTAATAAAGATAAAAAAGAGAAGCTATTGTTTTAATTTGGAATGCATTTGCAAATATATATATATATATATATATGCATTGGGTGTCTTTATTTTTAGTATGGTTGGTTGTAGCTTTTTTTAAAAAAAGATTCTATTTATTAATATTTGTATTCCTAGATAACTGGTATCCATTCCATGATTACAAGCCTTACCTTAATATGTTAATGTATCATTCCTAGCATTACACACATAATAATGGCTTGAAACATGTAGTCCTCAACTTATGACCACAATTGAGCCCAAAATTTATGTTGTTAAGTGAGAAGTTTGTTAAGTGAGTTTTGCCCCATTTGTTAAGTAAATCAGTGCTGTTGTTAAATTAGTAACATGGTTGTTAAGTGAATCTAGTTCCCCCCTTGACTTTGCTGGTCAGAAGGTTGCAAAAGGTAATCACATGACCCCGGGACACTGCATCCGTCATAAATGTGAGTCAGCTGTCAAGCATCCGAATGTAAACCATGTGACCATGAGGATGCTGCAATGAGTAAGAAAAATGGTCATGTCACTTTCTGCCGTTGTAACTTTGAACTAAGTGAACTGCTGTAAGTCGAGGAATACTTGTATTCAGGATGTTAGCATTTTCTTTTTTTATTGAACTTCAATATCACTAGTCCCCACTCCCTCCATATCCCTATTCTGAGAAAATACTTCATATTTGTTGATTTTTTTTTTCAAAGGTGAAACTGTTTATTTTCCATCCTAATGCTATAGACTCCCTATGGGGATGTAAGGACCAAATTTTCAGGGCTGTAAGAAGTCAGAACTGAGTAATATACTGTATGTCTATAACAGCATATCATTTTCTTGTGAAGTGATTATCCTCTTCTTACACTGAGAAAAGACCAACTATGCTGCCTATATTGCCTCCTTAAGTCCAGGTAAAGACAAACTATCTATTTAAAATTTTAGATGGGAGAATAGCTTGTTTGCCTCTATAGTCATTTTTAAGCAGGATGTTAATATCTGGCTTCATGGTAGGTGTCTGGAAGACTTTTTATAATAAAACCACTAGGAACTTCATGAATTTCAAGGCTATATATTTATGATAGCATACACAGACAATCTAGTTGATCAGATTACATTAAAACTTATTGAAACTGCAAAATAAGATTGTCCTTGAGTTATTCTTTTAAGGGACGCTGTTCAATCCTTTCTAGTTCATCTATCCGGAAGCTGCTTTAATAAAGATTAGCTCCTAGGTGTCTCTAGCTCAGAGGTATCAAACTTGCAGACCAGCGGGCCAGATGCATCATGTGCTGGCCATCCCCACCCCCATTTTAGGGAAGGGGGGAAAAGACACAATATGTCACATGACAACAACACGGAGTTTGACACCCCTGCTTTAGCTGCCATGAAAATTCTTTCTCCTCTGCTGCCCAAACAGTTTGTATCAGTCCTAGCAATAGAAAGAAAGCTCACCTCTCCAGTTTTAGATCAGTCCCAACAATGAAATTTTGCCCTCAATACCTGTGGGCTTCTCAGTACAAACCCCCTCATATTGCTTAAATCCTGTGTTGTTCCCAGGAACAATATTTTAAGCATATGCCTAGACAACTTAAAGATCAGAAGTAGAACAAGGAACAAAAAATGTCAGAGCAGCTTATCCAATATTTTAAAGACAACATTTCTAGAAATACAGAACACTAATGGTTTAAGCCACTTCTAGCCACCTCCCTCCCATCTGTTGCTGAGTCATAAAATAGCAAAGGAAATGGCTTGGGATTCTGCTGTGGGTGATGTCAGCCCCACCTCTATTCTGCTCGTAAAATGGGTGAAGAGTCACCCAGAATGAGAGATGGTACATATAGTACAGCCTCTGAAATTCCTTACTTGTTTCCAAAGACTGAAGACCGGATGCATCAGACCTCACTATGAAAAAGTTTTTCTTGGTTTGTTTCTCCTGTAGCTCTAGCAACGGAAGCTGTCTTTCCACAACAAACCTGGCTGTCTTCATTTTGAATGGCAACTCACAGGAACCAGTCCCTCCCCACCATTTCCAGTCCATCAGCCAATAAACCAAGACTCAGCTTTAACCAATCAGTTTTCAAAGCATCTGTTCCAAGCTTAAAATAGATCAGAAAGATTGCTGGCTTCCAAAGCAAAACAAATGGGAGACAGAAGCCAATATATGATGATTGAAATATGTTCCACCACAGCAAAAGTCACATGATGGACAGGAAGTCCTGTACATATATCTCAATGGTTAAAAAAGATGGACTCCATTTCCTACTGTATTTTCTAGGAATTATGGGAGTTTATATCCAACCCATCTACTGGTCATGTTTTGGGGGGAAATGGCATACATAAGACACAAAGATTCCTAATTTAAGCATTAGAATAACTTTGACTAATCAGAAAGGTCAAGGCAGAGGCTCTTTTACCCAGAAATAAGAAAGAGCTAGCTTGAAGTAGATAACGTACATTAATTGGAGGAGGAGAAGTGGGTGAATCAGGTAAAAGTAGTAAAAATGTCTATGTATTACATATAAAGGGACACATTCAAAAAGAAGTATGAACACTTAGTGATATATATGAAATTAAATAAATATTAAATATCAGATTGGGTGGTAGGATCAAGTCAAATACAAAAAAATCTGAGTTCTGATAAAACTCTCAATCCCTTTGACATTAAAACTGCACAACATTCATCAATTTCCCTCCAGATATGCCAAAATTGCAAGACACATATTTACCACGAGCTCCACCACTCTGTTTGCTAAGCATTTGGAGGGACCATGTTGGGGAAGTCCTCCTACAAAGAACTTTTAAACAGGAACCCAAATGAGTTCTTTGATTCCTAAATGAGACCAGCTTCTTCCAGAAATGACGGGATCTGTGCCCAGTAGATCCTTGGGGCATGCTTCACATTTGGCAGACCAGATCTAACCATGCTCACCCTAGGAAATCACCCCTGTTCCTGATCAACTCCCACTGAGAAGTTTGCGGGGGGGGGGGGGGGGGAGGGAGAAGAAACCTACTGGAAGTTTGTAGAGTCTGGTCTTGATGGCCCAGAAAGTGACCTAGTCCGCTGAAAAACATGTTCCCACACAGCAACAGTAGCAACAGCTCACTTGCTTGGTGTGCTTACCTCCATTTTGTTCTCCGGTTCTGGAACCAGGTCTTGACTTGGGCATCAGTCATTTTCAGAGCCTTGGCTAAAGCCGCCCTCTCGGCTGAGGCCAGGTACTTCTGTCGGTGGAAGCGCTTTTCCAGTTCACAGATTTGCAGACGGGTGAAAGAGGTGCGCGGTTTCTTCTTCTTGGGGGGCGTCCGGTTCTGGTAGGGGTGACCTATACGGCGTGTTACAGTGAACGGTGAGAGGGCCACTGGAGGGGAGACAGGGCGGGCGGGGGGGGAGGAGGGGCAAAGAAGCAAGCAGTGATATGATCAGGAAGGACTCCACAGAGCAGCGGCAGAGGAGAGACAGAAAGACAGACACCAAGAGTCAAACAGAGAAGTAGGAAGGCGCAGAGAAGGCTTGGTCACAGGGCTCACAATCTCCTCCTTGCTTTTCCAAGCACAAACCTCTGTTTTGGAACCCACCAATATTTCCTTATTCACGGGCTGCTGTGGAGGAGCTTTCCCATATGCCCAGGTGGATCCCAATATGGAGGCACCAGACTCTCTGCAAGAAGTGAGCTCTGTGGCAGAGGAGCAAGTGAAGGGCATATACGAAGTGGGCAGGGGGCAGGAATGGGGAGGGGAGAAATCCTTGTTTGGAGCACCAAATCTACCTTGCAAGCTAGGAGCAGAGCGATCAAAACTGTGTACTTGTATAGCCCAATCATTTGAATGTTATCTGGGAGAAATTCCGGTAAAAATAAAGCTTCAGACTTCTGCAGCCTGAATAAGAGCATTATTGAGCTGCTGTTATTTAAGATTTTGGAACAAAAGAGAACTTGAAACCCTTCCCTATAAAAAATCCAAATCTGGGATTCCTGTTCACCCCCCTTTTCATTGTTTTGACAACCTTTTTTAAATTATGATGATTATTCATATCCTTAGTAGTTATGTAATAATCAAAGTACATTTTCATTTTTCATTTTTATGTGTTTTTATTTTGTTGAAGATTGTTTTTATTGAAGTCCATAACCCGAGCAAAGTTCGTACTCTTAGAAAAATCAACAGGAATTAATTCAAAATAAACCTAATTAAACAGGCAGTTCTTTCTGAAGTTTGAGCCATTCTTTCTAGATAAAAGATGTGTATCATACAGCCTGTAAATTACAATAATCTTCATATGAACGAAAACAGCTTTTAAAATATTGGAATAATGTCTAAGTAAATATGCATTGGGCTAACTCTTGATGCTAAAGATGAGTCCAGTTTGTTCAGAATTAAGTGCCACTGAACTCAATGGAACTGACTCTGTACGTCACAGTCACATAACTCAGCTTGCAATTACAGTGAGTGCAATTATTTGTAAATGTATATGGAAGTGGGATGCATCTCTCCCTCTCATTATCAAAATCTGCTTTTGATATTTGATTTATTCATAAATGTCCATGCAATTACCAATTGAAATAATGCTTATGGGAATATATATTTTGCTATTTTATTTATAACCTTAAATAGATTGCCTCCCAACTTCACTCACTTGAACATATTCCCAAGAAATCATAAAACTAAGGAAAATGTTTTAAGTAATAAAACTAAGAAAAGTGTTATTGAAGGAAGCAGGAAGTGAAAAAAGCAGCAGGGGAATGCTTTCCAAGAATTATTCTAGATATAATTGCTCTGAGTTACTTTGACATTCTTTGGAATTCCTTCATTTATGGCTTTAATTTTAAATCTAGGAAATGTAACTTGGTATAAATCTTATAGCATTATTGGACTGAAACTATCAGGATAACTGTACTGTCCACTACAATTGTAGTGTTTTGTTTTAGTTAGATGGCTTTATATAATTATTCTGCACGAGGGGATTATTTTTACAGTATTGGGTCCTTTGGGCCTTAAATAAAGCCCCTCTTGCAATTAAAGAAGGCTCCTTTTAAATTTCTCTAAGACTATATTTCACTTGTGACAGCTGTAATTAACCTATTTTCCAAAATCTTCCTAGCTTAAGAAGATGTTTACAGTTCTATTACTGACACCAAAATCACCAACAACAGCAACAAAAAGGACTCTGACTTAAGACTCTCTTGCAGGGATTTTATTTTGGTCTTTTTATTTTATCAAATGGGGGGGAGTTATCTAGCTGTACCCTCTTCCCCTCCCTCTAAGGCTGAGCATTTTCTGGAGAATACTAATCAGATACCAGAGAGGCATAGAAAAAAGTAACTGGGAACTGGGGGAAGAAATAGAAGGAAGCTGATAATAGTGTTTGAAATAGAATAGCACTGCAATCTATCTCCAACTCTCCTAGATACCTGATTTTGTTTGTATCTCGTTTAGTGGCAGCAAATCCATTTGAGAACATAGCAAATAATGCCAAAACTGAAACTGGCGACTTTTGGTTAATTTACCAGCAACATCCCCTTATCTCACCTGAGATCTCAGCTGGGTACTGGGTCCCCAACCGAACAAGGAACGGAGGGAAATTCTACGAACCTTGTTCGGCCGTGCCGAGGCTGATTTTGCCACAAATAGCCCTACAGCTCCGCACAGCCTTCGCTCTCCACGCCAACATGGCTCGCATTTCCCCAGCAGAGGCCCTCGGCGGAAGGTGGGGGGGGGGAGAAGGCCAAGGTTAGGCCTCTGTAGCAAGAACAGAATCTCTTCTTTCCGAAGAACGAACAAAAAATTATCTTATATATATTATATATAAAGCCCGATGAGGACGGGCCGGAGAATGATTTTTTTCGATCTAAAACGACCCAGCCTCATTTGCAAGCAGGCCCTCGGCAGGGTGGAGACCCAGGCGAGGGCTTTTTCGGGCTGCAAGGCCTTCAGCCGCGTCTGCGCCCTCGCGGATGGCAATTTCGAAAGATCCACCTCTAGTCCGGTTTTGCTATTGGCGGTGATGACGGTGTAATCCAGAAGGCCTAGAGACCCCCACCCCATCCCAGGCTGACGACGGCCAGGCGAAATTCCTAAAAGGACTATAAGGGGCGTGCATAAGAGCACAATAGTGCCTACCGTTCCTGTCCTATTGTTCCCTTCATTATATCAAATTAATATAGTTGATGCATATTTTTTACTTATATATTTTCTTCAATACATGTTGTTTTATCTATGACAATTGTTTGTGTATACTGTTGTGACAAAATAAAATAAAAAAATATATAAATAAATAAATAAAGCGGCCGCCTGGGTCGTCGAGTCTTCGGGTTCAGACATCGGCCGCGCTGCCAAAAAGCGCCGGTCTCCCTTCTCCCCAGTTTCCGCGGCTGTTTACGATTTGTCTCCGCCGTTCAAGTAAAACCAGCCAACTCCCATAGAAACTGAGGCGTGGCGGGCAATTCAAAACTCAGTGCAAAACGGACTACAGGTCTCTTTGCGCGGACCGAGGCGCGTCCCATCCTGGGAGGGCGGCTGCCTACAACCGAAGGGAAATTTTCCTCCTTCCTGGCCGCGTCTAGTCCGAAATTGCCCACCCCCCACCCCTTGTTCAGTGGTAATGACTCCCGGTTGGATTTACCATCGCAGGCCGGGAGCTGCTGCCATTGAACGCCGTGGGTCTCCCTTCAGAGCAGAGCGTCAAAGAGCAAGATCGCGCCGCCACAGCCTCGATCTGCTCGCCCGTCTTGCCGGGGACATCGCAGCAACCATTACTCTAATCTGCATGTAATAATCTCTCTGCGCCGGCTGGAAGCCAGGTAAAGGGTTAGCCCTGGGGACGGGAGGTCGTATCCTGCTCCGAAGCGTCAGATAATGGGAGCCTTTATTGATGAAGGTTGGGCTCGCTGTTGAAATTAAAATTGAAATATAATTATTGTTTGTGGCATCCTGGTTGGAGGGAGGAGCGGGATGAACGTAAATCTGGGCGATTCGGAAAGAGCATTGAATTGCTAAAATTTATCTTCCAATAGATCTGCCATTAAACGATGAATTGACATTTTTTTCTCTTTTCTCACCCTCCCTTGCCCTTTTTAAGGTACGTCGAATAATGTAGTTGCCAATTTATGGGTCATGCATGCCCCATACTTCTAGGAAAAGATGAACCTGGCCGGAGGGGGGAAAACGGCATAGGGTTTCTTGGATTCAACTATAAATCATCTTCTACCACTCTCCCTTTCAGCGCTACCGGTATTAATATCATTTTTGTACCGTCTGGCTGAAAGATACATTTCTTTTATATGAGTATTTTTATCCGCATTTCCATGCTCCATAATTTATAACAGTAATTGTGAGGGATGCACACAATTATACAGAATAAACCCGATCAGGGAATATGTAGACAGACGCATTATTTGTTCAATTTATGATTTCTAAGTTTTGGAATTCTAGTTATGATACATTTTTAAAACCTAGTTATTTTCCAACTTGGACTATATATACTAACAAAAGTTAGTGAACTATGTATATGAAATCGTTTGATAACTGTATGTCTCTCTGTGTACATAAGTATGTGTATACTTACATACACATAAACACACAGAGAGATAATGATGTCGAGGCTAGTGATTGTTATAGGATTATTATATTATAGTATAGTTTCTAGCCATATCTGTAATGTTCCTAAGAGATGTTGTTACCGTTGGACGCGTTTTATGAGGAATTGAGGTGGTCAAAATATATCTATTCGTGAACGAAGTATAGAAAATTGGAAAAGAACCTACATTGCGGGAACAAGGTTTAATTTAAAAATGTTGAAATAACATGCTTGACCCAAGAAAGTAAAATTGAATGTTTAAATGTTTCTAAAAGTTGCATGAAGGCAACGAGATTATTTGCCCGCCGATTTGAGCTTCTGAGAAGCGGTATGAGTTTCAGAAAGATGGTATAGTATCTCTTCCGTAGAAGTTTTAATCAATGTGAAAGCGCCTACTAATTATGCTATAAAATACCGTTAATTTAATAAGGATAATCAAGTCGCCATGAAAAGTATTAGGAAACGCTTGCTACTTGATGTTTAACCTTCTGAATTTCTGGCACCGCTGCTCTTTCGGGCCATACAGCTAAGGCACATCCGTCAACGCCGTTTATAAATCAAACCAATCGATTCAATTAAAGCAGTTGCAAATCGAATGCGAGCACGGCCGGAAGTCTCTCGCTGGAGGGCAGGAGAGGGAGGCTATCCAGCCAACTGGCTTGCGGAGGCAGGAGCGGGGAGACAGCGGGGAGACAGCGCTGGAAGGCGCCGGCAACTCGCGCGGGGCGGAAAGAGCCCCGGAGCCTCTCACTCACCCGTGAAGCGGTCCTTGGTGTAGCGCCTGTTGCTCTCCATCCAGGGGAAGGTCAGCCCCGTCAGGTTGTTCACGGTGGGCACGGCAGTGGGGAGTGGCTGGGGGACGCCGCCGGCCATGGGTCTGTGGGCCGGCACTCGGATCACGCCCCCGGCCGCGTTGAGGTTATTTCCGTTCATGGCTCCGACCCCGACGTTGAGGTTGTAGGAACCCGCCAACGAAGCCATGCTGCAGGCGCCGCCGTTACCGTAGCCCCCGACGGAGGAGGACCCTCCACCGCCGGGGGCCGAGCCGTAGTGGCCACTCATGGGGTTGTAAGCACTGCTCACCACGCATCCTCCCAGGCCGTAGTCCGCCGCGTCCTGCAGCCGCGCGTTGGAGATCATGCAGCTGCCTTGGTCCGGGTTGTTCAGGATCTGGTCGATTCCAAAGCTAATGGGCTCGGCGTGGCTCTGGTGGAGGTGGTGCACCCCTAAATGATCCATGCTGGGCCGAGAGCCACCCCAAAGAGGGTGACTTCCCCCCCTCCTCCTCCGCCACCGCCACCACCGCCGCCACCACCACCTCCTCCTGATTCAGTGCTAGAGATTTTTTAAAAATACGCGCAGCTTTTCTGGTCTCGCTTCACTTGCTCCCGAAGAGGTAAAAAGACGGCCGGAAGCTGAGGAAGGAAAAGCGGGGAGAGGAGGAGGAGGAGGAGGAGGAGGTGGAGGAGAGAGGGTGGGGAGGGGGAACATGCGCGCCCGTGGGCTCCCTCTCTCGCCTCTTTCCGAGGGCATCAATCATGTTGGCCCAAAGCCTGGCGCTGCTAGGCCCTGCTCCCCCATTGGTGGAGCCCCGAGAAGCGAGGAGGGAGGAGAAGAGACGGAGGCCAAGGAGCTTCCCCTAGCAAAAATCTAACCCGGGAGCCCGGCAGTAGCAAATCAGGCGGCCACGCGCTGAAAGCAAGGTCCAGGTGGGCAGCGAAACTGCGGGGCTCTCTGTTCTAATTCCCCGCGGAAACTGTTGCCTCTGAAGCGTTCGCTCCGGTGTTTTGAACCTTTGAGCGCCACGTGTGTTCGGTCCTATAAAAACAAAAAGGAATTCTTTCGTTTTAGCTGTTGTTTTGTATCTTCCTTCTTTACCAATTATCTTCGACCTTTCCTTTCCCCTTTCCATTTCGCTTTCACTTTCCCTTCCCTTTTTTCTTTTCGACCCACACTGATTAGGGAGAATCCTGAAGTCTAAAAGATCATAATCACCGTCCCTGAATTTAATTTGGGCTAGAACCGCTTATCATTAAGTGTCTTCAATACTGGGCAAGAATAGTGTGTATCTTCCATGTGAGCCTTCAATTTACTGTTGACTCCTGGCTGCTGCCTAGATTGGTCCCTGCAGAATAGAGAACCATTTTCTTTTAATTGATTGAACCTTTCCAAAGCATATACAGTATTTTAAGAACGTTTTTGGGACAAATTTCTCTAGAAATTGGTATGCTTTGAACATCTCAGCACTTTTATCCCACACCTCATTCAACTTTTAGCTAAAAGAAAAAGGGAAAAATACCCATTTAATATTTTGACTCTTCGGAAGGAAGGAAATAGATATAAAAATATTAAGGAAGAAATTTCACAAAGTTGTGCTGGCTATAAGAAGTACCATATTGAATGGTTTTTCTGTACAAAAATGTAAGGAGCCAAAAGATTACTATACTATTCATAATCCCCATCTTCATCCACAAAGATTATGGGGTGGGGAACAAAGAGAGAAGAGGAAAGCAAATTATGATAGTGATCTCCTTTTTACATAATCCTACCAATCTCTTCTGATCTGATTAGGAGAATGTGTCTACTCAGAGGCAGAGAGTATAAACTCTTCATTAATGACTGTGTTTCAACTACCTAACCTAATAGTCACATATGACTATGTGTTAAGTGTGGAAGTAAAATTTCATCAAGAGTGAGATAGTAGAGTGTATGATCTCCAGAAGTTACTCGGTTCTGGTTCTCACTCTGAATAACAGGTGCCAAAATTGGAAAATCCTGAAAATCCTTTTGGTCTCCTTTGGAGTCAGCAAAATGAAGCTCTCTCAGACTTTGGGGGCTGGCTGACTGCAAATTCAGGAATCCTCGCTTACCTTCACCCTTCCATTTTGCAAACAACGTCAGCCCTCAGCATTTGCTATCCAAGCCCCCAGAGCCCTCTTTGCTCATTAGCTGCGTGCAATTCTATTAATAGACAGCGCTTTCCATGGAGAGGGATGCGAGTGAGCTCTGGACTTCCAGCCTGAATTGTTTGTATGGGGAGCTTTTGAAAGGAGCAGAAGATGTTCGTGGGGAAAGGGTGAAAACTAGAAAGGAAAGCAGGTGGGAGAAGGAGCTGGGCCTTGGTGTTCACTTTCTTAGTTGTTTCCCTACAGTCAGTGTGCAGTTTCTTTCAGTAATAAAGCCGAAGGCAAATGAAGACCTTTGGTACAAATTATTGATAAAATAATTATCAAGGATTTTCTGGAAGTGTTTTCAATACTTAAAGATAAATTAGAATCCTCATCACCCAGAGCTGTGAATATATACTGTTTAATGTGCTGTCCCTTCTACAATCAATCCCTCATACAATGTTCTTTAAGAAGCTGGTGGGAAAAATTTTGCATTTATTTTTAATTTTAGATTAAAAGCATTTAAAACAGTACCCAGGAAGCTCTTTTTCTATAGCTCTGATGGAAATTTGGTCTATGTTCAACAGCTGCTACGGCTACCAGAAGTCATTTGACACATTTGACTTTGGGACGTTCACACACACATTCGCACACATCAATTACCCTGACATTTTATGTAGATTGAATGATAGATTATCAAACAATTTCAAAATCAACAAAGTAGGTCCTTCCGTAAGTACAGTATTCACCCATGTTTATTCAAGTTTCCCCCACCGGTTTCAACAACTCACAAACCTTCAAGTGAGTGAACACAAGTCAAAATTACTGACATTGTAATTTGAAGTGACATACACATAATATTTGTTTTTAAAATGAAGGAGGGCAAAGTAGATCTGTTTTATTTTCAAAATAAGTGGAGACATACACAGTATAGGCACTGAATCATTTTCTATAATTGGATGAAAGCAACCCTTTTTGGATTTACTGATGTTCAGCGTTCACAGCACTTTGCTTAGTTGGGTGCATTACAAGGTGGGGGGGGGGGTTCGTTGCAACCATAACTCTTCCTATGGCTATTTTGTCACCTCTAATTTTTCTTCTTTATACCATAAGGTTGCAGCAGCTTCCTTAAGCATTTGTTTGGAATCACTTTCCCTTAGGAAATTGGTGGCAAGTTTTTGAAATCTATGGATTGATATACAGCTATGTGACATTAATTAATTGGTTTTGGGGGTAGGGGAGCTAAGCAAGATAGAAAATTCAGCTAATTTGAATCAAAACATTTTTTACTATATCTTTTTCAATCCTGTAGAACTGTGCCATGCCTGAATATTATTTAGAATAATAATAATAATAGCACTAATTATAATCAAGTAAGATTTAACAGAGTTGACAAAGTGACTTAAAAAATTCTACTCTATCCAAAATTCTATCTTCAGAGGCATCTGCAATTGCTGAAACATAATTGGCACCAAATTCCCAAGTGGGGTGGCTCAACTTTAGCATTGCTTCAACAAGAGCAGACCAGACGGAAGAAACAGATTTGACTTGAGCCCAAGAGATTCCCCCAGCACTCACATGGATTCATTAGTGCCTTTGTAGAACTGTATGTTTAAATTAAAAAGTATTTGTACAATGTGCCTTATTTAGTCTGGAGGAATTTTCACCACCTTTAACAGTGGTAAAGACTCGGTTTGATATTGGCAGGATTGGGACTCAAATGTCTGACAAACTTCTCATCATTTCAATCCAACTAATTTTTAAAAGCAACTCATGCCTTCCTCTCAAATTGTAATTATATTACTGTGTTTGTTATTTGTTATGGAAACAAATTAATTTGTTACACCATGAGTTTAATTCCAAATGTTTGTTCCAAACTAAATGCCTTTTTTGTGGTTTTGGTAGTAAAAATACAATTTTCCTTGCGAATATATTCCCATGGTTCGCATATGAAGTCTCAATATTATTCAGCATGATTATCAGTATCAGTATGCTCTTCAATACCATTATCTAGTAGCTCTCTGCTTCCAAAATTGTTCTTTTTTGCAGCAATGTTTAAAACAAGCCATAGATACTTCTACAATGAATACACACACCTGAATTAACTTTTAATTCTTTTCTTTTTGTAAACGCTGTGTTCCGAAAGGGGGATTAGTCAAAAAGGGGTTGGTGGTGGTAAATGGAGGAAGTTTCAGTTCAACACATCAACACAAGAGGTTTTGTTTTGAGCACACAGCATGCTTGCTCTCAGCTCCCATCTTTCTTGCCAAAGAACTTTTGGCTGACTTAAAATTGATCAGATGCTGTGGTAGTTTCAGATAAAACAATTTTATAAAAAACTGTGTGTTTCGTCTGCTAAATTAGCATGTCAAGAAATTTATGATGGAAAAGATTAGACTACTTTAATACTCAGAATATTAGAGTAGCGCAAGCAAAGCCTTTCTGATTAGGACTGAGGACAGAACTATATTCTTTCTCTTCTGCAAAACTGTATCTGTTTGGGGGGTGGGGGAGGAAGCATATTGTAAGTTTGAAAAGCAGAAAGTAAGTAGAAGTTCATCTCAGCAACCGGGAGCAAGGTTGAGTGCCATGTGTAGGACATGCTTTTGGCACTCAAATTATCTGTCATTATACAATACAATTGTGCCTGTATTTGATATACGTGTGTAAATAATCCCAGTATGATAGCATTTTCACCTTTGCTGGGAAGATGCCCAGTTTACAAGAGCTGCTTTCATTCCATTTCTATTTCATCTTCAGTTAAGAATCGGGAAGTAGGGAAAGTTGCTTGGTAAGAGTCTCCCACCTGGACTTTGGGTTTCAGAAGTCTGGAAAACATTGAGTTGAGACGGTGATCTCTTTTATTTTTGAAGAATGGTTAGAGGGTTCATTTTTCAAACTATTTTGAAATCAGGTAGAGAGCACAGATGGACATAAATCCCCTGCAGTGAGTCTTAATAATATTAAAAGAACACATATTTATTCGTTTTCTGCTGTGAAAACAACTTTTCCATTGCTTCATTTGGTCAGAGCAGCCTGCCAAGGGCCACGAGTTCAAGGTACAGTCAGCGGAAGCCCAGATATACCCGATTTTACAATAATACCCCAGATATTACAATACTGTCAATTGTTCACCCAGTAAATGGGGAGAGTGCTCACCCAAAGGAAAGCTCTTTCGAAAGAGCATTTTCTTCCAAGTACATGAGTTCAGGGTAGTGAAGTGTCATGCTGTTCCCCCGGATCATACCGCAAGTGGGAAAACTCCAGTGGTATAATACATTGCATACTGAAGACTGGTGGCTTTTGTTTTGAACTCTTTAGGCAAAACCCTTGCACAGCAGTCAGACTCCTGGCTTTCTAGTTTATAACAGATTTTTTACATGGGGTGTAAATTTCGAACTGATGCATCTTAAGACTTCTTCCTAAGACCTACTTTGAGATGCTACCACATTTTTGTGGCTTAAGCTACTACAGCCTCCTCCAACCCCTATCACAAGAACATTCACTGGGCTCAAGTCCTAGTACTCCTTTTCACCATGATCAGAGGCAGAGGCTAAGGTGGTGGGAATTGGAGTGGAAGACGACCGAAGCTATTCTTGGACGCCAGAGATGTGAGCGCCACTGCTTCCTTCCTTCTCTTATCCTCCAGTGGTCCTATGTAGCTGGCTGGCCGGCCATCACTGCCCCGAGTTCTCCTGCGATCCAAAGTTCGCGGCGGGCCTCGCTTTCATCGTTGGGTTTCTCAGGAGCAGAGCGATTCCCTCGCTTGCTCTCTTTGAAGACTTTTCCTCCTCTCGTGAGCACTAATTGGGTAAGCAACTGACAGAAGTTAATAACGGCATAAGAAAAATGTCTCAGAGCCGGTGGCCAAACGAGGAGAGCCTTCTGGCGAATTGATTTGGGGCCCTCGGGGGCCTAGCTTATTTCACTGCAAGCATTAAAGTATTAATATTTTAAATGGGATCCATATTTTTTATGTCAGGCAATTGACGGGCATTAAATTTTAATGAAATGATCTGCTGGCCAGATTTAGAAGGCTCGTCGGCCCAAAGGAACAGAACCATGAGCGGGGAGGAGGGGGAGGGGGAGCTTGAAAAATGGGGATGTAGCCCTCTCACTAACAGGTAAAAAATTAAAATGAAATGTTCCCCCCACTGGGTCGGGGTGATTATTTGGAGAAGATTCGTGGGCGAACTGGGCAGGCCGCCGAAGGACCAAGGCCAAGGGAATGAGCTAAATCCCGACGGGGTCCGAACGCAACGTAACTTTCCGGGGCGGCTGGTGGCCGAACGAGCGTCCATCAAAGAATGTCCATCTTTCGCTTCAGAGTTATTTTGGAGTGTTTTTAATTCGTTTGTGGGAGATCTTGCAATAAAATCCACAACCAACCAACCAGAAATTTGGAAAAAGAGCAAGAATGAGTGGCTGGCGATATCCTTCGGATGAAAATCGCTGAGGAGGGAAATCAATTTAATCCTTCGTCTGAGAAATAGTTGGCGCTGAGGCGACACCTGTATAATGCCGGCTCCGTTTTTTTTTCAGCATCCTTAGGAAGTTCGACTTGAAGCCCTTTCATTACCTGACTCAGAGGAATCCAGCGTTTGGAAGGAAGGATACGAATTTAGACATTGGGTTTAAAAACATCCCCTTCGTGGGCAAATTAGCGATTATATTGCTAAACTATTATGAATCTATCCGCTGTATAGTTTGATATGTGACAGAATTAATAGACTTTTCAGTTAAAAATGCTGGAAGGATCCATCTGTTAATCAATCAGGTAATCCATCAACTATTCATGGCATCGAATGTGATTATAAACGGGAGTGTAATACATCCGATTTGTCCTTTCTGCTGAAAGCCTGTGAGCACTTAATCCATAATGTTTTCTTAGGTGTAAAGGAAACTGTAATGTATTGTGTTTTTTTCATTGTTTTCTTTAGTGAAATATTCTCAAATATGCAGTGAGTTGAAATTGTCGAAAATATATGTAAACTTAAAAACAAGGGAGTCCTCTTCTTCCCTAGAGGCCTCTGGCCTCCTAACTGCTTTCCCCTATAATCTCATATTGCTTGCCGACATGGCCAAAAACTGGAATAATGGGAACTGTAGTGCAATTTATCTACAGAAGCCAATTTACCTAGGGAGGACAAGGTTACTATAGGGATAAATACCCAATTTTAAGTTTTCTAGTTGTAGTAGCAGAAAGCATTCAATACTTACTGTGAGAGAGATGTTTTTGCTCCGAATCAAATAATCGGGCCAGAAAATGTAATGGTGGTGACTAACCAGGAACCCGAATATGGGAGCAAAAGATTCGCAATTCATTCTTTTGTGATTGTGAAAATATTTGCAAATCCTTCAGAAAGAATTTAAAATTAATATTATTCCTCCCTCCCCATGTGCGCTTAATACATACATGTATCCAGTGCTTCTGTTGTAACAACGCTTCAATTCCCAGTTGGTCCCGGGACCCCCAAATATAGCCCTTCCCCGCTATAGAATAACAGGCCAGATGGCCTTTGCCTTGCTGCCGCCGCCGCTAAGTGATTGGGAGACGATCTTATTGGGAAGGGCATCTGTTCAGGCACCCTTCCCCCGCATCTTCACTTAGGATGCCGAGCCACACCGCCTCTCCAGTTGCCCGCAGCTCTCTTCGGGATGAGCTCAAATGTCCCAGGGACCCAAGCTCCGAATAAATATTTGCAAGGCTGTTTTGTTCGATGTCAGATCCAATTTAAACCAAAGATCGCGCATAGTCTGCGTCTCCCAATGCACAGATTCCTCCGGCCCCGGAAGAAAGGGGGTGGGTTGCAGAAGGTGGAAAAAGAAGAGAGAGAAAAAGAGAGAGAGAAATACTCATTAAGATCCTTTTCCACGTTGAATTGGTCCCCCCACCCAACTGTACTCTTTCCCTTTTTTTACTCGATAGCGAAAGTTTTCCACTTGTGGCAACTACATTTGTAATTGTCAACACAGTTTGAAGAAGTGGAGTTTTACCATACACCTCACGTATGCGCTGTTTGGTAATACGGGCTCGCTTCCACAGTAAAAGTGTAAATTGTTCCAGCTTCTAGATGCTTTTTAATTGGAGCCAAAATAATGCATAGAAAAAAGTTAAAATCTTAGAGCATCGTTAAAGATGCCAATACAGTATTTTTACTATGATGAAAACTATCTTAACTTCTGAATTCTTCTAAGCTCTTGCTCAAAACTGCCCTGCTGTCCGGATGTAGGAGTAGATATGCACGTTATCTCCTACCAGTTTCCACATATTTGTTTGTTTATTTATTTGAAATAAAGTTCCACTGGGAAGTTGAAGTTGGTGCCTTGGTCCCTATATCGAATCTTCGCAGTTTAGGAGTATGTCTGAAAGGGTCATTTATTTATACGTAGCCTTTAGAGGAATGCCTTGCCACGAGACACATATAAAGGAGGCAAGCGCGCCACTTTGCGCCCGAGAGAGGAGCCCTCTGCACCGGGGCGATGGCGGCTGCCCATGTACTCCAAGTCGGGGCATTCCCAGCAGGCTCAGAGGCAGGCTTAAGATACTCCACTCCTTCCGCAGAGCTCCGCTCCTCCAGCTTTACCATTAGGCGGAGCGAATGAGGCTGCTGGAAGACCTGCCAATCATGAGTTATGCAATAACTACAGTATATTCGGGGAGTGTTGGGGCGGCGGATTTTCTTCAAGCTCACACGACAGCTTTGGGTTCATCCAAGGACCATCTAAGGGCCCCTTCTATCTTACCCTATATTGCTTTCAACTTTACCTTTGACCGTTGTATATTTCTGAAACTCCAATCCAGTTTATGTACTTGGGCGACAGCAGAGAACACTGGCCTAACGGCTGGACTCATCTGCTTTCTCCTCTTTGTCTGGCCTAGTGCTGTGCCACAACCGTCGGGTGCACTTACTTTTCACATCGATTTGACAACAGAAGTTCAACCGGGTCAGCTTTTTACAGGTTTTCCTGACCACGCCTGTTGAATTTTTACGAGGCGCTGCGCGGCGAAGCGCTTCTCTCCGCGGGGCGCCGGGAAAGAGACTGGGACTCTGCCAGAATCCGGAGAGATTCACTCAGCCTTTTTCCCGGCTCTGCGAAAAAAACTCTGCTGCATTCCGTGGTCTCCCGGGATTCCTTCTTCCCGGGGCGTGCCTTGTCTGCAGGTGATCGGGTTTCCCCCGCTGCCCCTCCCCTACCTACCTAAAGTTCTTCTGAGTTCTTTAGGGAATCTGCCGGCGCCACCTCCATCATCCAAAGTCCTTGTGATTTGTTTGGGAGAGTGGGCGCTTGCTGGAGAGAAAGGAAGGCGCTGATGACTGCTTCAAGAAAGAGAGCCCTTTAATGGCCCTCCCATGGGCTACTGCGAGATCAGGGGGATGGGCATTAGGCAAAAAAATATTGTTGCTTTTCCAAAAAAGAGGCACACCGGGTTATATTCGCGCATAGTCTGCGTCTCCCAATGCACAGATTCCTCCGGCCCCGGAAGAAAGGGGTGGGTTGCAGAAGGTGGAAAAGAAGAGAGAAAAGAGAGAGAAATACTCATTAAGATCCTTTTCCACGTTGAATTGGTCCCCCCACCCAACTGTACTCTTTCCCTTTTTTTACTCGATAGCGAAAGTTTTCCACTTGTGGCAACTACATTTGTAATTGTCAACACAGTTTGAAGAAGTGGAGTTTTACCATACACCTCACGTATGCGCTGTTTGGTAATACGGGCTCGCTTCCACAGTAAAAGTGTAAATTGTTCCAGCTTCTAGATGCTTTTTAATTGGAGCCAAAATAATGCATAGAAAAAAGTTAAAATCTTAGAGCATCGTTAAAGATGCCAATACAGTATTTTTACTATGATGAAAACTATCTTAACTTCTGAATTCTTCTAAGCTCTTGCTCAAAACTGCCCTGCTGTCCGGATGTAGGAGTAGATATGCACGTTATCTCCTACCAGTTTCCACATATTTGTTTGTTTATTTATTTGAAATAAAGTTCCACTGGGAAGTTGAAGTTGGTGCCTTGGTCCCTATATCGAATCTTCGCAGTTTAGGAGTATGTCTGAAAGGGTCATTTATTTATACGTAGCCTTTAGAGGAATGCCTTGCCACGAGACACATATAAGGAGGCAAGCGCGCCACTTTGCGCCGAGAGGAGCCCTCTGCACCGGGGCGATGGCGGCTGCCCATGTACTCCAAGTCGGGGCATTCCCAGCAGGCTCAGAGGCAGGCTTAAGATACTCCACTCCTTCCGCAGAGCTCCGCTCCTCCAGCTTTACCATTAGGCGGAGCGAATGAGGCTGCTGGAAGACCTGCCAATCATGAGTTATGCAATAACTACAGTATATTCAGGGAGTGTTGGGGCGGCGGATTTTCTTCAAGCTCACACGACAGCTTTGGGTTCATCCAAGGACCATCTAAGGGCCCCTTCTATCTTACCCTATATTGCTTTCAACTTTACCTTTGACCGTTGTATATTTCTGAAACTCCAATCCAGTTTATGTACTTGGGCGACAGCAGAGAACACTGGCCTAACGGCTGGACTCATCTGCTTTCTCCTCTTTGTCTGGCCTAGTGCTGTGCCACAACCGTCGGGTGCACTTACTTTTCACATCGATTTGACAACAGAAGTTCAACCGGGTCAGCTTTTTACAGGTTTTCCTGACCACGCCTGTTGAATTTTTACGAGGCGCTGCGCGGCGAAGCGCTTCTCTCCGCGGGGCGCCGGGAAAGAGACTGGGACTCTGCCAGAATCCGGAGAGATTCACTCAGCCTTTTTCCCGGCTCTGCGAAAAAAACTCTGCTGCATTCCGTGGTCTCCCGGGATTCCTTCTTCCCGGGGCGTGCCTTGTCTGCAGGTGATCGGGTTTCCCCCGCTGCCCCTCCCCTACCTACCTAAAGTTCTTCTGAGTTCTTTAGGGAATCTGCCGGCGCCACCTCCATCATCCAAAGTCCTTGTGATTTGTTTGGGAGAGTGGGCGCTTGCTGGAGAGAAAGGAAGGCGCTGATGACTGCTTCAAGAAAGAGAGCCCTTTAATGGCCCTCCCATGGGCTACTGCGAGATCAGGGGGATGGGCATTAGGCAAAAAAATATTGTTGCTTTTCCAAAAAAGAGGCACACCGGGTTATATTCGGCATGGCAGGTTGGCTGTCTCACTCAACCTCTTTAAGTGTGGCATAGGACTTCTAAGAATTATTTAATAGTTCGTATTTTAATAATACCATGGGGGGGGGGTGTAAAATAACTACTTGAAGTTTCATTGAATTAGTAATTCAATTCCTTTAAGAATGATTAAGTCTAATACATGTTTTTTTTAAACTTGAGAACCTTAAGATGTGAGGTCTTCAATTCCCAAAACTGGCTAGTGAACAGGCAAAGGAAATTCTGCAAATTGGAGTTCATACATCTTAAATTTACCAACTTCGAAAACACTGGTCTAGTACAAGTTTGCTAAAGAGAAATAATGACAGTTCCAATCTGAATCTGGTTAACACATTGAATATTTCAGGTGACCTGATAACAGAATAACAGAGTTGGAAGGGACCTTGGAGGTCTTCTAGTCCAAACTCCTGCTCAGGCAGGAAACCCCATATCATTTCAGACAAATGGTTATCCAATCTCTTCTTAAAAACTTCAGGTGTTGGAGCACCCACAACTTCTGGTGGCAAGTCATTCCACTAATTAATTGTTCTAACTGTCAGGAAATTCCTCCTTAGTTCTAAGTTGGTTCTCTTCTTGATTAGTTTCCATTCATTGTTTCTTATCTTGCCTTCAGATGCTTTGCAGAATGTTGACTGCCTCTTTTTGTGGCAGCTCCTTAGATATTGGAACACTACTATCATGTCACCCCTAGTCCTTCTTTTCATTAAACTACTAGACATACTGAATTCCTGCAGCCGTTCTTCATTTATTTTAGCCTCCAGTCCCCTAATCATCTTTGTTGCTCTTCTCTGCAATCTTTCTAGACTCCCAATATCTTTTCTTTTTATCATGGTGACCAAAATTGGATGCAATATTCCAAGTGTGGTCTTAACAAGGTATTATAAAATGGCACTAACACTTCACATGATTCTAAACCTCTGTTAATGCAGTCTAGGACTGTAGTGGCTTTTTTGGCAGCTGCAGCATACAGCTGGCTCATACTTAAGAGATTGTCCACTAAGACTCCAAGATCCCTTTTGCAGTTACTGCTATTGAACCAGGTACCATGTATACTATACTTGTGCATTTGGATTTTCTTGCCTTCTTACTTTTCTTATCCTTGAATTTTATTTTGTTAGACAGAGCCCAGTGTTCAAATCCTTCTGTATATTGAGTCTATCTTCAGGAGCGTTGGCTTGGTGTCATCTGCAAATCTGACAAGTTCCCCTTGGTGTCATCTGCAAATTTGACAAGTTCCCATTCTATCCCCTCATCTAAGTCATTGTTGAAGATATTGAAGAATACTGGGCCAAAGAGAGAGCCTTGGGTACCCACTGCATATTTTCCTCCATGTATATGCAGATCCATTAGAGACTACATGTAGAGTACAGTTGGTCAGCCAATTATGAATCCATCTGGTGGTGATGCTCTCTAACTCACATATTTCTATCTTCTCGAATAGTAGGTTGTAGTCTACTTTATCAAATGCCTTACTGAAGTCCAAATTAGCAAGCTTCTCCCTCTGATTCAGCCCCACCTTCCAATGCGCTAATAAGATTAAGTTCTTGTGCAGTGCTTTGTAAGATTTACAACAATAGTTATGCATGGGGAGAGTGTTTTTGTAGGTACATCTTTTACTCTTATCTTAAAAATAGGTAAAAGAATCCCTGCAGATTTTGTTTGGCTAGATATTGCTGACTGTAGGGGGCAGTGCTAATCTCCATATCAAGAGTAGTTGAGCCAGCCAGCATTGTCTGAAGATGTTTCTGTGGTCATGTGGCCAGCACGGAGTGCTGTTACCATTACTACTGAAATAGTACATATTTATCAACTAGCATTTACATGATTTCAAACTGCTAGGTTGGCAGGAGGTGAGCGAGAACAGAAAATAACTCCGTCACACGGCACTTAGGTCCTGAACCAGGGCTGTCAGTTTTCCAGCCAACAAACCCAACAGGCAATGGGCCACTACACTGCCCCTGAGCCACAGTATGCATAGAACGATGATGATTCAATTCTGCTTTATCTAGGTTTCCTGGGAAAATAAATGGGAAAACACCATTGAGGGGCAAATCCACTTAAGATTAGTGTTAGGGCTGCATGAATTCAGACAACAAAATGAATAATTCCAAAAGATTTATAGTGCATTGGTATGCTTAGGAAGGTGCTGACTTTTCAAAACTGCAATATTTATGTCCTCTGGTAAAATGCATGGGAAAATCCCATTTCAGGGAAAATCCACTTGGGATTATAGTTAGGTCTCCATGAATTCAGAGAGCAAAATGAACATGGCCAATGGATTCATAGCGTATTAATATATTTAGGATGGTGCTGATTTTTTGAGCCTTTTTTATCTACGTTTCTTGGAAATATATATAGGAAAACTTCATTGGGTAGGCAAATCCACTTATGGTTAGGGTTGGGTCTCTATAAATTCAGAAAACAAAATGAACATCACAAATAAATTCGTAGCATACTGGTATGCTTAGGAGCCCTGGTGACATAGTGGTTAGAATATAGTATTGAAGGTAAACTCTGCCCATAGCCTGGAGTTGAAGGGGTCAGCATTCAATCCTTCTAAGTTCAGTACAATGAGGACCCAGATTGTTGGTAGCAATATGCTGACATTGTAAAACACTGAGACTGCTGTATAGCAATATGAGGCAGTATACAAGTGCTATTGCTATTATTATACTTATTACTTAAAAGTGTGCAGACTTTTTGAGACTGCCTTATCTATGTTTCCTCATAAAATATACAGGAAATGATTGTGGGGCAAATCCACAAAATTCACGGAAAATCAATTTTGCTCTCTGAATTCATGGAGACCTAATCCTAATCCTAAATAGATTTTTTGCAAATGGGATTTTCCCCATTTAGCCAGGAAACATAGATAAGGCAGGCCTGAAAAGTATACACCTTGCTAACCGTACCCAAGGGCTCTGAACTCATGACTTTTGCAATAGAGAAATAAATGTCTGGAACAATCTACCTGATCCTGTTGTTAGTCTCACTAATCCCCATACCTTTTACCATAAACTGTCTACCGTGGACCTTTCATGTTTCTTAAGAGGTCCCTAAGGCAGTGTGCATAAGCACACCAGTGTGCCTACCATCCCTGAATGGGATTTTCCCATGTATTTTGCAAGGAAATGTAGATAGGGCAGGTCCAATAAGTACACACCATCCTAACCATACCCAAGGGCTCCAAATTCATTGGTGATATCCATTTTGCTCTCTGAATTCATGGAGACCTAACCTTAACCCTAACTGGATTTTCCATGAATGGGATTTTCCCATGTATTTTGTCAAGAAATGGAAATAAGCCAGGTGCGAATGGGAAAATCCCATTCGTAGAAAATCCATTTAGGGTTAGGTCTCCATGAATTTGGAGAGCAAAATGGACATGAATTAGGAGCCCATGGGTATGGTTAGGAGGGTGCCTAGTTTTCGAGCCTGCCTTATCTATGTTTCCAGGAAAAATACATGGGAAAATCCCATTTGTGGAAAATCCAGTTACGGTTAGGGTTAAGTCTGCATGAATTCAGAAAGCAAAATTCGTAGCCCATGGATATGGTTAGTAGGGTGCCTCCTCCTTGGCCCTGCCTTATTTACATTTCCAGTTAATATACGTGGGAAAATCCAGGGGTGAAATGTAAAATTTGTTACTACCGGTTTTGTGGGCGTGGCTTGGTGGTGGTGGGGTAATGTGACTGGGTGGGCGTGGCCAACTTTTTTTTTAAACTTTTAAAAGCATTTTTTCAATAACCTCTTTGGCCGAAGAGGTTGTAAAAGAAAAGCTTTTAAAAGCCTCTGATGATCAGGCAACTCAGCTGGGATCATCAGAGGAGCCTTTTAAAAGCTTTTAAAGGGTTCTGACAATCCCAGCTGAGTTGCCTGATCACCAGAGGAGCCTTTTAAAAGCATTTTTTTTACAATCTCTTCGGCCAAAGAGGTTTTAAAAGCCTCTGACAATCCCAGCTGAGCCGCGCGATCATGAGAGGTTTTCGGCTTTTTTACTTTTAAAAGCATTTTTTCAGCCGAAAAAAAAATGCTTTTAAAAGTTAAAAAAAACCCGTCTGATGATCATGAGGCTCAGATGGGCATGGGGGGGGCAGAGATTTTTGCTACTGGTTCTCCAAACCACCGGATCGGGTGATCTGGTCCGAACTGGGAGCATTTCACCCCTGGGAAAATCCCATTCATGGAAAATCCACTTTTTAGGGTTAGGTCTTGATGAATTCGGAGAGCAAAATGGAAATGTAGATTAGGCAGGAACAAAAAGTAGGCACCCTCCTAACCAAACCCATGGGCTCCAAAGTTATTGGCAATGTCCATTTTGCTCTCTGAATCATGAAGACCTAAGCTTCATCCTACCTGGATTTTCCGCGAATGGGATTTTCCCATGTATTTTACCAGGAAATGTAGATAAGCCCGACTCAAAAAGTCAGTACCCTCCTAAACATATCCATGTTCTCTGAATTCATTGCTGACCTCCATTTTTCTGTCCAAATTCAAGGGGGCCTAACCCTAACCCTAAATGGATTTTCCCGCCAATGGGATTATCAGTACATACTGTAGGTAACTGACACTTACAGCACAACTGAATAAGACAGAGGTTTTTTATTTCAGATATTTCTCTTGGTTTATAGCTCTTTTGGAGAGGGGGTGGTAGGCTCAATGAGCAGTTTTCAGCCAATTACTATTTTTCAGGAAAACCTACCTCACAGAGTTATTAGGGAGAGAATAGAGAACAGAATACCATGCCTTGAGTTCTTGGAGAAAAGGTGCTATATAAAAATAATCAATCTAATGGTTTTTAATTTCATAACATAGCTAGGAATTATTTGTAGCAGCTTATGTAATAAGATAATTGGGGATTATTTATAACAGTAATATACTTAGTGCAAATATTTATTCAGAAGTACTAATAATATCCCTGGATGAGCACACCAGCATGGAAATTTTTTTTTTATAATTAATTAGACCACTAATACGAATCCAGCATGTCACTTGCTGAAGCACCTGGACTCCCAGTGATGGGATGGGGTCCTTCAGGCACTCTCCCTCCTCTTTTTCTCTCCCCTCTCTCTTTCTCTGTCTCTCTCTGACTCTTTCTCTCTCTCTTTCCTCCTCTCTCTTTCTCTCTCTCTCTCTGACTCTTTCTCTCTCATTCTCTCTTTCTCTCTCTCTTTCCCCCTCTCTCTTTCTCTCTCCCACTCATTCCCTCTCATTCTCTCTCCCTCATCTCTGTCTCCCCCCTCTCGTTCTCTCTCTTTCTCTCTCTCCCCCACTTTCATTCTCTCTCTCTTTCATTCTGTCTCTCATTCTCTTTCTCCCCCTCTCTCTTTCCCCCTCTCTTTCTCTCTCTCATATCTCTCCCCCTCTTTCTTTCTCTCTCCTCTCTCTTTCATTTTCTCTCTGATTCTCTCTCTCTCTCTCTCTCTCATTCTTTCTCTTTCATTCTCTCTCTGATTCTCTCTCTCTTTCATTCTCTTTCTCTCTCTCATCTCATGGGCTAGCCAGTGTCTTGGGGCTGAGAGGAAGTCAAGCATCTCCCTGAGAGACTGAAGTGCACGGAGCACCAATAAGGTCCGGAAGAAACACCAGTGAGATCCAGCAAGAGATGAAGCTTCGCTCCCGCTCTGGAATATGGAGCAAATCTCCATCCCCCACCCTTCCCTTCTCAGGCCAGGTGAGGAGTGACTGGGAAGGGAGGGCGAGGGGCGGGGACAGACACTGGTGGGTTCAGCTGACAGGAAGCCGCAGCATGGGGAAGAAACAGCCTGGGGTTGCCACCACCTGTTCCTTCGGCCTGCCTGCACAGCCACCACCCCCTTGCACCATTACCTCATTCCAGCTGCAAAGTTGCAAATTGCACAAAGTTGTAAAATTGCACAAATTTTACAACCCCACCATGAGCTGCCTGGCCAGTCCCATATTCCAGAGCTCTAGCCACAGGACTGGCCATTGCTCATCCCGGAGCAGCTCCTCCACCCGGGTGCACCACGGACCACCAAAATTTTCTCACAGACCACCAGTGGTTCGCAGACCACCAGTTGGTGACCACTGCTCTAGACCATATGTGCTCAAACTGAAGACATGAAGAGCAATCCCCCTCTCCCATCTGGGTATGTCTGACCACATCTCTCTGCTACTGTGCCCATAGTAAATCTCCCATAGGAAAAGGATATGGCCAGTCAGGAAAATTGTCAAAATCTGGCCGGAGGGAGCATTCTGCCAGTTGCAGGACTGCTTTGAGACTACCGAGTGGAGTATATTTGAACATTTGGAGCTGTAAGAATTCACTGATGCTGTACTCCAGGGGTAGTCAACCTTTTTATACCTACCACCCACTTTTGTATCTCTGTTAGTAGTAAAATTTTCTAACTCTCCACCAGTTCGGGGGGAGATGCACGAGCTATTCTGGGATGAGGGTCTTTTGTTTGCGGTCGCACTATAGCGCTATTTAGTTTCACTTACGTAACATGAAGTAAACTTACGTGCAAGCGATACAAATAGTATATTTTCAGAAATTTAAATTGTCACAGGGAATTTTATAAAAGCCTAATGAAAATATTTTTAAATAATGCTATGAAATTTTTTTAAAAAGTCAATTAAATGAAAAAAAGGAAAGAGCTTCAGTATCGGACAAAACCCCTACCGCCTGCTATGAAAGCTGGAACGCTCACTAGTGGGCGGTAGGGAGCAGGTTGACTACCACTGCTGTACTATCTTACATTAAAACATGCATGGACAATGTAACAGTGAATAAGTGCATCAGAATTTAAAGTAATCGTAAACCCTGGATGTCAGCAGAGGTACAATCACTTTTGAGAGCCCGAAACTCCACCTTCAAGGCAGGAAATGAAGATGAATATAACGAGGCCAGGGCAAACTTGAGGAGAGGCATTAAGGCGGCTAAACAGAAATACAAACAAAAGGTAGAGAAGCATCTGGAAGATAATAATTCAAGACAGGTGTGGCAGGGGCTACAAATCTAACCAACTATAAGGGCAATATGAAAAAAACAGCCAATGCTGATGCCCTGCTGGTGGAGGAGCTAAATAGCTTCTTTGCCCGCTTTGAGGTCAAAAGACTGTGGGTCTAGCCCAAAGGCCCTCTAACCTCCAGCCACTCACCCTGGATGAACATCAAGTGAGAACTGTGCTGAAGGCTGTAATTCCCAACAAAGCTGCAGGTCCAGATGTGGTGCTGGGGAAAGTAGTAAAAACCTGTGCTGACCAATTAACAGGGGTACTAACAAGGATTTTTAACATCTCCCTGAAACAGGCTAGAGTCCCATCATGCTTGAAAGCAGCCACAATTATCCCAGTTCTGAAGAAAGCAGCCATAAACAGCCCAAATGACTATAGGCCCATTGCATGGACATCTATAGTGATGAAATATTTTGCGAGACTGGTCCTACAACACCTCAGGTCCTGTCTTCCACCAAATTTCGATCAACACCAGTTTGCTTATAGAAGCAACAGGTCAACAGGGGATGCCATTGCCACTGCTCTACATATTGCACTGAGCCACCTTGAGAAATCTGGGAATTATGTCAGAATTCTTTCTGTAGACTATAGCTCGGCCTTTAATACCATCTTCCCAGGCATTCTCATTGAAAAGCTGACTGACCTGAATTTCCCTCCCCTCACTTGTGACTGGATCAAAGACTTCCTGACGGATTGTCCACAAACAGTAAGGGTTGGTTCCTTTACACCTTCCACCCTGAAGCTCAGCACAGGCTCCCCTCAGGGCTGTGTGTTCAGCCCCTACCTGTACTTGCTGTATGCACATGACTGCATATCCTCTGATCCATCCAACATCATAATAAAGTTTGCAGACAACACAACGGTGCTGGGTCTCATAACTGGAGGGGACGAATCCGCATACAGGGAAGAAGTCCAGAAGGTATCCATCCGAATGGTGCTCAAAAAACAACTTACATCTAAATACTAGTAAGACAAAGGAGATGGTGCTAGATTTCCAGAAGTACAGAGAGGAACCTGCCCCACTGTATATCGAGGGGGGCTGTGTGGAGAGGGTTTGCTCTTTTAAATTCTTGGGAGTGCTTATTAGTCAAGATTTCACCTGGAAAAACAACACGTCCCTGGTGATTGGCAAGGCCCAACAGAGACTTCATTTCCTTAGAGTCCTGCAAAAAAATCAGGTGGAATAATGGCTGATGACCTCTTTGTATTGGTCCATGATAGAAACTATCCTCACATACTAAATTACAGTATGGTAAGCTGGTTTAACTTCTGCGGACAGGAAGGCACTACAGAGAGTGATCAATTCGGGACAAGAAACCATTGGTTGCTCTCTAACACCACTGGATGACATTATCAGATCTCGCTGCTTTAGCAGACTAAGGAAAATACTCAGAGATGATTCACACCCTGGTCAGTGTCTCTTCACACTTCTACCATCAGACAGAAGACATTGAAGCATAGCCAGCCGAACAAATAGATTTAAAAATAGTTTTTATCCTTGGGCTGTCAGACTCTTAAACACAACTATAATCACTCTACGCATATGTGGAAATGTATGACTAGTTTTTCTTTTCCCCCCCTAATTACTTGCATAGGGATTATTCTTTATACTGTTTATGTTGTTTGTATTTTTGTCATGGATTGCACTAGTGATGCTAAAACCAATTTCGTTGTATATATGATGTACAATGACAATAAAGGCCATACTATCAAGGAAAATTCTCTCTTTGGCTTGAGATGGTTGACTTTTCTAATCTTAACACCTACAACTTTCCCCAACAGAATTGGAAAAACAAAACCAGAAGAGATGATAGGAATTAATTGCCCATCGGCACTTTGCCTGGTTAGAAGCCAGGACAATGATTTCACTGGACAGATTGACTCTGTCTCCCTATTGTGTGATTGGAACATGTTTAATGAAAGTGAATTTGGGTTTCAGAATAAAACTCAAATGTTCATTAACTCATGGATGTTCCCTTGGAAACCTTTAGTGGGCATTGTGTTCACAGAAGGGCTGCTCAAACAATCAAAGCAACCCGCATCATTTATACAAAGAAACAATGGGCCATTAGGAAAAGCAATTGACTTCTACTGTCATGGGCAGGTAGGTCATCTTATCATTAGATTACAAACCACCCATCAGTAATCAATTCTATTAAATATGGAATAAGACAATCTACAGGCAATCTTGCATAATTGGGGACTTCAGTATTAGGGTGCCAATGGGCAATAGCCAATCTGAGTGGGACAAGTATTTGAAACTCTAGTAACAATCTGCCTTACTGCTTCTAATAAATGACTATGCTTGGCAGAGCCTCACATCAGCATAGTACCTTCTTTGAAAGTGTGTCTATTGGCAAGAGCAATCCATTGCTGGCCTCTTTATTTATTAGTTCCTATCAGCTCTTGTGGAAGTCAATCATCGGCTAAGGTCCGAGCTCCCTTTTCTTTTCATCCCCCCCCCTTAAACTCCTAAGGGGGCGTTTAGAGTCCCTCCTTCAATCTGGATTAATAAAGACACTGGAGAGAAATCCATCAGTTTGATTTAAGGCTACCATGAAAGGGCTCTCCATGAATTTTCCACTGCAGATGAAGAATGTTGCAAAGTAGGGACAATTTGTTTTGCCGAAATGCTAAAGATGTTGTGGACAAATCAGTCTCCTTGAATTACTTTACACTACACACACACACAAAAACATTCCTGCATAATGGCATTTGTGTCTATAAATGTGTGACTGCAGTAGCTTTATGCAGCTGTCTTGCAGAAGCTGCACAAAACCTCCCCCTTTCCCCCGCCTTGTTCTTTCACACCTAAATGATCTAAGCAAGGTACCTTCTAAAGTGTAAGCATTGATTTAGGCCTCTGCTTTCCTAAGATTAGGTACTGGATATTTTATTTATATGTATACAAGTCAAACGTTCACAATATTAAAATTCCTTTTGTTCCTATTCAATTCAATTGTAATTGTAATTGTGAGTAATTCTAATTTTCATCCTGTCCTCCTGGTATCTAAATTGTAGTTCTTCCCTGCCCCCCTCCGTTCCCCTAGTGGAGAATGAGGATAGTACTTCTCTGTGTTGATTGGCTAAGCCTTTCTGGATCGGGATGCCCTATGCACGGTCACTCACGCACTCGTGACGTCTCGCCTGGATTACTGCAATGCTCTCTACATGGGGCTCCCCTTGAAGGGCATCCGGAAGCTACAGTTAGTCCAGAATGCGGCTGCGCGGGTGATAGAGGGAGCCCCTCGTGGCTCCCGCATAACACCCATCCTGCGCAGACTGCACTGGCTACCTGTGGCCTTCTGGGTGCGCTTCAAGGTTTTGGTGACCACCTTTAAAGCGCTCCATGGCATAGGGCCGGGTTATCTACGGGACCGCCTACTGCTACCGAATACCTCTCACCGACCCGTGCACTCTCATAGAGAGGGACTCCTCAGGGTGCCGTCAGCGAGGCAATGTCGTCTGGCGACGCCCAGGGGAAGGGCCTTCTCTGTGGGGGCTCCCACCCTCTGGAACGAACTACCCCCAGGACTTCGTCAGCTTCCGGACCTTCGGACCTTCCGCCGCGAGCTTAAAACATACTTATTTAACTGCGCAGGACTGAGTTAGATTTTAAATTATGGGTTTTAAATTGGTTTTACTTTTATATTTTTAATTATTGGGCTTTTAGAATAAGTTTTTTAATTGTTTTTAGATTGTATTTATGTGTTTTTAAATGCCTGTAAACCGCCCTGAGTCCTTTGGGAGATAGGGCGGTATACAAATCTGATCAAATAATAATAAATAATAAGCCAGTTGACAGCAGGTATAAAAGGGCTGTCAACAGAGAGAGAGGGAGTTTTTTGTTCATTTGTATTTGTCACTGCTGTTAGCTATGTTAAGGTTAATAAAGTAAATTACCTGCTATCCAGAGTCCTGCCTACACCTTGCCGGCACCTGAACCCACAATATAACATAAATATCACTCAAGTTCCACAGGGTTCTTGTCTTCTGAAGAGGCTTTGTGTGTGTGTGTGAGAGAGAGAGTTTTCAAGACAGTAATAATAATAAATAATAATAATAATAATAATATTTTAATTTTTATACCGCCCTTCTCCCGAAGGACTCAGGGCAGTTAACAGCCAGATAAAAATACTATACGATATACAATAAAACCCATTTAATAAACTTATTCAACAATTGGCCAAATTAAAACTATAAAAGACATGATATAAAACCCCGTTTAAAATCCAATTTAAAACCCATGTTATACCAGTCCTGCTCGGAAGAAAAAATACGTCTTCAGCTTGCGGCGAAAGGCCCGGAGGTCAGGAAGTTGACGGAGTCCAGGAGGAAGCTCATTCCAGAGGGTAGGTGCCCCCACAGAGAAGGCTCTCCCCCGGGGGTCGCCAGCCGGCATTGTTTGGCTGATGGCACCCTGAGGAGACCCTCTCTATGGGAGCGCACCGGTCGGTGGGAGGCATATGGTAACAGAAGGCGGTCCCGTAGATATCCGGGTCCTATGCCATGGAGCACTTTAAAGGTGGTAACCAGCACCTTGAAGTGCACCCGGAAGACCACAGGTAGCCAGTGCAGCTTGTGCAGGAGAGGTGTTATATGGGAGCCGCGAGTGGCTCCCTCTATCACCCGTGCAGCTGCATTCTGGACCAACTGGAGCCTCCGGGTGCTCTTCAAGGGGAGCCCCATGTAGAGAGCATTGCAGTAGTCTAGGTGAGAGGTGACGAGGGCATGAGTGACCGTGCATAGGGAATCCCGGTCTAGAAAGGGGCGCAAGTGGTGAACCAGGCGTACCTGGTAGAAGGCTATCCTGGAGACGGTTGCCAAATGCTCTTAAAAAGACAACCGTCCATCCAGGAGAACGCCTAGATTGCGCACCCTCTCCATTGGGGCCAATGATTCGCCCCCAACAGTCAGCAGCAGTTGCAGCTGACTGTACCGGGATGCCGGCATCCACAGCCACTCAGTCTTGGAGGGGTTGAGCTTGAGCCTGTTTCTCCCCATCCAGACCCGCACGGCTTCCAGACACTGAGACAGCACTTCGACAGCTTCATTGGGGTGGTCCGGGGTGGAAATGTACAGCTGGGTGTCATCAGTGTACAGTTGATAACTCACCCCAAAACCACTGATGACCTCACCCAGCGGCTTCATGTAGATGTTGAACAGGAGAGGTGAGAGAACCGACCCCTGGGGCACCCCACAATTAAGGCACCTTGAAGTCGATCTCTGCCCCCCTGTCAACACCGTCTGCGACCGGTCAGAGAGATAGGAGGAGAACCACCGCAAAACAGTGCCTCCCACTCCCAAACTCTCCAACCAGCGCAGCAAGATACCATGGTCGATGGTATCAAAAGCCGCTGAGAGATCTAACAGGACCAGGGCAGAGGAATAACCCCTGTCCCAAGCCCTCCAGAGGTCATCCACCAACGCGACCAAAGCCGTCTCCGTGCTGTACCCGGGCCGGAAACCGGACTGGAACGGGTCTAGATAGACAGATTCATCCAGGTACTGGGGTAACTGATATGCCACCACACTCTCAACATCAGTTGACCCCTGATGACTTCCTGGAAAAATCCCTGCAGTTTTCTTAGCAGTGTTTCAGAATTGGTTTGCTGTTGCTTCCCTCCTAGGGCTGAGAGAAAGTGATTGGCAAACACACACACATCCGACTTTTGAAGGTTAACATGTAACCCTCAATAACTTTTCTGTTAGGTATAGCAAACCATTTTGTGAATTAAATGCAAACTCTGCATATTCCTCTCATCAACAAAACTCATGTTTACCAAAATACTTAATGTCTGAAGATGTATACTGTTTTCCTAAACTGTGTTGCTTAAGGAGGATGGTGTTGAAGTTCAGTATATTTGGAGGATAAAATGTGGGTTAGACTGCCTAAAATCCTAAACTGAAATCCACAAGCATGTAGTGGGAGAGGTGCCTTCTCTCTGTGCTGCTGGCTATGTCAGCAGCACAGACACAACTTGTATTTGTATGTGAGTAGGAAGAAAATGTATGTTTCATTTTCCACCCAGTAAATTCCCAAGATTGCTTATTTTCTTCCTTGTCTTCATTTCTCTTTAACATTTCAGTGTTGTTTTCCTATGACTCTTTTCAAACTGGAAGCTTTGGGGTCACATCCTTATCAAACCTGCCATCTGTAAGCAGTGGTGGGCTTCAAATTTTTTAACAACCGGTTCTCTGCTCTAATGATAGGCTGGGCAGGCAGGGCCGGGTGGTCATGTGACTAGGTGGGTGTGGCCAATTCAACATCACTCACCTGGCCTTGCCCCTTTCAGCTGCTCCTTGCCACTGGAAGGCACCCCATTGGGGACAGACAGCTAGCCCTGGCTGGTTTCCTAACCGCAGCCAGGCAGATATGCAGCTGATCTAGCTTCACGCCTGTATTCGCATGTTAGGCTAAGCTCAAAAAACATTGGGAAACCATCCGTTTTGGCTTAGAGGTCTGAACCATCCTGCAATCTGGCCCTTTGGGGATTGTGCATTAGCAGGTCTGCATCCTGGATGCCCTTTCATGCAAACAAATAAAAACTGATTTTGCGCTTCAGGGCACTGCCAAGCTCTCTTGGACTCAGTTCCCCCGGATGTTGGAATGCAGGCAGAATGCCGATGCTGAAGAAAGAAAGCAGACTTCAGCTGCTTCCAACCATGGAAGAGGAGATCGGCCACTCCACTCTCTTCTCTGCCCTGCTTCTTTCCCCTTCCATCTCCCTAATAAACCGGGGATGGCGAGAGAGAGAGAGAGAGAGAGAGAGATCCTCCTGGACCACCCCTCTTCCATTGCCAACTCACCTCCCTGGCCCATGCATTTTTGCACAAGGCTTCCCCGCCATGCTCTACTCTGGCTGCTTCCCCTTGGCTAATGTCCAGTGAGGGGAGAAGTTGGTCGGCCACAAACAGGTGGAGAAGGGGGAGTGAAGGGGTGCCAAGCATGTTCCTACTCCAAAAAACCTTCCTTTATCATCCTCCTGTGTAAAGATCAGGGCCTTTTTATCAGCGGTGAAATGCTCCTGGTTCAGACCGGTTTGGCTGAGCCGGTAGCGATTATAGCTGGTGGTTCAGAGAACTGTAGCGTTGGTAGTTTGAGGCTCCGCCCACCCACCTGATTGTCATTACTTCCTGGTTTTAACCAGGAAGTAACCTGTTTTTTACCCTCTGTGCATGTGTAGAAGGGTTTGTGCATGCGCAGAGGGTTGGTGCCAGGGGTGAAATGCTCCTGGTTCAGACCGGATTAGGTGATCCGATAGCGATGGGGATAGGTAGTTCGGAGAACTGGTAGCAAAAATCCCTGGGCCCCCCACCCATGCCCACCCAATCGCCTGGTCCCCACTTGCCTGCTTGGCAGCTTGTTGCTTCTTTCGGGCTCACTCACTATTCCGGCTTTGCTTTGGCTGTTGCAATCAATTGCATCAGCTAGCAACTCAATCTGCCTGCCTGCAATCCATCTCATGGTGAGCAATTCAATCTGCCTGCCTTGTCCCTTGAATTGGATAAGTAACTGGGGTTTGGTTTTGGGGGGGAGCTTTAAAAAAATAGTTAATTGGGGGTTTTTTACGAGCTTTTTTTTTTTAGACATAGCAATTTAAAGTTAAGGAAGTTTTAAATTTAGCTGCTTTTGTCTAAAAATATAAATAAAATAAAATAATAAAATAAAATATTTGTGCAGCTTTCTGAGATTTGGTGTGCTTCTGTAGTGTTTCACTCTAACTACACAAATACATAAAATCTCACAAAGCTGTATGTGGCATTTTGTGTGTGAGTGTGAGTCAGTTGTGTTGTGTTGTGTGTGTGTGTGTGTGTGTGTATAAAGTGTAAAAGTTGGTTTTTGAGCTTTTGTGGCTGTGTGAGGTTCCTGCTTGTTGCAGGGGCCATTTTAGCTGAAGTGCAGCTGCTTTTACATTGTGTGCGAGTCAGTTGTGTTGTGTTGTGTGTGTATGTGTAAAGTGTGAAACTTGGTTTTTGGTACCTCTTATTGTTTTGTGTACTTTGTTTATTATTTTTATTATTTATTGTTATTGGCCATGCCCACACCCGGTCACCTGACCACCAAGCCACGCCCACCAATTAAGCCACGCCCACAGAACCGGTAGGGAAAAATTTTAGATTTCACCCCTGGTCGGTGGACACATGTGACACTTCTGAACCGGTAGGGAAGGTAAAGTAAATTTCACCTCTGGTTTTTGCTCCATCCAATGTGAGCCCGGTTGCTAAATCTGTCCCCCGCCCCCCCGCTATCAAAGAGGATCCTGGGCGCTGCACTAATAGAGAAATGAGAAGGAGAGCTGCTGGAGCTAGGGAAAGACAAGCAGCAGGCAAGGAGAAAAAGTGGCTTCCTTCCCTCATGCTGGCTGCTCTGTCGTCCCTCCCCCACCCGCCTTGCTATCAAAGAGGATCCTGCCTGGGCGCTGCGCTCAGTAGGCAAATGAGAAAGGGGCATGAAGAAAAGACAAGCAGCAAGGAAAGAAGAAAAGTGGTTTCCTTCCCTCATGGTGGCTCCTCTGTTGCCCTTTTCTCCATTTCAGCACCCCTCCTACCACCGCCCAGGCCCTTGCTTCCCCCAAGCATTTCTTTGCCTACCTGATTTCCCCTCCAATGCATTGTTCCATTGTGCTTCTTGCCGTCTTGTGCAGGGAACAAGTTTGTGGGACTAAAAAAAACCTTCAATCAATCAATTCCAACTTCGTAAGATTTTTTTTTTTTTTTTTTGCAAGAAGTCGGAATTTGATTGATTGACGTTTTTTCTTAGTCCCACAAACTTTGTTTCCCTGCCCACGATGGCAAGAAACGAAATGGAGCTGGAAATCAGGTAGGCAAAGAAATGCTTGGGGAAAGCGAGGGCCTGGGCAGTGGTGGGTGGGGCAAGCTCTTCTGCCACAAAAGCCTCATCTTTGATGGATGATACCAAAAGGCAGAGCAAGAGCTGCCTGGAGGAAGCCAGTCGCCCCAAGAGTCAGCCAGGAATACCCTTTCTCCCCAGCTCCACCTGTCACACTCCCAAATTGCATTGAAAAAGGGGGCAGGTGGCTAAGTGAGGGGCAGGAAGCCCTGCCATTCCTGGTGTGGGGAGGAGAAGAGACAGCAAGAGGAGCTCCATCTTGCTACATGTGCCCCAATGAAAGCCTGACCGCTTTCCCTCCCCATCCTCTCCGGCGCTGGAAGCCACAGGGAAGGAAGGTAAGTCAGCTGGGCTGCAAGGGCCATGTGGTAGGCCACGTAGAAGGCAGGCAAGTAGGCTGGGCCGCGTGGTAGGCCGTGGGGAAGGCAGGTGAACAGGCTGGGCCGCTGGGTGAGGAGCAAAGGAAGACTTACCAGGCAGAGAGAGCTGGGCCGCGTGGGGGACAGCTGGACAAGGAATGGAGATTGGCGAAGGAAGGCTCACCAGGCAGAGATCAGTTTAGCCACGTGGTTGAGGCAAGCAAGGGAACCAGAGTGCAGCAGCAGCAGCTATGCCTCGGGTGTGATTCTAGGCCAAGGCAGGCGAGGCGAGATAAGGAGTGACTGGGAAGGGCAGGCTGGGCGGTGGTGGCATTTGCCAGTTTGGCGAACTGCAAAGAATCTTTTTTTTTTTTTTTTATAAAAAAGTTTTATTTTTACAATCATATCAAATAATTCATCCAATGTATATACAATTAGTCGGGCTTGCCCAGTCACCACCCCCCTTTTTAACACTCTTCCCTCTTCTACCTTCTTTTACTTTCCAAACCTTCCTCTCCTTCTCTTATCTACATCCTCTCCTCCCTCCACCCTCCACTCCTTCTCCCTCTTCTACCCCTCTTCCTTCCTCTTCTCCTCTTTTCTACCTCCTACTCTCTCTTTTCTCCCTCCCCACCATTCTAAAATGGTAACTGGGCAGACCCGACCCTACATTAATTCTTCAATAATCCCTGTACATTAACCATCACTCCATCTCTACCCTCAAACCCCCCCAGTTCCCCTCCCCCTTACCCCCCACCCCCCCCACCCCGACTTCCCAGAACAAAATGCAGCGAACTGCAAAGAATCTTAACTACCGGTACGCCTGAACCGGTGCAAACCAGCAGCAGCCCACCTCTGCCTGTAAACCATTTTTCGATACATGCATTGTGTTAAATGAGTGACAAATGAATGGCTTACCAGAACCATTCAGGCTAAGCCCCTAAAGAGAATATTTAAAACCTGAAAATTAAAAGAGTGTTGAACATGCTTAGAAAGAAATTATTGCAGCATCAATTTCCCAAGAAAAATGGTCTACAATAGTCATCTGCCTAAACTCAAAACACAGGAGCAATAGAGCAGGTCTCACAAAGATCCTAATATTAGCAGCAGGTTTGTTTTTTTTTTTAAGATAGCCACATGTCTTTGATTGTATGGAAACATGCAGGAAACTAGTAGAAATCATTAAATTCTGCTATTACTCATCACTGGTTATAGTTAATAATTTTGCTGCCAAGCTTGTATCAACTGATATTTCTGAATTTCTTCAAATATACTGAGGTTATCTAATTGGAATGACATCAGAGCATAGTGTACAGTGTTGCTTCATACATTTATTTTCATCAATGGAAACACCTCCTTTCTTAATTCCTATTTATAGAGAAGTAATCCTTGTAGGTTTGGGCACAGTGTATAGGGATTTTTGCTAATACCAACAGTGAATTGTTGCTAATCTGAAAAAGCAATTTGAAGAAAACTGTGATTTGCCAAAGCCAAAAGTGTGGATTTCGTTTGGAAGATTGAATATGTACGATTTGTTTCAACCATCCATACAAGTATGCATATATTGACAAAAGAAGAAAAGGGTTACAAAGAGATTCTAAAGAACAAAGTTTAACTTGGAAAGGTATAGAAAGAAATGCTGCTTTAGCAACAGAAAGGCAAAACAGCCAGGGCTTAGTGACTGACAGATAAAGAAGAGAACAATGTGTTGCTCACATGAATGGTGGTGGTATTGTAGCTTTATTGATGTGGATAATCTGAGCCAGTCTTTCATCCTTTACAAGGCTGGGTTTAAGACAAATTCTGCAAAAACATTTTTTAGAATGTATGAAGGAGGAGATTATTGAAGTTGTGTGATTTTGAAGTGATTTATTGTTGATGTAGAACATGACATAGTCTTTTCAATGAGTCCAGCAAGAAATGATCTTACAAAATTTGGGACTATCTAATGAGTAGAATTCAGTTCCACTTGGAGACACTAGCCAAGCTTATACCAAATTGTGAACTGGAATGCAACTTTTGGAAATCATGGTTTTGAGAATTTTGTGAGCAAGAATTTTGTATGCCAGTTCCGAATCAAATCAAAGATAACTTGCCCATCACTTAATCTAGTCAAGTAGAAATTATGCTCTGAAATATTCATACCTGCTGATATATTCATATCTGCTGCCAAGTTTTGCTTCGGTTTTTTGGTTAATTTTCATTCAGAAAACAAAACAAAGATTTTGTGATTTCAGGTTTATTTTATCAGTACATGAAGTCCATAGAATTTGACAATGGACATTTCCATTCCTATTTGACAATAGAAATGACATTGGGTGATATTGCTTACTCCATATAGTTTGCTCATATTTTCCAATAATTTTTTATCCTTTTTCCTTATTAGGGAAAAAACTATAAGGAAAGACAAAATAGAATAATTTGTAGTGCTGGAGAAGCCTTTTTTTTCCTTTTAGAAATCTAAATTGTTTCTGATGTTGAATTTTAACAATATACTGTCAAGCTTCAGAGTTGCCTTAGTGAAATGACTGAGGAGAATATGTCAAATTAATAGCTGTTTTACACAGGTGTTAAAAATAAAATTTGAACTTTATTGCCTGGCGTTTTCTTCCAATTCTAAAGCTCTGTATTCCTATAAATTTCAATTTGATATGTTAATTAGTTTGATCAATCTGCTTGAATGAGAAAATCCAGATGAAGGTGGATTCAGAACAAAAATATTGTTTTAACAAGCACTAATGACACAGTTGCTTAAAATGACAGAAATTATAAGAGCTAGTACTTTAGAAAGTAATATTTTCTTTTCAAAAATAAACAGTTTAAAAGAGAAACATTTTTTCAGTGTATCCTCTTGGAGCCTAGACAGAGCTTTCTGCACATTAAAAGCAATTAACACCATTTGGGGAATTTTTAATTGCTCTATAAAGCATGCTGTAAATAATTATTCCCAGCTCTGTGGATCCCTTGAATACTGTTCTTGACAGTTGTAATTTATGGAGCCTGAAGCATGGCTCCTTTTATTCAGCATATATCCTTATTATAATAATGACTTAGCACTCTGGAGCTCTTAATGAGTATAAAGAGCCTTGTGCTCAAGAGATGGGACTAAACGCATGATTTTAAGAACCTGACCAAACACCATTTTTCCCTAGTTATAGTTACAAATTGTTAATTGGTTCTCTATGTTACTAAATGATCAAAACTTTATGGGGATGGAATCTAAGAAAACATTATTTTGCAAGTGTGCTTTGGTGCAATCCACACAGAAAATGATGTCATTACAAATACTTGTTAGATAAATAAGAATGGAGATGACTTTAGGTACTATTACCCTGTGGCTAAACAACTCCAACCTGACCTGTGTTTAACACACAGAATCATCTATTGCAATATCCTTCCTGTAAAAGACTACTTCAGCTTCAATTGCAATAATACAAGAGCAAACAATAGATTCAAACTTAATGTCAACCGCTTCAAACTTGATTGCAGAAAATATGACATCTGTAACAGAGTTGTTAACACTTGGAACTCACTACCTGACTCTATAGTCTCTACTCAAAATCCCAAAAACTTCAACCAAAAACTGTCTACTATTGACCTCACTGCATTCCTAAGAGGACTATAAGGGGTGTGCATAAGAGCACAAAAGTGCCTACCGTTCCTGTCCTATTGTTCCCTTTCATTATATCAAATTAATATAGTTATTGCATACTTTTACTTATATATATATGTTTTTCTTTTATGATGTGTTGTTGTTGTATGTTGATGTTTACGTATACTGTTGTGACAAAATAAAAAAACAACAACAACTGAATGGGAAATGCAAGCAGAAGGATTGGGCCTTCTTCTATACTAGTATATAATGGCCGAACGAAAAGCAAAGTAGGGGAAAAGAGTCATCATCTCTTGGGAATGCAGGGAAGAAGCATCAGGCATTTACTTCAGTATTCCCTAGCCACTTAATTTCAGAACAGATGCTTAATTAATGTTTGAGTATATATAAAATAGTACCGTACATTATTGTTGATATATATATACTGTGGACATATATCTAAAGGATAGGCTGCAGTATATCTTCACCTCTTCAATAGAATGAAGATCATGTTCTATATGCACAGAATGATGCTTAAAGATTAAGGACGCAAGTCACCCTGAGCTGAAACCAATAGCACAAAATGACTGGTCTTTGGCTTCTTTTCCCCTCCTTCTTTGGGGAGATTCGAAATACAACTTGATAAAGAGTCAACAAACTAAAATCTGATTGATAGATTTTAATCTACAAGCTGAGTTTTAATCAAACAAAGTCATCTTGGTATGGTCTAATCAAAACTTCAGCTATTTATATAAAAGAACACAGATTCTATATACTATTGTGGAATCTTAAAGCAAAACCGCATACCAACATTCATGAGGTACGATCAGTGGTGGTTTGCTACCGGTTTGCCACGGATCAGGCGAACTGCTAGTGGTGGTGGGAGGCTCTGCCCACCTGCCCGGATGTCTCTGCGCATGTGCAGAAGTGTCACGCACGTGCGCAAGCGCACCCATGAGCAAACTAATAGCAACGGGGTTTGAAATCTACTACTGGGTATGATAGTGAATAGATGTCATGTTCCACTCTTCCGCTGATGGCCGGGTCGGACACAACACTAGCATATAAACAAAACATACAGCGAGATGGACAATTTTCCCAAAGGGCCGCATGAGAAACTGGGACCATTGAGGGCCACTGCTACCACTGTCCTGCTCCCTGCAGATTCCCAATGCTGCTGCCCCACTATGGCTGCTACCATCAATTTCACCAATGCCACAGGCTACACAGAGACAGCATATAGGCTGGATGTGTCTTACAAGCCGTAAAATGCCCAGTTCTGCCATATAGAGTAAATTAAGCCAAAGTTTCCCAAGGTAGGGAATGTCCTTCAAGATTTGTTAAGTTTTAACTTTGCCCTATCACATAACTCACTAAATAACCTGGTCCAGTTAGCCTAATCTCCACTACAGAATGTTAAAGAACTACTTTGAGCTAAGTCAGTTTTTAAAATTTGTTTTAGTTAAAAACATAATGGTCAATAATCAACTGTCTGTAATAAAATAACAACAGAGTAACTTACTTATACAGGATTTTCAAGGGTTTCAGGATGCATTGTATAACTACAGTTTCCAAATTAGAAAGTTAACAGATAATTTGGTTTTTGGTAGCAACACCACTTTTACTGGTCATTGTATTTTTCCAAACAGTAAATCTGATTTATGAATTCATTTCAATATGGTAGTAGAATTAGAATAAGTTTTCACTTGGATAGATTTAAAAAAAACCAAAAGCTGCTGTTTTTACAAAGTCTACAACATACTTGACCTGTCAACTGACAAAGGAGTTTATTTTCAATAGTTCCAATCGCCATGGAGAGGTGCTATTTTAATTTAAAAACAATGTCTGAGAATTGGAGGTTTGATTTTGGCCTGTTTTTAAGGAGATGATCTGGCCATCCCTAATCTTGCAAATGTGCCTTCTGAGCAACAGATGAGAAGGTAAAACATTCAAGTTAGAATGTTCATCTTAAACTTGAATCTGTTTATTATGGCAGAGTCCAATAACACAAATGCTATAATGAATGTGTTCATCTTTACAGCCCCCCAGGATCTTATCAAGAGCTGTGGTGGTGCAATGGTTAGAATGCAGTACTGTATGTTACTTCTGCTAACTGCCAGCAACCAGCAGTTTGGCACTTCAAATCTCACCAGGCTCAAGGTTGACTCAGCCTTCCATTCTTCTGAGGTGGGTAAAATGAGGACCCAGATTGTTGGGGACAATATATTGACTCTGTAATCCGCTTAGAGATGGCTGTAAAGCACTGTGAAGTGGTATATAAGTCTAGGTGCTATTGCTACTGCTATATATTTTATCTGCAATTAATATAGCTATACCCAATAAGGGAGTATCGTGGGGTTGTCATTCTTATATTGCTCTGGACCAGATCTATGTGATTTGGAATCTAAGAAATTAGTAATAAAGTCAGAGACTTCGTTAGTGTCATCTGACTATTAGGATATTGCCAGCATGTAATAAAGGTACCCTCTCACATATTTTCTGTGATGGAAAAGAGAAAATTTCTCCCTATATGCCTAAGGTGAGTATATTTTAAAGTTTATGTAATTTTTAAAACTAATATTGTTTTACTCCCATAGATACAAGCACCATTTAAAAAAAACACTTTATTCCAAATAGCAATTTTTATTTATTTATTTTATTTTTATTTATATGCCATTTATTTCTGCATCAAGTGATTCTCAGTGGCTTATAATGTCAAAAATAATCATATAAAAATTAAGAGGTTAAGTACATTAAAATATTGAGTATTAAAAGATAAAACATTAAAATTAACAACAGATAAAATGGACCAATGCGTAAACAGGATAGAGATGAGTTTTCTGCAATAAAATATAAACAATACAATATAAAATATAATAAAATAGTTACTTTTGAGAGCTGATGAAGCTTTGGCATAATACCAAGTTTCAAAACCAGCATTAACACATAGACAAGAGTTAAATATAAAAGGGAAACTATTATGGCACAGTTCTATGGACTTTTTTTTTTTTTATTCAAAAAGTTTTACAGAAATTTTTTTCCCCCTTTCCCCCACCTCCCTCCCCTCCTTCACAACCCCTCCCCGATTTCCCGGAACGAGCACAAGGTATAGTTAAAAATAAAACAAACATATGCTAAAAAATTTTCGTCCCAACTTAATTATACCCCTACAATCATCAATTCCTAACTTCCCCCGAAAACAATCAAAAATAATACATCATAATCATTCAAAAACAGTCTGATAACTCTTAGTCTGATATCTACTTTGAATATAGTCAATCCATTTTTTCCATTCCTTTAAGTATCTTTCTTGCGTATTGTCTTTCAAAAAGGCTGATATCTTCGCCATCTCAGCCAAATTGGCAACTTTCAATATCCATTCTTCTATTGTAGGTACTTCTTTTTTCTTCCAGTATTGTCCTATTAGTAATCTTGCTGCTGTTATTAGATTTAAAATCAATTTAGTCTCAATTACTGTACAGTCCGTAATAATTCCCAACAAAAAAAATTGCGGCAGGAACTTTATCTTCTTTTTCAAAACATTTTGTAAAATCCACCAAATTTTTATCCAAAAGGCCTTTATATCCTTACAAGTCCACCAAATATGAGAATATGTAGCATCATCACAATTACATCTCCAACATTTTGCTTGCATATCTGGGTACATACATGATAATTTCTTAGGATCTAAGTGCCATCTATAAAACATTTTATAAAAATTTTCCCTCAGATTCTGTGCCTGCGTGAATTTAACATTTCTAACCCAAATTTTTCCCCAAGTTTCCAATAATATTGGCTCCTGAAAATTTTGTGCCCACTTTATCATACAGTCCTTTACCAAGTCCCTTTCAGAATCTATTTCAAGTAACACATTATACAATCTCTTTATATGCTCCTGAGACTGATTTCTAATTTGCTTTACCAAATTTCCCTCGTTCTGCTCTATACCAATTTTCTGATCTTCCTTCCATCTAGCACGTAGTTGCTCATATTGAAACCAAGTATAATTTTTCCCTTCTTCTTTTAGTACGTGCAGCGATTTTAATTGCAAATTACCTCTTTCAGTATACAAAAGATCTTTATACGTAATCATTTCCTGATTCTGTTCTATATTTATATTCTCTATTGTATGTCTAGGACTTGCCCATATAGGAACCTTATAATTTAGTTTGTAAAAGTATTTTTTCCAAACACGCAGAAGAGCAATTCTTAACACATGATTTTTAAAGGCCTTATCCACTTTTTTGTCATAAATTAAATATGCATGCCATCCATATAGCAAGTCATAACCTTCTATATTCAAAATTCTTTCCTCCGTTAAATTAAACCAATCACTTATTGCAGAGAGAGCAGCTGCTTCATAGTATAATTTAAAATTGGGCAATTTAAAAAAGTTCTATGGACTTTTATCAAGGAAATCCTGTGGAACTCACTTCTGAGAATACATGCATAGAATTGCATTGCTAATGGTAATCGAAGAGCTCCACCTATTCCCAAAGTATGGCTGTATCCTTCCATTCAGCCTTCCTGACCTGCTGCCCTTCAAAGGCCAGCTTCCTCATAGGCATGTTGGTGATGGGATGGTGAGGGTTGTAGTCCACACATCTGGAGGGCACCAGACTGGGGCAGGAACGCCATTTTATCTGTTGAGCTTTTTTAATAAATATTAATTGCTCCTCTGCTTCCGAAGAGCATCTGCCTCCAAAGTTATTGTTTTTTGGCAAAAGCTGCCTACTTGCAGGATGAAAAAAGAAGCAATTTGGTTTAATTTAATCAGTTTGGTTCTTGTGCCACCTCTATCTTCACCAGCCAGCCACCATTAAGGAACAATACATCCACCTGACACCATTTATAGCTATGGTGGCCCCAGGCAAGGCTCCAATCACCCCTCCTTTGCCTGTAACAAATTAAATTTGTGCCATCAGCTCTGAGGCAAGTTAAACACCAGGGGAAGCCAGAACGGACAGTGACAGTGTGATGAATGGAGGCACCGAGGAGAATGACACAGAAAGAGAAGAAAGGGGAGGGACAATCAACCAGCTTTCAGCTGCTGCCCTACATCAGGTGCCGAACTTTTATTTGCCTCTTCACGCTGTTTCAGAGAAACAGAGATTGATTACTCTTGACTCCTGATATTAACTTCCTGCTTAAATTGCTCCACGTCTTCTCCTCAGTCTTGTGCCTCAGAGTTCTTAGCTGTTTCTTTTCCCGTATCTAGGGTGAAAGTTGTTCCACATTTCTCCTTTTTCTCCTCTTCTAAAGAGGTGGCAGAAACAGTTCAGGCTTAAACCTGCCTGGTTGGTTTATTCCCATCTCTATGCTACAAAACTACATCTAATTCACAGAGGCATAAACCACAGCAGCTGAACTATATGTACAACTTTCTGCATAATATTTGGACTCAACCACTATGTTTGGACTGATTTGCAAAGCTCTTCCAGATATCTATTTACAAGTTGGGATGAAGGGGAAGTACAGCATAGTACTGTATGAATATATGCATAGTATAGCTATACTTTTGTAACAGAACTGAGATTGGCTGGGGTGCCCTGATGAACAAATAATAAGCCTGAATTTACTAAACTGTAAGATGACCAAGAAAACTTTCCAGGTAGAATTTTCAGATACAGGTTGCTACTACAATTTTTTTTTTTTTTACTGAGGAATGGAACGAGGGCAGTTTTCCCCAACTAAATTATCTTCTCATGAGCCAATTTATAATTATTATCCCTGCTTAATTTAACCAGCAATTCTGAAAGGAAATCTAGTTAAACATTCCAGAAGGACACAAAGTCATGAAGAAATGGAATTGATTTTTCTTTTACATGTTTTCAGTAGGAAAATAAACATTGATATATTGGACTTCATAAAAGAAAAGATACGTTCATCAAGAATCATAAGGTACAACACTTAATGATAGTCATAGGGTACAAATAACATGAGAGATGTTTCTCAACAGGTATTTTCATTTAATTAGTCATTTTAACAGAGATGAATATTGATGGATGCCAAAATCTTTTTAGAGATGTCATTATCCTTGACCATTAGTTGAGGATAGCTGCATCAGAGGGATGTATAGAGGGACACTGGTTTTCTACTTCCACACATTACAGGTAAAATGTTGAAAGCCAGTTGAATCATTTATATTCAAATATATTTTTATTTACTTTCACATTCACAGCTTTCAAATTACACTTAAAATTTTATCAGACCACATATTCCTCTTCTAATTTTTAATAAGGAACAAAATAATGTGTTTCCCTAGTAAATGACTGGTATGAAATTTTCTTGGTCATTTGTTTTTGGGTTTTGGTTTTCTTCTGTGTGTTGGCCTATTAGAATACAACAAAATAAAGTTACGGGATTTGTTCAGTAGCTAGAAAACCACTGAATTCTATATAAACAAAAAGGCCTCCATCATGTATCAAGCAAAATTGCTCCCATAATAGGTATCTACTTGGTTGTTTTGTATTTCTCTCATGATATTTTTGCTTTGAGTGTCAACTTCTTTATCTAATTCTAGTTTAATTTTTAATCAGAAACTTCATTGTAACTAATAATAGATGAATGAAGTTAATGGGGGGATACACTGCAGATCTTTAGATCAGAAACTGTTTCTAATCTATGTAGTTCAACAGCACTTCAACAAACAAGAAACTAAATATTCTCCCACCACCGTTATCTCATCCTATTCTATTTGTTCCTATCACTGCATCTATTTCTGAACCATTTGCTTTAACCATATCTTTCTAGTCATCATTTTTTACATTTGCACTGTAACCGTAATCTCAGTGGAATTACACTGAAATTCCAACTCTGCATTAAATCTGTAGATTTCTACTCAGATGTAAAATAGAACCATGATATGCTCCATTTCCTGCAGACCTCTTTGCTGATAGTTGTTCTAGAATCTGCAATTGCAACAAAGGACTACTATAGACTGCATTGCTGTAGGGTCCCCCTAGGCTGGTCCAGCAAGAGTTGAACATAAACGGAGTCTGAATCACTTTCTTTGCATCACTTAATCAAGAGATCCAGTTTGGTTTAGTGGTTAAGGCACCAAGCTAGAAAGTGAGAGACCTTGAGTTCAAGTCCCATCTTAACCATGAAAGCCAGCTGGTGACTTTGGGGCAGTCACTCTTAGCCCAATTCATCTCACAAGGTTGTAGTTGTGAGTAAAATAGAGGAGGAAGTGTTGGATATGTCCGCTATTATGAGTTGTTTGTAAAATTCATAAAGATGAAATATAAATAAATAAATTACTTAAATGCAATATTATTTCATATTGATTTGCTATGCTTTAATCTGGCACCATCAGATTAAATTCCACAATCCCCTCCACTTGCTGGGACTGTATGTACTAAAATAGCCAACCAGCATGGGCCACACTCCTGGAGTTTTAGGCAGTACTTTGTTAAAAGAAACCTGGTGCCCTCTTGTCTTTTGGCTAATTCCTATTAACCACTGCCAGCACGGCCAATAACAGGGAAGCTCCAGGCCAAAACATTCAGAAGCTGCGGTCTTGCTTTGCTATTATTATCTTCGGAAGCGCATTTCACGGAAAGCGTCGGACGCACCTCCTCTTTTCCCAGGACCAAAGCCGCATTCGTCTCTCTCATACCGGGCGGTGTTTGCTCCGACCTGGGTCGCTTAAAAGTACCGTGTCCTGGATTATCCCGCAGGAGCTGGAAAGTAAGTGAACGCCGGTTCATCGCCACCTTTCAGGCCAGCACATAGGCAGGAAGGCAGTGTTCTTTTCGATGTAAAGGTTGGCGAGAACTTCGCTGCCCGCCATCCGTCATTGCCGAGAGGTTTAGCAAAACGCGTCACGAACTTCAGCCTCCTTCCTTGTTTATGATAAGTTGCGCCGACCGCCGGCGGCCCGAAACAGTTTAAAATGCCGCTGCAAATATGAATATTCCCCTGGCAATCGCTTCTTTTTAACATTGCAAGATGCGGGCTTATTATTATTATTAAGAGTAAGAGAGATGGATAAGACGCAGCCCCGCTCGAAATCCGCCTTTCCTGCCAGGAGAGCCGCGTATTTAATGGATGTCCGCGATCTCTTTTATGAACATAGTTTATTGCCTAGCCCAAGCCTCAATTCCCCGGAGGCTAAACATCCTCCGCGGAGCAAGTTTTTATGTTTCCGATCCCGGGTTGCTCTACGTACAAATCTTTCCTTGATTCCTTTCCACCATGATGCCCTCCAGTTATGTTGGGCCCTCAGCAAACATAGCCATCGGTTGGACGTTCTGGAAACTGGAATTCCGACCCAGCAAGGTGTGTATGGGGGAATCGCATTAGCTTGGAAGAACGTTTCTTCAATAAAGTCAGTAGCTGCAGGAGTAGCAGAGCAGCAAGTGCAGAGGAAACCTTGCCGAATTCCTCTTATCTTGGAACCTGTTAATTAATTGCTGATCTCAAAAATAACAATAATAACAAAAACCCCAAACACAAGTAAGATGGATGGGAGACCTCCAGATAATTTAGGTCTGCAGACTACAGTCAAATAAACCACCAGGAAGAAGACTGATGCCTCCCTACAGCTTCTGCAGCAGTCCTGAATTAGCTCCACTCAAAGAAACCCATCCTTAATGGATAAAGAGATTCCAATTTTTGTGCAACTGAAATCCTGGGTCTATTTATTCAGAAGTCCCAACATGTTTATAGGGTTTTCCAAGTCAGGTGACATAGAATTTTACCCTGAGTGTTATGATTATTGAAATATGGTTTGGTAAACCATGATGAAAAGACATAGAACAAGTCATGGTGCTTCCTCCCCCCTCTATCATGAAGTCATAATAAAGTTTAAACAAAAATCTCTTGGGCCTCATAATAACTTAGCTGGAGGTGCCAGTTGCTGAACTAATGAGAAAGATCACAGAGTCCTGGATATGGAAGAGGTCTGGAAGCCTTTCTCTGGAGATCCATTGCCAGGTCTGCAACATGCATTGGGCACATTTGTAACTCATGAAAGCTCTCAGTACAATGATTTAAAGTAGCCCTGGATCTCTTTGCTCTTCTGCACTGTTTCTAGCTGTTGTAGTTTTAATATTGTTAGGCATACTTCTCAGCTACCCCAATACACATTTGGAAACCAAACAATGTATTCATTGAGGAATTTCCCTCCAGGGTCAGTTGAAAATGTTCTCAAGCAACAGCCTATGGCTTCAAGCAGTGGTATCTTTTTCTCTGTGGAGATCTTGAAAAGAAATATAACCAAGGTTTTTTTTGTTGTTTGAAAGTCATTAATTACCATGTTTCAAGATATGACATCAGTATATTAAAAAAAAAGCATCTGCCCTCATTTTAGTCAGAAAATTAATAGTTCAGATTTAGGAGACAGGGTTTTTGTACCCAAAAACCAGGCCAGGCAGGAGATGGAAAGAAGCTCAGGCTTGCTTGAATTCAATAAAATTTACTTTAGAGTAAGTATACTTTAGAGTAAGTATACTTTTGCAGAGCAACAATTGGGTTACAGAGAAAGCCACTCTCTTTCTGTTTTAGCTAGGTGACAAAGAGCTTCCACAAGCAGCAGTCTGCAGCACAGAAGTTGTCCTCAGAACTGCCTGGAGAGAAGCCAGAGGCAGGAAGTTCAAAGTTTGGCCCAGAAAACACAAACCTTTGGAATATTTTGAGCCCAGACTTTTCCCTTGGAATTGAATGACGGTCAAAGGCTTTCCAGGAATCCTCTCCTGCCCATCTTTTCTTCAACCAATGTTAGCCGAATACTATCACTAAACAGAATAAGAGCCTTGGCTGTTCTCTAGGACCTGTGAGATCTAGCAAATCCATCTTCAATCCATTCCTTATCTTTTACTAACAAAGCATTATTAGTTATTCAACTTTCTACCTAGAGGGCTCTCAAAGAACCTTATAAATTAAGGGTATGGTAAAATGAGGAAACCTCTGCTAAATCATCCATTTTTGGCAGAATATAAATTGCCCAAACACTTGATTAAGTAAAACTCATTTCCCATCATGTTAATAAAAAGACAGCATCTCTCCCTCTCCCTCCCCCTCCTTTATCTAAGGCTATACTATGCAAACTTCCCTGGAGCAAGCTTAACTAAGCCAGGTTAGTCCTACTGAAAGGAATGGGACCTAAGTTAATAATACTGAAAATAAATCCCATCTATATTTAAATATGAGTCTCGATCCTGCACGATAGTATTAGTCCTGAACTGGAACATGTAAGATTGCTGCATTAGAGGCTGAGATGTTTTTTCTATGGAACATCTGGAGTGCTCTGTATGAATTTCTCATTCACCTAATTCCAGAAGTGGCAAGATGGAAGATTTGAGGTATACTTGTCCTCTGACATGTCATCCACCAACAATGCATGTTTAGACTAAATTTGAAAAGAAAGGCCACAGTGTCTGCTTTCCTGGATTATCATCCACCCCTGGGATTTGCTGCTAAAATGAATAAAATGTCAAGGGCCTGAAAACTACTTTCCTAGATGCAAAAGGGCTTCCGGGTTGGCACTTCAAGTAAAAGTCGATGAGCAGCCAAAACATTTCAAATTAAATGCTGCTGCAATTGGTCCCCCCTTCTCACCCTCCCACGCAGACACATAAACATCCTGCCTTTCTTTCTTCTTCAGTCCCAACCCTGCTGGATACCAAACAAGATCTTTGGTCCTTATGAGTTTCTACACAGATCCAGTTCAAAACTAGGTTTGCTGCCCAGCAAGGAAGTCTGACAATGGCATCTATAGGTGAATTGAAGGAGGCAGCAAAGAGTGTATTTTCTTAAGTTCTCCAAGCATTTTCCCCATTTGATCAGTATTGGTTGGAAATGTGAATACAAACAGATGCCTTTATATTTTTCATACAAATATTTATTTATTTATTTATTTATTTATTTTTATTTTATTAGATTTTTATACCGCCCTTCTCCCGAAGGACTCAGGGCGGTGTACAGCCAGATTATAAAACAATACAATATACAAATTAAAACAAAAACTTAAAACAAGCATATTTCATAAATGGCCGAAATTTAAAACAATCAATTTAAAACCCTTAAAATTCATAAATAACCCCGATTAAAATTTAGTAAACTTTTAAGCCAGTCCCGCTTGAATAAATAGATGCGTTTTCAGCTCACGGCGAAAGGTCCGAAGGTCAGGCAATTGGCGCAAACCAGGGGGAAGTTCGTTCCAAAGAGTAGGAGCTCCGACAGAGAAGGCCCTTCCCCTGGGGGCCGCCAGCCGACATTGCTTGGCGGACAGCACCCTGAGAAGACCCTCTCTGTGTGAGCGTACGGGTCGGTGGGAGGCATAAGGTAACAGCAGGCGGTCCCGTAAGTACCCGGGCCCTAAGCCATGGAGCGCTTTAAAGATGGTAACCAAGACCTTAAAGCGCACCCGAAAGACCACAGGAAGCCAGTGCAGACTGCGCAGGAGTGGTGTTACATGGGAGCAACATGTGGCTCCCTCTATTACCCGCGCAGCTGCATTCTGAACTAACTGAAGCCTCCAAGTGCACTTCCAGGGTAGCCCCATGTAGAGAGCATTGCAATAATCCAAACAAGAGGTGACAAGAGCGTGAGTGACCGTGCATAAGGCATCCCAGTCAAGGAAGGGGCGCAACTGGCGGACCAAGCGTACTTGGTAAAAGGCCCTCCTGGACACGGCCACCAGATGATCTTCAAACGACAGCCGTCCATCCAGGAGAACGCCCAAGTTGCGCACCCTTTCCATCGGGGCCAATGACTCACCCCCAACAGTCAGCTGCAATTGTAGCTGACTGTACCAGGGTGCCAGCATCCACTGCCACTCCGTCTTGGAGGGATTGAGCTTGAGTCTGTTTCTCCCCACCCAGACCCGTACGGCTTCCAAGCACCGGGACAGCACTTCGACAGCTTCGTTGGGGTGGCCCGGGGTGGAAAAGTACAGCTGCGTGTCCTCAGCGTACAGATGGTAACTCACCCCAAAGCCACTGATGACCTTGCCCAGCGGCTTCATATAGATGTTGAACAGGAGAGGTGAGAGAATCGACCCCTGGGGCACCCCACAAGTAAGGCGCCTCGTGGTCGATCTCTGCCCCCCTGTCAACACCGTCTGCGACTGGTCAGAGAGATAGGAGGAGAACCACCGATAAACGGTGCCTCCCACTCCCAAACTCTCCAACCGGTGCAGCAAGATACCATGGTCGATGGTATCAAAAGCCGCTGAGAGATCTAATAGGACCAGGGCAGAGGAACAACCCCTATCCCTGGCCCTCCAGAGGTCATCCACCAACGCGACCAAAGCTGTCTCCGTACTATGTCCGGGCCGGAAGCTGGACTGGAACGGATCTAGATAGACAGCTTCATCCAGATACCGGGGAAGCTGCCATGCAACCACACTCTCTACAACCTTCGCCACAAAGCGAAGGTTGGAGACTGGACGATAAGTTCCCAAAATAGCTGGATCCAGGGAAAGCTTCTTGAGGAGGGGTCTCACCACCGCCTCTTTCAAGGCAGCGGGAAAAACCCCTTCCAACAATGAAGCATTTATAATTCCCTGGAGCCAGTGTCGTGTCACCTCCTGTGTGGCCAGCACCAACCAGGAGGGACACGGGTCCAGTAAACATGTAGTTGCATGTAACCTCCCCAGTAACCTGTCCACGTCCTCGAGAGCCACAGAATCAAACTCATCCCAAACAACCTGAACAAGACGTGTCTCCGTCATCTCACTTGGATCATCGCAATTTTGGTCTAAACTGTCCCGAAGCTGAACGATTTTATCGTATAGATAACCGTTAAACTCCTCAGCACCTCCCTGTAAGGGGTTATCCCACCCCTCCTGATGAAGGAGAGAGCGGGTCATCCGGAACAGGGCGGCCGGGCGGTTATCTGCCGATGCAATGAGGGTGGAAACGTAAGAACGTTTTGCCTCCCTCAATGCCACTAGGTAGGTCTTAGTAAAAGACCTAACTAGTGTCCGATCAGCCTCGGAACGGCTAGACCTCCAGGTACTCTCTAGGCATCTTCTCCGGCATTTCATTTCCCTCAGCTCCTCAGAAAACCAAGGAGCCAATTGAGATCTACTCCGGGTCAGAGGCCGCAAAGGCACGACACGGTCCAAAGCCCCAGTCGCGGCCCGCTCCCAGGCCGCAACTAGTTCTTCAGCCGTGCCGTGGGCAAGATCCTCAGGGAACGGCCCAAGCTCCGTCCGGAACCTCTCGGGGTCCATCAGACGCCTGGGACGGAACCAACGCATTGGCTCCATCTCCCTGCGGTGGTGAGCAGCGGTCTGAAAGTCCAGACGAAGGAGAAAATGATCTGACCATGACACAGGTTCCGTCACTAAATCTCCTAGTTCCAGATCATTAAACCACTGTCCAGAGATAAAAATCAAATCTAGTGTGCCTCCCCCAGTGTGTGTAGGGCCATCAGTTACTTGAATCAGGTCCAAGGCCGTCATGGAAGCCTGGAACTCCTGGACCGCCATTGATGACAAGCCGGCCAATGGCAAGTTGAAATCCCCCATGATCAAAAGTCTGGGAATCTCAACCGCCACCCCGGCAAGCACCTCCAGCAGCTCAGGTAGGGCTGTAGTCACGCAGCAAGGAGTCAGGTACGCGATCAACAAACCCATCTGATTCCTATGGCCCCACAAGGAGGGATTCACAACCAGCTATCTGAGGCACAGTGGATTCCCTCGGCTCTAGACTTTCTTTAATCACAACCGCCACCCCTCCACCCCTACCTTGGGCCCTCGGCTGATGGAATGCTCGGAAACCCGGAGGGCACAGTTCAACCAGGGGTACACCCCCCTCTGTGCCCAACCAGGTCTCCGTAATGCCCGTAAAGTCCGCAGACTCTCTCTGAATAAGATCACAAATCAGGGGAGCCTTATTAACCACGGACTGGGCATTGCACAGCATTAGCCGAAGACCCAAGCTCTGAGGGTCCTGGCCATCCGGGGAACGAGTAGGGACTGAGGGGCCGGAGCACGTGATCGCTTTTAAACAGCGAACACGTGCTCCCGGAGAACGATGCGGCCCCTCGCCTCCGCCATACCTGCCTCTCCCACTTACCGTACAGATGGAATGACACTCTACGCTCTGAACACCCCCCTCCCCCCCGCCTTCAGACCAGATAGAATAATGCCATGAGCACGCGCTGGGACTGGACATACCCTCCCCAATGGGTTTCTCCCCCTACCTGTCACTACCCTCCCCCCCTTTAAAAAACTCCTTTTTAAAAACCTATTTAAAAATCCCCAAAGATTCTTCTTCGATGCATGCCACCTCTCTGGGTCCCAAGACCCTTCATTAAGGTAGGCCCTCGATAGTGCAGAGGGCCATTCCTGCAAGGCGGGGGAACCTCGCAGTCGTAACAGTTTGAGAGACGAGTAACTCATGGAAAATTGAAATAGCAGCAGAAGAAAAGGGCATCCCTAGCCGGCATAAAAATTGCAGATGTAATAAAACCGACCCCACTGTCTGCTTAGTCCCTATCACATCATTGTTCTGGATGTTGTTATTGCTTAAACTTGTTGTTGATGTTATTACGTCACAGATGGAAGTTGCGACCAGGGTCGAGCCATGGCCAAAAGTCCAGGTAGGGAAACAGCAGATGACTAACACGGCCAAAGTCAAGGCCCACCAATTCAGCCGCAGATGACAATTGCGGCCCGGGGAACAGGCCCAACAAGGCCGGTAAAGCTGACCCATACCACAAAATGGCCGCAAGACCCATAAAGGCCGAAAGATCAGCCGAAACTGACAAGTCCAAAACAACCGAAGGAGAATCCACAGACCAGATATATTAATCGGGGATCGGGCTGTCCATAGACCGCTGATAAAATTAGCGGTCCGGTACGCCGCTACAGGGAAATCACCATCTAAAGCAAGCCTGATCATAATAAAAACCAGGCCAATGGAACGACCGGGATTCGGAGTTCAAATACCTCGGACTGATGAAAATTATGTCCACAATGCCGCCGATGCCAAATATAGCGGCAAAATTCCGTCTGCCAAAGTCTGCCACAATCCAGGCCTTGATGCCGGACGTGGCAGAAGAAAGGCCACCGATGTCGTTTCATAAATAATAGTTGGTAATCCCGCTGATGTCATTCGCGGTGAGTTAGTGATTTACCACGTGCCAGAACCGTCAGGGCCACCGATGTCCTAACCGATGTCCAAGCTGATGTCCGGGCCAATGTCCAAGCCGATGATGTTAAATTCGGCTAAAAGTTCCAGCCGCCGATGTCTTTCGCGGCAAGAAGCAGCAATCCGGCAGGCCAGCAGGCCGGCAGACCATCTTCAGGGAGCGCCATTCCACACACCCCAAAATGGCCGCCGCCATCCGCTGCACAGTCAGGACTCCAGCCTTGTTCTCAGCGGGCGACGAACCAACGAGGTCCAAAACCTTTCCATCGGCCGCCGGAAAGATCGAATATGAGGCGGAGGGCTTCGGCAGCTCGGCGGTCGGCTCCACGCGGCTTCCTGGCTCAGGAAACCCAACCCGCTGTCTCCACGAAACTCAAGACGCCGCCATACTCGCGCATGCGCAGAAATATAATACACTGCGTCTGCAATTCTTGGCACAAATATCGCGCTAGGACCTGTGCTAGTGATTTTGGCCATCATATTAGTTGTTGAGTCTTGATGACTACATGAACAAATCCATGCAGTTTTCCGGGCAGCATTTTCAGAAGTGGTTTGCCTGCTTCCTAAGGCTGAGAGGCAGGGAGCTCTGTGTCCAAGATAGGACTAGAATCCACAGGTTTCTCCACTCCTAGTCCTCCAGCACCTTTAATCTTTTCTTTCTAGGTTTCTTTCATCTATTGCAATGTCCTTCCTGTTGAAGACTATTTCAGCTTCAATCACAACAATAGCAAACAATAGATTTAAACTTAATGTGAACCGTTCCAATCTTGATTGCAGAAAATATGACTTCAGTAACAGAGTTGTTAATGCTTGGAATACACTACCTGACTCCGTGGTCTCTTCTCAAAGTCCCCAAAGCTTCAACCAAAAACTGTCTACTATTGACCTCACCCCATTCCTAAGGGGTCTGTAAGGGGCATGCATAAGAGCACAAAACTGCCTACCATTCCTACCCTACTGTTGCTTCATGCTTATGCTTATGTATATTGTTATGACAAATAAGATAAAATAAATAAAATAAAATAAAGATACTTGGTCTACAGTCCTTTAATACAGTACATCCGCAATCTTATTTGCATGGCCTCCTGAGCAAGGCTCAGGACATCTTATTTCTTAATGTTATTTAGCTTCTTGCAATAAGTAAGTTCAAAGTATTGCAATAGAAAGGTTTTAAGATTCAATTAAAATTCATTTTTGTAATTTCAGCAATCTTGCATGATATTTCTTTGGACTGGAAGAACAGAACATATATCTAAGTAAGCAAGGCTCCAGAAATGCCAGAAGTTAACTTCTCCTTGTGTGGTGGGATAAATAACAAATATATGAGATAAAATCTTGAAAGTATTGGAACAGAATAAGTGACTAATATAGAAATGAATTTTCCATATGTTCAGAAGGGAGTTATCTCAGACTTCCACTTACTCATGGAAAGTATCTCTCTTATCCACGCAAATTGCATGCACACAACCTGCCTGTTTCTTGAGATTTTGAAGAGAGGTTAATTCCATTACTAGATTGTCTTTAACCGATTGATATCTATGTGTCATTTTTGATTCATAGAGACCATTCATATTTTCTCTGTGACAATCCGTTCTTAATTTAACTTTTCAGATTTTCCAACTGCGCACTCATGGCCACTGTAACTGAGTCCATCTACCTTGCTGCTGGCCATCTTCTTATCTTTCCTCCCACTTTTCCTTATTTAAAGCTGTTCCCAGAGCGACTCTTTCTAAAGTTGCTTGTTATTTTACTTTTCCCAACCGAATTTGCCTTAATGTTCATGGATGTCTTGTTTTTAAGGTTGTTTGGCTTTATCATGATAGGTATATGTAAAATTTATGGGTAACAGATATAGTGTGTGATAATGACTTGGGAGGGACAGGAGGAAGATCAACATCCTAGGGGCAGTGGTCTGATTAAGAGACAGTTCAACCCACAAGTGGAAGAAAAGCAAGGGAAGCATTTCAAAAGGAACCATCCCAAGTTTCTTGGGTACAAAAAGAGACGATGGGAGAAATAATTCAGTCTTGCAAGTTTCTGTTAATATATAACCTTATGATAAAGTAGGATTAGTTCATCTGGATGTGCTTCTTGTCTGAAGAAGTTGAAGGTTGACAAAAGCACTCTAGGCATCATTTTGAGAGGAAATGTAGTAACTTCTCTACTACACTTCCTCTCAAAGCTCAGATTGATTTCTGTCTAACAATCACCACTGGCTGAAAAACATCAGTTGGCTGCACTTTCACATGGGATAAAAGTTAAAACATAAGACTTGTGTTGTAAAAAGCTCATGTAATTCCTGCAAAAAAACAACAACAAAACATTTTGGCTCAATAGTGATATGCATATATCCAGCTATTTAATTCACCCGGAAATAAAGGCCGCTCTAGTCAAGAGATAGTTGCAAACAAGCTTTTGGATTCTAGAATTGAAAGCTAGGGAATTCTGGGAGTTGAAGTCCATCCATCTTAAAGTTGCCAAGGAAATTGAGAAACCCTACCCTACTAAAGCAGCGGTCTCCAACCTTGGTAACTTTAAGCCTGGAGGACTTCAACTTCCAGAATTCTGAGAGTTGAAGTCCTCCAGGCTTAAAGTTGCCAAGATCCCTGCACGAAAGGACATGAGGCTGCAGGGCGTAGTCGCTCAAGCGCTCGGAACTGGCGAGGTCGGTAGACCTTTTCCAGAGGAAAATCCTTCTATTGTGAGCGAAGGTGCAGAGGAAGACGCGGAACTGTGCAGAATCCCAGCGGCTGGGCGGCGGGCTGGCGGCCTTTGGAGACCTACATAATGAAAATTCGAAATAGAAGCAAAACGGTTGCCTGTTCTCCGCATTTGCCTCCCAGGATGGACCAGCGCTATTATTGAAAACAAACTTTTGCGGAGAGGTGGGTTGGGAGTAAACAAGAAAGGATAGCAAAGGCAAATCCTTCTGGGGGAGGAGAGACAAGGGAGGATGCCCCGATGTTTTCTTTGGCACGTGCTTATACTTAAAGAACTTCGAACAGGGCATGTGCGGAGTAAAATAAATAAAACACGCGCCCCGCTGTAGGCGAGCCGAGAAATCCGCCCTGTTTTTTCCCCCTGCCAGACTGCCTGCACGTGACACGCTGAGTGACAAGTCAACCACGTTGTATCTAGCAGGTTGTGTAAATCTCACAATTGAGGTTCGTGTATGTTGTTAAGGCCGTTTTAGTGTGCGGGCACTGCAACAACAGATAAAGCTTTTCTTGTTATTTATCCATACATTTTTATTTCTGTACCACATTTCCCACGGAAGTCAGTACTGGATTTATGCAGTTATGGTTAAGCTGGAATTGCATGGCGTGCTGGCCTACTGTAAAACGTTGAGTAATGCTTCAATTTGCTGCAAGCGTTTCTATTATTCAAAACTGATTTTACATTAAATATTTTAAAATGTATTAAACTAGTGTTTTAGATACTGATGTGTTTTGCATTGATATATGTTTTATATTAATTATTACATAGTGTTCATTTGAAACCACTTTGTAAGCATGGTGCTAAAGGGTCAGCCCAGTCAGCTACTAAATAATGAATAATCACTGTAGCACAAACTCTTGTTAGCAGGATGGCCGTCCCAAATGGAACACCCAATAGGATGGGATTTTAAGAAAAAAATTAAGATTGAAAATTATTTTGATAGGTTTTTTTTGAGAATTCTCTGTTGATTTCTGTGGGATAGAATTCTACAAATAATTGTACAAAGACCACTTTACGAAAAGCTGTACATCAATTCTCCCCTAAAACCAAGCACTGAGCAATTGACAGCTGTATATTTATAACTCCCCCCCCCTCCCCCCAAGGCATCCATCTTTTTTGAAAGCTTTCTGTAGAGGTCTGTGGAGGCATTGAAACTGAATACCTTTTGGGACTTTGGACTTCAGGAGAAGGTAGCCCGCCAAGCCCGTCATTCTTAATAGGAGTTGGCGTATTTGTTTGTATTTGTCTTTGTAAAATCCGCTTCACAGAGGAGGATCATGGAGGAGACAGATGACTGCCTTTGTTTGTTTCTCAAACCAGGCAAATCCTTGTTTTGGCAATAGAATTTTGCTCCCAAACAGCAGTCAAGAAGATCAAAGGAAACTGATCTATGCATTTGTGTGAGGAAAGGGAAACTTTATATTCCAGTATTGGCTTTTAGTATTGTCTGATACTTCTGGTGCTGTACTGTCGAGGTAGTGTTTTCCTAATTACCAAATAATCAAATGCTGTTATTTCAATTATTGCAAGTGTACAGGTTTATAAATTATAAATTCTCTCCAGTTAATATTTTAAATTTTATAGAGGTGAATTATTTACGAAACAACAGAACACCTTTAAAAGGGTGAACTGAAACTGAAGATTATCTTTTTCAAAAGAGAGGCACAGGGAAGATCTCAACTAAGTACAGGCTGCACACATATACATCTCAACCCTTTTTGACAAGCCAGTGTTAACTGTTAGTAAATAAATAGCATATAAATCAATGAATAAAAACGAGATTTTGTGATATGTGATGGCATGCTAATCATTCCAACCATTTAATAAGTCACAATAATTGTCCTTAGGTGTTTGCCCTTGTCTAAACACCTTTACAATTTGTTTTGATTTATCAATTTTTAGTGAAGTTCTTAAAAATTCAGTATAAATACATTACATTTCCAGATTTTTCTCTTGTGTGTCTATATTTTTCTGATCTCAGGAACAGGATAAATGCAAGGAAAAATAAATTCAGCAAAGATAAATATTAGAATAAAATAGATAATCCTTTTTTAAACCAATATATTCTATAGTGGTTTTTTTGTGTGTGTTTTACTAATTTAGGTGAAATGTTAATATATAATGTTAGTCCATGTACAATATGTTATGCCATATGCTAAATAAATAAATAATTTCTACAGTGTGGGTTTTTCCAACCTGAGGAAATTAAAGCCAGGAAGTCACTTCGTTCAGGTAGAATTTACTACAGTGCTGCCTTTATGTAGCAGGCTTGCATAAAATTGGATCTAATGCAATTTTATCCCAGGACCTTTACTGCTCCATGGAGATGAGCTGTGACATTTCTGTTTCCCCTTTCATAAATATTGCATCTACCAAATGCAATTACCAAAGGCAAAGCAGCACCAAGTGTTTACTAAATATAATTATGTGATAATGTTAATGTGTTCTATGTCTCTGTGTTCTGACACTAGACCAACTCCCTATTAATAACAGCTCAATGAGATGCTGAGGTTTTGCAGAATGCAATAGAAGGCTGAAGATTTCATGGTGGCTGTTAAATACCCAGAAAAAAAGGGAATCTGCTCTTTTAAGTCCTACAGCTTCAAATATTCTGGGCTGAAATGTACATAATTAGTTCAATCTGGGAAAACAATAGATTAAATAGGAAAAAAAATAGACACATTTCATGAATACCACTCATGAGGGATTGGGGCTTTTTAGAATTTCCTCTTGGTGATCTACAAATTTTTCCACCTCGTGCCATCTAAATATGTTGAATTTGAATTCTCAGAATTCAAAAGGTAACAGCCACCTTAAATTTCAGGAGTGGCAAATCACCAGGTTGAAGAGCAGTCTAAACGTATAATCTATAAAGAGGTTAATTAGTCCAAACTTGTTTAATGAATGCAGTCTTCAACATACATCTTACTGCAATCATTTTATATTAGGCTTGTTGTATAAAAGCATGGAACAATGCTCTTAGGATTTATAATTCACTTGAGTCCTTGTAAGGCTGCTTAAAATACTTTTCCTGTTTCTGTTTATCACAAAGTGCAGTGTTTCTCAACCTTAGCAACTTGAAGAATTCTGGGTGTTGAACTCCACACATCTTCAACTTGTAAAATTGAGAAACATTGACAAAGTTAGAAACCTGACAGCGGACTTGAGGCCCTTGTTAGGCATGATAGAAACTGACAAGCAACAACATAAATCTTCCATCCTTGCATTACAGAAAATAAGCATTGCCAATAACTTTTAGGAAGATTGTAATCATTTTGAATTGGGAAGGTGGATGAATACAAATACTTGGGCACAATGTTGGACATTAAAGAAGAGAAGGCTTTTATGTTTATTATTAATCACTGTTAAAGGCATTGTTGATATTCCCCTAATTACAAGTTATTTTTAGACTATTTAGAATGATCTTGTATTTGAGGAACTGGCTGTCATGTTATCCATGCATGTGAGAGAAAATGTGATATAGCATTTAGCCTAAGTATGGAATACTTGAACTCAAGTCCACTGTCACCTGCGGGATCAAGCTGGGTTACTTTGGCCTAGACACTGTTTTTGAACTCAACCAGAGCTGAGAGTTACTCACAATTTCTATTTCTGTCTTTTTAGTACTGTAAAATGTTCGGTGAGTTCATGGGAACTCTGTAGCATGATCTCTGTATTGATTGAGAAGTAATGCCTATGAGGATGAATAGGAAGCTTCTACTTAGCAGGGCAGATCTGGCAAGAAAGATCTATAAATATAAGGCTATAAGATCAGGGTGGCAAAACTCTATTTATTTAAACATTTATTTAGCCATACATCTTAAATCAAACTCTGGCTGGCTCCCAATCAGCAATTAAAACAATATTAATAATAAAACAGCAATATATAAATACAGGCATATTAAACAATACACATTAAAAATCTGGCACCAAAGTTAAACTTTTGGCATACAGTCCCTCACCTACCTCATCCTATCCCAGTGCTTGAGACAAAAGCCAAGTCCTCTGTGCTTTTTGGAAGGCTAGCAGGATAGAGGCCTGCAGACATTCAGGGGGAAGAATATGCCACAGGGCAGGGAATGCCACAGAAAAGACACATTTCTTGCTCCCTTAAATTGGCAGTATTTAATGGAGAGGACTAGGAGCATGCCCGTCTTATCTGATCTGGTAAAACAGGTAGATATCCTTAGGAAAGGGTCCTGCACATAGTCTGGTCGTGTTAATGGCAATAACCAGCATCTTGAATTGCCCTGGAAGGAAAGTGGGAACAAGTGCAGTTTGCTCAACAAAATTGTTACATATGTAAATTTAGCAGCGTTGATCACCGCATATGTCACATTGTGAACCAGTTGTAGCTTCTGGGGGGTGTTCAAGGGCAGCCCTATGTAGAGTACTAGAATAACTACTAGATGGCAGCAAGCAATACCTTATTCTCTGTTGCTAATAATCCCCTGTGTTCTTGTAGTCCAGATCAGGGGTGAAATGCTCCCAGTTCGGACCAGATCGCCTGATCCGGTAGCGATGGTGGCGGGTGGTTCAGAGAACCAATAGCAAAAATCCCTGCCCACCCTCCCCACCACCCCAGCTGAGCCACATGATCATCAGTGGCTTTTTTTACTTTTAAAAGCATTTTTCCTTCGGCCAAAAAAAATGTTTTTAAAAGTAAAAAAAAAAAAGCCTCTGATGATCATGTGGCTCAGCTGGGATCGTCAGAATCCTTTAAAAGCATTTTTTCTACAACATCTTCTGCTGAAGAGGTTGTAAAAAAAAAGCTTATAAAAGGCTCCTCTGGCTCCTCCCAGCTGAGTTGCCTGATTGTCAGAACCTTTTAAAAGCATTTTTTACTACCACTTCAGCCAAAGAGGTTGTACAAAAAATGCTTTTAAAAGTAAAAAAAAAAAAGTTGGCCATGCCCACCCAGTCACATTATCCCCCTACCAAGCCACGCCCATAGAACCAGTAGTAATAAATTTTACATTTCACCCCTGGTCCAGATCTATTGACCCACATAAGGATTCTGCAAAAAGCATTTCGGGACAATAATAATGAATACTGAAGAATATAATACTGGTAGTAGAGTCTTGCAGATGGTTTGATCAATATGCAAATAGCAAATTTTCTTAGGGGACTGAATTACATGCATGTGGACACAAGGGTAAAGAAAATACATCCCTATGAGCATATAGTGGTGTCATTGGAATCTCTGAACTCACACGAGCCATAATTTTAATTCGATCTTTGACCTCAGAGGTGAAAGGTCAACTGTTGGTTTACTTTGGTCCACTGGGTGTCCTGTCCATCCATGTTCACTTTAATGTTTTGCCATAGAAACAATTTTCTTTTCTAAATCACATTCAGAATATGGTGACTCACCAACACCTGATCTTCTCTGTTATTGAGCAACAGCTGCACCTTAAAAAAAAAAGTGCTATGCTCTTAAAACGCTACTAAAAAGTTAAAATAAATCTCTTTGAGAAAGTATTGACTGCAACCTGAACAATGTTAAGCAATGCCGTTTTGATATAGCTATAGAAACTGAATAAATAAATAAATATTGATTTGGCATAGTCTCAAAACAGAAGATTACAATGCTAAATTTATATATAAAATAGAATATTTATCTCAAATTCATTTGCATTTGAAACCTTTGTAAGTTTGCGTTATATCCAAGAGGCAATAGGCTTGGAGGTTAATTAAAATTCTGTGTTCATCTTCTAGTCCAGTGATGGCGAACCTTTTTGGCACCGAGTGCTGAAAAGGGAATGCGAGCGTGCGCTTGTCTGGGTTGCATCTCGGAAGAGGAGCTACCCTGGGCACATGCGCATGCCTGAAAATGAACTTCTGGTTTCCGACATGCACATGCATGCCAGAGAGCTAATCTTCCGGGGTTTCTGGCACGCAAGTATGCACGACAATCCGCTGCCCAGTGCACATCATCATGCAGGAAAACAGAAGACCAGCTCTTCCAGTTTCCGGCACTGCTGCATGCACAAAGGCCAACTGATTGTCATATGTGCATGCGTGCCAGAAACCAGGAGAGGAATGGGTGACACCACGCATGCCAGGCAACATGGCTCTGCATGCCACTTTGCGTGCCATAGGTTCGCCATCACGGTTCTAATCTCTTAGGTTTCTTTACTTTTTGTTCAATGTTCCCATTTGTCTATGAAATTAAAACATTCATATCTCTGCAAAATATATTTGACATTGTTCATGGATGTATATCATTGAGAATCTCAAATACTTATTAATAAGGCTGGGAAATACCTAACTTTTCCCATCCTGATTATCTTCCAGCTACATTTACTGTAGCTACAGTACTGTAATCTGCAGGCAGCAGAGTCCAAAATGGGCAGAGCTTCAGGCTTCTTGGACTATTCCAATGGAGCAAGGGCTTTATATTAAAGATTAACAGAGTTATAAGGGACCTTGCAGGTAATCTAGTCCAACCCCCTGCCCAAGCAGAAGACCCTACATCTGCCTCTACTAGGATCGAACTCACAACCTCCTGATTGTGAGGCAAGAGCTCCACCTCTAGGCCACAGCAACTGGGCATTATAAAGCTAGGCTTTGCTTTGGACATCGTGCTTATATGGATGAGATTTTCATTAGTTGTTGCTAAGTTGTGTCAAGGGTTTCAGTGGAGTACTATAAATATGTCTGTTCAGAACTAAATCTGTGTATCAAAACAGGTAAGACTGTTAAATCATCTATAAACTTTCTTGTATGAAAGTCCAGTTTCCTCCTGAAAAAGCACCTTTGGGATAACCATGACCTGGATGACTGAGAATCTCTACAGACTTTTAGTTATACAATTTGGGATGAACACCCTTTTAAATGGTGTGGGAGTAGGAATGGATTTCCAGAGGAGAAATTGCAGACTACAGGAACCAGGAGCACTACTCAGGCGACCCTCAGGACACAGATAAGCCTCCAAGTGCTTCAACAACCGTCTAAATGGATGCAAATTACCAGCTGTCTGCAAGGAATATAAATCCTTCCATTCCCCACTATCCTGTCAGAGCTGAAGAAGCTTCTTGGATGAGAAGCAAAACGTCTTCGAAAGAAAAATAAGAAAGTCCAGTCACCTCCTGAAAAAGCACCTTTTGGTTAAAAGAAATATATAAAAGTATATAAATATATATAGAAGTACCTGTATATAAATATTTAGTAAAAACTTTTATTTATATCTGAAAGAAAGCATACCTAGAGTATACTGTAGTCAGATCCAGTAATTTTAAGCATTGCAATGATATCAGATTTGGCCACTGTTCTGGAAACTTTCTAATCCTGGTCATTTAGAAGCAGTGCACAAGTGCTATGTACAATCAATCAGTATTTTCTGACCAATGAAGAGAATATCTTTATCCCCAGGTATACAGGGCACTGCAGAATTACATACAATGCTCTCTCAATTTCAGAATCTGAACTCCTGTTGCCCTTGGCTGTCATATTGAGAGTTCTAGCTTTGCTTTGTTTTGCTGACTTTGTACTCTGTTAGCAGACTTGCCATTGTGACAAAGCAACCAAATCACACTGTAGCATTAATACTATATATTAAAAATGTTTTCATGGACCCTTTTCACCATTTCAGCCTGTTTTCTTCTGTAGAAATATTTTTAACAATTCTGAAATCTTAATTAGTGTCTTAGAGGGGCCTAAATATTTTTTTTATTTACAACAATTTTGAGTTAATGAAAATTGAAAGTATTTTTACATTTTGTCATTATATTTAAATTTCTTTAAAAAGCTTAAAGTACTTTAACATGTGAAAAAAATAATTTATGCTTTTCTTATAATTTTACTTCAATTTCTCATCAATGTTACTTTGTGGGGCCATGCATAGCTTTAGTTGGTATTTTTTTAGAATGTATATTCAGTATTAGATTTCCAATTTAAAGGGAGTTAAAAGGAGATTCAATTCATAGTTAAAATATGAAACATGGTTCACACACAGACAAAAGAACCATACATTCAGTACTTCACTCATTGTTTTTTCAGGCATCTAGGATCTAAGATGTTTCTCAGAGAACAATATGATTAACCCGGAAATATGTGTCTTTAACTTTAGATGGCCTTTGTAGAAAAGCAATGTAAAATTTTAGTCAAAAAGATATTCCCTGGATGGTTGACTGACAGACAGATTGGCCACTGTTTTTCTTGGAGACAATGGTTGATGATATATGTTGACAACCTACATCACCATAGCCCCTTCCATCTTTTCCATTTTCCTTGGGGGGAAAATTGTCATATTTTTTATATGTTCCTGTTGTGTGAAACTAAATGAAGTATTTTGTGATAGAACAAAGAGCGCAAAGTCTTCATTAAATTTCAAAGAGTGCTCAAGAGTTGGAAAATGGATAACAGAACACCCTAGTTCAACTCTATTGTGGAGTCTATGCAGCAGTTTGCAGCTATTTTTATTATGGTGAAGCTGAGTGTTATTTATAACAGTTATAAGATGACAGTGAACTGGCAGACTGGGTTATTATTGTGGCATGAAGATGCACCTGGTTTTGCCTCATGATCAAAATGCTCCCCTAATATTTCATATAAGCTGTTCCTGGCAGTCTATCATATCCTGTTACATTCAAGCATGGAGAAAGGCTCTTATAGTATCTAGGAGCTGTATGATATGATCTCATTCTACAATGTAGTACAGATGTGAGCAACTGGTGTGGAATTTTTCCTCCTCACCATGGATTCAAAATATATATACACAGCCTGTATGTCTAGCTTAAAGTCAAAAGTACAAGGAGGATGCTTAGTATGGTTCAGTTCTCCTGGTAGAAACTAATATACTAGGCATTTTCTTCAACAGTTCAGGACTTCAACCATGCAATACAGAGCCTTCTGGCAGAACCTGTGAGTAGAAAGGCCAACCAAATGGCTAAAACCTCACGTGAAATTGAATCTAGAAATGAATTGGAGGTTTAGTTATCATATTGGGCAGAAATGTTTTGTATGTTTTTCTCAACCACTGTTCCTATATCTGACTATGTGAAACAGTTTTCAGAGAGTACTAGAAAAGAGCCAGTGCAGTACAGTGGTTAAAGTTTGGGCTGCCATTGGAAAGACTGAGGTTTCAAGGCCATCCTCAGCTAAAAAAGCTGATTGAATCAGGGGTCTACAACCTTGGCAACTTTAAGACTTGTGGATTTCAACTCCCAGAATTCCTCAGCCAGCTGATTCTGGGAGTTGAAGTCCACAAGTCTTAAAGTTGTCAAGGTTGGAGACCCCTGGATTGGATGACTTTAGCCCAATCATTCGTTCTCGACCAACCTATCTCAAAGATGTGCTTTTGCTGTGGGAAAAAGTTAGCTAAAAGAGTGAAGACTGTTTTGAGTTCTTGAATGAAAGATGTAGTATAAATGGAGGTGCCCTTAAACTTACATTTGATTCAAATCAGCAGTGTGGGTAGTTATAGTTAGTAAGGCCTATATCTACAATGCCAACTGAGTTGGCTTCCAGTAGACTTCTGGATCAATTCCAGGTGTTGGTTATCATCTATAAAGCACTTCATTAAATAATGCTTGATTGTTTGTGACACCATCTGTCTCCCCTTAGTTTTGCTTATCCCCCCCAGATCCAAACAGCTGGTATTCTCTGGGTCCTCTCTATCAAGCAATGCCGTTTGGAGAAGCCTGTCTTTTCTGTTGTACCTGTGCTGTGAAAAAGCTGCCCCCCCTTACATTCATATGGTTTTGGTTCTATTGACCTTTTATTAGGCATTGAAGATCTGTCTCTTTACAGCTCCTTGGGCTGGCATATTACAACAACTCTAAAGGACATTGTGGTATCTTTTTTGGTATACTCAGTTGCCAGTTTGTTCTATCTGTGTTCTGTTTGCATTGTTTTTATGATCATTTTCAAATTTGTCTGCAATCTTCCCAAAGTCATTTTAGTTGGGCAGCCATACAAATTGAAGGGATGAAAAATAAATAAAAGAAAACATATTAAGTAAATGAACATTGACAAGTCTTTAATAGTGTTTTTGAAGAGGGGGGGGGAGAGAGAGAATGAATATTCAGAACCTGTGGTGGTTTAAAAATTACTACCAGTATTAATCTACTCATGTATTACAATACCCCTTGCCTTGCCTTACTATCAGCAAAATAGACCTAGCAGAAACTTGGATATTAATGGAAATGGAGAAAGATTCTAAGCTATCTATCATCTTAAATACACACAAAGGGTTATATTGTTATTTCTTTAGCATCTATATCAAAATTTTGGCAGAAAGCCATGTATCAAGTGCTACTAGGCTGTCCAGTGCTATTTAAATGACATGATTGACTCTGGAGAAAACGTGGTACATCTTTAAGTTTTCAAATCACTAATGCAGAGTTCATTGGATTTTGTCCCTGCGGCATGCTGCAACAACACGTGAGCTCTTTAAAACTGGGTTTATATCCTGAATGATGCAGAAGTATGCTGAGAAAACCCAAGCAGTCATGAATTCCTCTAGACCACAAGATGTGTCGCAGCTATGGTCTTTTTAAAGCACTGTTAATTACTATAGCAAATTCTTGCCAATTTTAACTACCGAGCTTCACTTCTTAAACAAGAGGAAAGATTATGAGAATTGATAAAATAATGCGAGCAAATTTTCATTGAAGCAAAAAAAAAATGTAATACCCAATATGGGGTATTACAAACATTCATTTAGTGACTGTTGAAAATTGCAAAGGCACTGAACAAGGTTAATGACTGTTATGACTGTTTTTCACCCTTAACAACCCTTGCAGCCTCCCCACGATCAGAATTTGGACACTTGGCAATTAGCATGTAATTATGACAGTGGCAGTGCCCCATGGTCATGCAACTTTCTGATAAGCAAAGTCAACGGGGAAGCCAGATTCACTTAACAACCATGTTACTAACTTAACAACTGCAGTGATTCACTTAAGTGTGGCAAGAAAGGTCGTAAAATGGGGCAAACTCATTTAACAAGTGCGATGCTTAGCAATGGAAATTTGAGTTCAATTATCATTGAACTCAAATTCAATTGAGGACTACCTATACCTCACAATATGGTATCGACATAGTTATGTCACACATCATGAAAGATGGGAATAAAAGCCCAATAATGTTTGCATTTTTGCAGAGCAAAAAAAAAAAAAAAAGCACAAATAGGCAGGCATTGAGTTTGGCTTTTGGAATTGGAATTAATGTTTTAATCAGTATTTGTGTAAATGGAGTTTATCTTCATTGCTGGTCAGCAGCCTCTGTTGTCAATCATGAATCTACAAAAACAGATTCTGTTTATAGCTGTTGATTAAATGCATCATTGGGCTTTTTCCTCAGAGGGCCCAGATTCAACACAAATTCAAAAGGACATATATTTATGCAAATATGGATGGATGTGTGTGCTGTTTCCTGATTATGCTGACACCAATGGATTATAATATCTTTTGGCTGCTATTTGCACTTAATTTCTTCCTGAATCTTCCAGGAAACTGTAGATCAATCAGCCAGACATCATTACCTGGGAAAATCCTGAAAAAGATAACAGATATGTGAACATCTAGAAATAAGCAAAGCTATTACTAAAAGCCATAAAAGCCAAAATAGATTTGTCAAAAACAGATCATGCCAGACAAACCTTATTGCACTTTTCAATAAAGTAACTAAATTAGTGGATCAGCGAAATTCAATTGATATAGTTTACTTCAACATCAGCAAGGGATCTGACAAAGAAGACCACAGTCTACTTACTTGGTAAGATAGAAAAATGTGGGATAGACAACATCACCACCAGGTGGATTTATAATTGATGGATTCCAACCTCACTCAACAGGTAGTCTTCAATGGAACTACATGTACATGGAAGGAAGCATGCAGTTGGGTACCCAAGATTCTATCTTAGGCCTAGTACTCTTCAACATGTTCATAAATGATTTAGATGAGGGGATAGAAGAGGAAATCATCAAATTTGCAGACAACACCAAGCTAGGGGGAATAGCCAATACTTTAGAAGATAGACTCATGATTCAGAAGGAACTTGACAGACTTTAACATTGGGCCCCATCCAACAAAATGCAATTGAGTGGTGAGAAAAGTAAGGACTTGTACTTAGGCAAGAAAAACCAAATGCACAGCTATAGAATAGGTGATATCTACCCCAACAGCAATAACTGTGAGAGGGATCTAGGAGTCCTAGTGACAACAACTAAAGTATGAGTCAGCAACGCACTGCAGGTACCAAAAAAGCCAATTCAGTCCTAGATTGCATCAATAAAGGATCAATATCAAGATCAGGTGAAGTGTTAGTACTGATATATGGTAAGAGCAGACTGGGAATACTGTGCCCAGTTTTGGTCATGATACAAAAAAGATACTAAGACTCTAGAAAGAGTGCAGAGAAGAAGAACAAAGATGATTGGGGGACTGAATGGGCAGCTATAGAGAGTAAATGAATGAAAGAATGCAAAATCCATATCAAATGGGGATTTCTTTGACATTTCTCTCTCTCTCTCTTTTAGAAGTCAAGAACCTCCCCATCACAGTTGAAATGATTCAGAGCAAAATTAGGAGAAACTACACTGTCTCAAGTCTACATAGATTATACACACCAGCGGAAATACAAGCAAAATGGAGTTTTATCAGTATTTTGTTAAGTGTACAATAAAAGTAGCCACCCACACAGTAGTTATATTGAGAAAATTCTTTTCAAGAACAGATGACTTGGAAATATTAGTTAGTGACAATGGGCTACAACTTTTAGCTAAAGCTATTTCCAATATTCATGAAAAAGAATGGACTTATATAATACAAGCACTATATCACTCAACTACAAACAGATTGGCTGAACATTTCATTCAAATCTTCAGGAATATTTTTTTGTATTTGGAGAAAACTTCACACTGAATTGAAAGCTTGAACATGTTCTGTTTCAAATGACAACTAATACAAACAACAAAATAAAAGTGTTGTTCTTGGACATATCATAGCATCATGGTTGGACCTTCTCACATCTAATTTGAGAAATAATTCAGGACAAACAGCTGAAGAAATTTGATCAATTTTTCATACTGAAATATACAGTACATTGATCAGCTGAAGAGCAAAAAGGTACAGATAGAAGAAGTTGCTGATGTCACTTCTGGACATGTAACTGCATTTTCTGAGTTACTGTCAGTAGCATTTACAGCCAAAGCAGATCTATAAGTAATAGTTGCTTCATGCATGCCAATAGCTATATAACATCAAACACTTGTTTGTGACAGATGTTTTCCTATTTATATATTGTACAAAAGCTACCATTGAATCTAGATTTATAGAGAGAATAGAGTACCTATCTTGGATTAAAGTAGTGTATTATTGTTGCTGTCACTGTTATTTGATTAAGTGTAACTGTAATCTAACATTGTTGATTAATTATCTGGGCTCCTTGTGTAAGCTGTAATTGTACCAAACCTCTTAGGAGTTAAAGTTCCAGTAAAGCAAGCAGCCAAAAAGCATACTTCTGATTTTAGTGTCAAGTTAATCAATGGAAAAACACAACCGGTATATTGCAATTTCTTCTTTTCTAGGAGAAGAATCTTCATCTGAGGCTAGTCTGTATTTTTAAGGAAGAAATTCATAATTAATTTGCACCAAATTGATATGTAACTGCTGTTTACATTCTTTAGTAGATTAAACTTTTTTTCTGTAGAAAGTTGCAAGTTCTTAAATTTTTCAGCAAGCTGAATATATAGAGAACAAGTCAGCTGCGAACAAAAATAAGTTCAGATTTTTTAAGCAGTTAAAAATAGATAAGCAAAGATGGCCTATAACCGTGATGGCGAAACTATGGCACGTGTGTCACAGGTGACATGCGTAGCTATATCTGTAGGCATGTGAGCCATAGCTCAGCTCTAGCATGCATGTGTATGCTGGTCAACTAATTTTCGGCTGGCCCTACCCACACTGCTCCTCCCCTCCCAGGCAACTCCACATGGCCCGTTTAGGATGCCAGGTAAGTACAGGGCTCATACGGAGGCTCTGGGAGGGCATTTTCAGCCTCCGGAGGGGTGGGGAAGGCTGTTTTTGCCCTCCCCGGGCTCCAAGAAAGCTGCTGGAGCCTGGGGAGGGTGAAAAACAGGCCCACTGGAAGTTTGGAAACGGACTGTTTCGGGCCTCCAGAGGCTTCAGGGAGCCCTGCTAGGCACAAAATGGGGCACATGTGTGTGTGTGTGTGTGTGTCATGCAAGCATGCGTGGGGGCGTCGGCGTTGGGAGGCATTGAATTATGGGTGTGGGCACATGCTCCTCCCACTTTTGGCACACGACAGCAAAAAGGTTAGCCATCACTGGCCTATAATATTTGCCAGAAGAATAGTCAAAGTTTCACTCACTAAACTATGATATAATACTCTATATTTATTCTATGTTTGGTTTATAACTGCAGATAATGAGCCTTATTAAGATACTGGATTGAAGATCAGGCATATTGTAGGTTTTCAAAACTTAATCTTGCATTATCTCCAGCTTGCAAGATTCTGATCATTTAGCTTTCTCTAAACCAAATGCAAGTCACATGTTCAAGTACAACTCTACAAATACTAACCAATAAAGCTTATGTCCGGGAATTAAATTAAAACAACTGATGGGTGCTAGTTTGGGAAAGGGTGTATCAGACTTTAGTGTAAAGTGTATCATCAGCAGATAAAAATAGTTTTCATGGACTTTGGCTAAAATGTATCTTCCACTAGGTGCAGAGTTTGTCTCCCAGTTGATGTCATGGTAGTTAAAGTATCATCAAATATCATAATATATTTTTCTAAAAACTTACGAAGTTTTAGCATATCTTGCAGAGACCATTTTCACATAATCTTGATCTGACCAAGAGCAAAGTCCATTGGGAAAAAGTTCCATTTCTCTCTTCCTAGTGTCAATGGTTCTTGTTCCCTTGTGATTAATTGTTAAAAGAAATTTTGTGACATGGTTGAAGCCCCAACTTCCTTTGTCAGGATCTTCTCAAGCTGTTTTATCACTCCCTGAGGCCAGACTGGCCCCGGCACCAGGCAGTCTGAGCCCCAACATGTACCTCTGAGGCCTGGAACATGTTTGCTTTGGTGTGAGACTTGGCTTAATTGGGGCTCAAAGGGAAACAACTCCTGAGGGTGGAGGGGAGGAGGGAGAAGAAGAAACTCAGCAGTGATGGACATATCCCTGAAAGCAAACATGCAGGCTGTCCCTGTCCAGAAATATATGGCTACAAGGCAACTTTGCTGGGCTGATGCGTCTTAGAAATTCAAAAACTCTTTGATCTAAAATTGGCAATCATCTGATGTCTTTGTTAAACTGGTGCTTCTGCTATGGGGTTCATGACCAAGGCTTCTTCAGCAACAGAACTCACTAGAGAAAGGTCCCAGCATTCTAAATAGTTACAACAGACAGATGTTCCTTAGATATATTGGTTAACATTCTGTGTAGTATATGGAGGATAAGAGTGGACTCTCCAGAAGGTGTCTTTGGTAGGGGAAAAATAAATCGGTACAGTGGTGGGATTCAGCCGGTTCTGTCTGGATCGTGCGAACCAGTAGCGGCCACTGTGGGAGGCTCCACCCACCCACCCGGATGTAATGCGCCACTACTGCGCATGTGCAAGAGACGGTGCGCATCTGCAGAGGTGGTGCACGTGTGCACTCAAATTTGCAAACTAGTATGGAAGCTAAGTGTATCCCACCTCTGAATAGGTACTTTTAATGATTGGGTTTTGAGAGGCTGAGCAAGGTAACACTTTTCGGGCAAATGAGCAAAGACAGATTTTTCAAGCAATATGGAGCATATTTGGGGGAATTGTTCTATTTATAATAATTCCCAAGCCCGCTTCTTCTTTTTTCCTTATTGCTCTGCTTTTGTGGCTCAGTTGCTCCTTTAATACTGTGGTATGCATTTGTAATTTTTTGCAATTAGGGTATCATAAAATAAAGATGATAAACTTGAAAAAAAGAATAGAAAGACATCTGGAACATAACAGAATAGAGCAGCATAGGCGTAATGGAAGTGCCTTTTCACCCCACTCAACTCTTTTTCTCCATAGCTCTGTGAATTATTTATGTACAAGGCAAAGGAGACAATAAATCAGTGACTGTGCTTAACATGAGTTACTTCGTAAGCAAGGATGCCACAAGATTGCAGTTTGGTCTCCCAGAACACAGAAAATCAGTTATACAATTACACACTCTGATGCAGTCTTGTACAAAAAATGTTTCAAGCAACTAGAAAGACCAATATCTAGGGAGCTCTTCGGTCATCAGATTAACAGATTTCCAGTAAATTATCTTCACTGAGAGTAAAAGATGCAAAGCAAGTGAAAGAAATGGCACACTGGAGGTAGATGACACACTTTTTCACTTGTGGGATGCAGGGAAGAATATAGGTAGTCCCTATATTAGACAGCCTCATTTGCATAAAATAGGGTGAGTGTGCTTGCTCTAAAATGCTTTACTGCATGCAACACAATCCTCAAAATATACCCTAAAATATATAATATATATTTATAAATATATAAATATAAATATGTATAATATTTATATATAAATATAAATTATATTTATATATAAATATATAAATTTAAATATAAATAAATATATAAATATAAATATATAAAAGACTGAGCAAAAAAGAACCCTAACATCAAGTACAAACTTAATGGACATTACCTAACTGACGACCCCCACCCTGTCAAAGATCTTGGAGTTCTCATATCAAATGACCTTAATGCCAAAGCCCACTGCAACTACATAGCAAAAAAGGCCCTAAGAGTTGTAAACCTAATTCTACGCAGCTTCTTTTCTAAAAACTCTACACTACTAAACAGAGCATACAAAACATTTGCCAGACCTATTCTTGAATACAGCTCATCCGTCTGGAACCCATACCTTATCTCTGACATAAATAGAATAGAACGAATCCAGAAATATTTCACTAGAAGAGTTCTTCACTCCTCCGAAAACAACAAAATACCTTATACCAACAGACTTGAAATCCTGGGATTAGAAAACTCCGACATGACCTGTGTTTAAAAAACAAAATCATCTATAGCAATATCCTTCCTATAAAAGACTACTTCAGCTTCAATCGCAATATTACAAGAGCAAAAAATAGATTCAAGCTAAATGTCAACCGCTTCAAACTTGATTGCAGAAAATATGACTTCTGTAACAGAGTTGTTAATGCTTGGAACTCACTACCTGACTCCATAGTCTCTACTCAAAATCCCAAAATCTTCAACCAAAAACTGTCTACTATTGACCTCACCCCATTCCTAAGAGGACTATAAGGGGTGTGCATAAGAGCACAATAGTGCCTACCGTTCCTGTCCTATTGTTCCCTTCATTATATCAAATTAATATTATTGATGCATATTTTTACATATATTTTCTTCAATACATGTTGTTTTATCTATGACAATTGTTTGTATATACTGTTGTGACAAAATAAAAAATAAAAAAAATGAATGGTAGTGTCTTTACTATTAGCAGAAAATGTTGCTACACTCCTCTCCTCTCCCCTCCTCTCCTCTTTCTTACTAAAATGCACTGTGAGAAAATCTCAACTGACAAAAACATAATGGAGATGCTCAATATCTGTGGATCTACAAAGGGAAGTGAAAAGAGTAAAACATTTGTTAGATCATGTGTATTGGTACCAGATAATTTGTGGTGAAAAGGAAGGACGGTTTTAGAGCAGGGTTTCCCAACTTTGAAGTCTACCACTCTTGGAGAGATGCAGACAGAGTTTGGAACAAACTTTTTAGTTGTACATTGTTACAATAAATCCATATTTCCCAAATGTCATTGTATTGTTTTTATTCATTAGTGTTCTTTTTGGTCTTTGGATTTTTAGGGGAAGTTATGAGTACACTAAAGTTGGAATGTGATGTCAAAAAAATTATAAACCCTTGGTATAAAGGAATGTTGGTATAATCTAGCTTTATTACCTTATGTTATGCCTTTAATTTCTTTATCATATTGTTTTTTCTTTCTCTGTCTTGCAAAATGTTGTGACCCTAAAAAGGAAATAGTTTGATATAGTTTAAAATGGAAATAGTTTGATATACTTGCATGTATATTTCCAAAACAGCAAGAAACAAACATTTGATTGTGTTTTTTTAAAAGAAAGTTTTAGGAAACTCAAGGTAGAGATCTGCATTGTTCATAGCACTGTTTTTCCCCAAAGGGGAGAATCTTGATATTATCTTCTAAGAGGTTTATTGTTGTCTTGCCTGCAGATTTGGTAATATTTTTAACTCAGCACCTATAGCATGGTACTTTCAATTTGATGTAGAACTGTTGATGTACACTAATTGGGTGTGACTGTTCAACCAGTTCTGCGTCCATCTTTTCGTATGTAGTCCAATATTTTCTGCCAACCTCTCTATTAAAATCTCATGGGAAAGGGTGGCGAATACTTTGCTAAAAAGCACTGTTATGTCTGCTGCATTCCTGTGGTCAGTAAGTCACACAGTCTATTGAAAATGGAGTTTAGTCTGGTTTTACATGATGTTATTGATAAACCCATGCTTGTCTCCTGCCAAACAATGTATTCTTTTTTAAACGCTTGTATGAAAGTTTATTCATCAAGTAACAAAGGCCTACTGCTGACCTATTATGTATTTGCTGTGAACTGCATTGCATCATTTACTACAAGGAGACAGACTATCTTGCTAAATAACTGGAGAATGAACATAATGATAATACAAGGTTGGCACAACATCCCAATATGGGCAGACCTGAGGGGGCAGAGAAGCAATGTCCAAGATCTGTTTCCAAGATATCCAAGGATCGGCTGGGCAACCTATCTGGATCAGTCCTAAGGGTGTTAACTGATTGTAGCTGAGCATAATTCAGAAGATCTCCAAACTGGAACTCAAGAAAAGTATAAGACTCATGGTTCTCAGTATCAAAATGTTTTATTTTATTTTTAATGCATTTCATTCAAACATATGGCATGCTTAAAAAATGAATATCAATTAACATATTGATGTTTCCAGATGGGTACCACTTTAGTTCATTGTAGCAAAAGCACCACCACCCAAAAAAATAATACTCATGCTCTAAGTTACTGTAAAGTTTTTAATTGTTACTCTAGGAGTGATAATAAAAGTAGCATGAAAAATGCAGTAAAGCATTACTAGAGTTCTAAGATATATTGCTTGTTGGAAAATCTAGAGCAAGGTACTTTTTGTGTTAGTTCCCTGCCAGAAACAATAGAACAAAGGGTGATTTGCTTCCTAACATCATTTGCACACCAAAACATTTATTTACTATGTAACTGAAGTAAACACCTTTTGGCAGCAACAAAATATTTGGCCTGTGGCCTATGAGATTGTCTGAAGTAAAAAAGTGAGATTGAGCTGCTTATTGCTGTTGATTCCTAGAGAGAATCCTGCATGGCATAAGAATATATGGAGAATATATATTTTCCCCAAGAATAACTTGTAAAAGATAAACATCTGATTAAAAAAAAGGACAAGCAGCAACACTTACTTGATTTAAAAAAACAAAAAACAGGAAAGAGGAGGGGAATTCAGTGTAAACTCTCTTCCCTTATTTCAAATGATCCAAAGCCCAGTGTCACCTCAAGGTTGTCGAAGTGCGCAAGTTCCCATGAGACTTAGAAATCCATCTCCATTCAGAGCTATCTAAAAGCTTCTACTGCCGAAAGGGCCACTGAACTGTTCAAGCTACTCCTCCACCCTTACCCAGACATATTTTGTACACGAGAAGCAGCTGTTTTATGTTTTAGTTCTTGTGGTGCAGCACCAGGTTAATGTTTGGGTGAAAGTAATTGTTAATTATGTTTAAAATAATTTTACTATTACTCACAGTCACAGATAAATAAAACCTCCTAAGTCTTACAGTCATTTCACCAAGATTTGAAATCATCTTTCATTTTTTTGTGTGAGCTATTTTGCAAGAAGTGAATTGGATTAACAACTGCTGCAGACAAATCGTGTTATGCCTCTCTCATTACTATTCTTGTACAGCTCTTTAGAGGGTTGGGACCATGTGGAATGCATATTTTTAATGGTAACATTTGTTCTCGTTTGGACTTCATAAACCTTAAACAGGGAGCATGAATTTTATTTGGTATTCTTAAAATTAAGATCACAGGTCTATTAATGGAAGGCATTTGGATGTAATGAATGGTTTTGCTGGAGCTGACACAGAGAAATAATACACAAAAATTCTACACCTTTTAAACTCAGGGATATGCCCCATCACATTCACACTACTTAATATAGGAATTTATCTTCCCAATAGCAATGCAAGGATCGCCTTACTCATATTTCCACATAGGATAAATTGCAGCCACACAGTCAATTTCAGCACAGCAATCATTATTGCTATTATCATTCTAAATGACATTAGGGAAGAAGGATCAATCTCATACTTGAGAAGAAGCAGATGGCTTTGGACCAATTAATCATATTGGGCCAATTAAACAATTTAGAGGGCTACTGCTATTTAATTTCTTTAATATACAGGTGGCCCTTGTTATCCACAATTCCACCACAGCTGTTTTTTTGCATATTCACACCAAAAAGATACTAGATGTTGGTAGTCATGCGAAAAAGTTTATCACAGAAAATTCAGAAGCAAGGTACCCAACACTAAGAGGAAATAAGCAGCCATTTGTTCAATGATCCTTGAGTCCCAAAGTTACAAGAAAAAAGAAAAGAGAACAATAAAAAGTACTGTAAAATGTTTAACAAGAATTAAAGGGAAATTCTAGGCTGCAATTACCTGTTGGATTCATGAAACCATATTGGGAAAACTGGTTATGTTTGATGGTGTAAGGAGAGCCAATTTATGGCTAAGGAAAACTGTTTTTAAGAGGTAATACAGGTAGTTCTTGACATATGCCCACAGTTGAGCCCAAGAATTTACGTTGCTAAGTGAGAAATTTATCAAGTGAATTTTGTCTCATTTTACGGCTTTTCTTGCCACATTTGTTAAGTGAATCACTGCAGATGTTAAATAAATCTGACTTTCCCCTTGACTGTGCTTGTCAGGTTGCAAAAGATGGTCACATGACCCCAGGACAGAAATCAATTTTTCAATGCTGTTATAACTTTGAACGGTCACTAAACAAACTGTTGTAAATTGAAAACTACCTGTAGCAGTGCTGGAAATAGCCATTGTCTTTAATTAGCCTGAAGAGAAACATTGATGATATTAAATCCCATCACCCAGCGACTTTGTTTCAGTTCCCATATAGTATCAGGTCTTCATTAGTCAATTGCAGGGGCTGGGTTTCTGCTGCCTGTAGTACTTTCATTCTGCCTTTGTCAATAGTATGTGCGTGTGCATGTGTACATATGTATTCATATATCCTAAATCATTTTTGTGATTTTTTTAAAAGATCCTATCCATCAAATAACAGAATGGATTTAGAAGTCTCCAACTCAAAATCTATGAATTGTATTCTTTGAATAAAACTCTGTACCTTTCTATATGAAATTGATCAGGTTTGCTTCTACAGAAGAAATCATTGCATCTAGAAGTTTAGTCTTATTCTGGCTAAAGCCAAAATAATATATAGACAATGTTGAACAAAAGTAAGGGAATATCGGCTCCACTGTACCTGCTTCTCAGAAACACTTCAGACTTCATCTCTTTAGAAAGGCCACTTTTGATTTCAATTTTAATTTCCCACTGTTCACAAATGTAAAGCTTTGCACATAATTTTTTGGTTGTTTCCTGTGCCTTTCCATTAAGAACATTCATTCATTTCTAAATGTTACTTTAAATTTAGAGATGAAATTAAATAGGAAACTGTTATTTTTTAAAAAAAGTTTACAATACATGGTCTTCTTAATAGGAAAACTAAAACCACAATGAGATCAGGAGTAAAAATCATTATATGATTAGTTATATATAAAATAAAAATGGTTGTTTTCCAGTCCTAGAATTATTAGTATATTTTATATTAATATTTAATAAACAATTTCTTCAGGCCATAACTACTCAAAATTTTGAGAAGTAATATTCGTACAAATATATTAGATTAATATATTTTAATAGATAAATAATCCAAAAAATTAATGGAAAAGAAAAAGGGCAATAAATCACACTATGAACAAACTTGGGACAGGTTAGACTAGCACTGATTTTATGGCTTGAGACCAAGAGCTATATTTCAATTATACTCTTCTTTTTGTAGCCAATTCCATGATACATGATCTCATAATATTCTTCTTCTATCCCTCTTTTTCTATTCTTCATGTGTTATTTTGGCAATTAAACAAGTCCACTTAAAACTTGTTTTTTTTAAAAAAGAAAAAGAAAAAAAGCAAGATAAACCAACAAATTCTTTTATGTACCTGATAGTTCAGTCTATCAAGATAAGTAACAAATGTATAAAATCCAGCAATTAAAGATCCAAGATTTGACTGCAAATGTAGTAGGCTGGGATTTAAAATTATAGTACATTCTAAGTTGCAGCTGGTTCTCTTAGAGCACAGATACAAAGAGATAATTTCCCACTTTTTAGGTACCAGTTTCCAGGCGCCCTCATGGATAATTAGCAATGGTTACAATATATAAGAATGTGTTGTTAGACGTCAATGTGGAGTTGCTGTTGTGCAATAGGTAAAAAAAAAAAAAACAATGACTAAATGTTCCTATTTCAAATAGATGCAAGTTGACATTGAATTGCCTACTAAGAGCTCCCAATGCCTTTTACATTTTGATTCAAATACCCAGAAATCCAAGCTTCTGGAACTGAATTGAAGTCTAGAATATCTAACAAGTATATGGTGGCTAAAACATATGAATTCTATTCCAAATGGTCTTATTTCCAATATTGAGTTAATATTGAAATATCTTTGATTATTGCCGGAAGAATGAAAGAGAAGGTTGTGAATCTTTAGGTAAAGCACTATATAACATACATAAAAAGCAAATGGATCAGGTATAATAATGCCCTCAGTGTTGTAACTTAAAATATATGTCTAGGAAAAGAATATAATTCTTCAATTATTTTCTTCCCAACCATTCCAAATTGCTTCTAGTGTTCTGTTTACTTTCTCTTGCTCTGCAAGAATGCACAGGGATATAGCTAGACCATGATAATGGACACTTCATTTTGTAATTTTAGGTATTACTTAGATATTTTTTTTCTGGCAAAAATTGAAGCCTGAATATTCTTCATTTATAATGCAGCCAGTCCAGTTTGCTCTGCATTTATAGTAAATGCCATAAAACACAGTTCATAAATGTATTGCATGTCTCTATTTTGTTCTGATAGTATAACCTCAGGCTCACATGACAAACCAAGAAAGGATTAAGAGTTGTAGACAGTAAGGCAGTTACTCATCCCCTTAATTCTCTGGTTGCTTTGTTTATTCAAGACTTCTCCTTCAAAACCCCATTAAGAAACCCTATTATCCTGCCAATATCAAAACACATTAACCCTTTCCCTGCAAGCTTTTCCTTGCAGAGTACACAGTTTTAGCTAGTCTGAGATGAGTTGCCCAAACATTGGGGCTTTATATGCTAATGCAAACTAGACACAGATTATATGGGTGAATTGGATGGAGGATTGGTACAAGTTTAGTTAGCTAATGCTTTGGAATGTATTAAGTGGTGCCTGTCCGGGCACTGACTCCTCTATTCGGAAATCACTTTTAATTCCATAGCAAAGCCTTTAAGATTCTCGCAGGATTGTACCCTGTTCTCATATTTTGCCAGGCACATGGTCCAAATGACTGCCAACTTGTTACATGTTGAGCCTTCGGTTCAGCTTTTCCCAGGCAGAAGACTTTAATTTTTTTTTAATTTTTTAATTTATTTATTTATTTATTACATAAAATGAATACAATTAAAGGGAACATTAGGATAGGGACAGTAGGCACGCTGGTGCTCTTATGCCCGCCCCTTACAGTCCTCTTAGGAATGGGGTTGAGATCAACAGTATCCAATCTAAGGTTAAAATTTTGGGGGATTTTGGGATGACACCACAGAGTCAGGTAGTGCATTCCAGGCATTGATCACTCTGTTGCTGAAGTCATATTTTCCGCAATTGAGTTTGGTGCGGTTTACCTTAAGTTTGTATCTATTGTGTGCTTGTGTATTGTTGTGGTTAAAGCTGAAGTAGTCATTGACAGGTAGAACACTGTAGCAGATGATTTTATGAACTATGCTTAGGTCATACCAAAGGCGGCATAGTTCTAAATTTTCTAAGCCCAAAATTTCAAGTCTGGTGGCATAAAGTATTTTGATGCAAGAGGAGGAATGGAGGACTCTTGTGAAATATTTCTGGAGACGTTCAATTGTATTAATGTCCGATATACAGTGCGGGTTCCAGACAGACAAGCTGTATTCGAGAACAGCAACTATGGCTGTTGGTTAGTTTGAAGTTTTCCTTTCTCTTCATTTTATTTTTATGTCTTCCCATTTTGGCATTGACATGCTATAATGTGTCATCTGTTGCATTTGTGTGTTTCATTGTGTAAATTCAATTCCTGAGCAACAACTGAGCAAGACAAGCATATATACCAAAGACAAATTCCTTGTGTGTCCAATCACACTTGGCCAATAAAGAATTCTATATTCTATATGTAATGGGTTATGAATTTGAGAATAGGTAAAAGGTAATACATTTACATGGAACCAACTTAAGGAAATAGTGTCAACTCAAAATGTGATGGATTCATTGGCCAGCAGGTATTTGGATGTTTAGAATTTGTTGCTATAGTTAAAAAAGTAAAGTCTTTTGAATGAGGTATCGTCTGATTTCATTGTATATGCATATTTCCAATTCTTTCTTACCCAATCTAGGCAATGCTGCCCCCCACCCATTTTTATCATCAACCACATTAACATGGAATAACAAATACATAATGCTATGGCTTTTTAAAAAGATCATTCAAAGGACACAAAGGAGAATGTCTCCTTCCTTCTTCCTCCTTCTATCTGAAATTTCAAGTCTCCCAATATGTGGTGATCTCATAGGATTTTGGAACTTCATTATACAAGATTCTAAAGGCCTGTGTAATTTCCCTCCCCCCCCCCCTTAGGGAGATGTAGGCATGCATAAAATACGTGCCCTTCTTTACCCCCATAAGTCCTACTGGTCTATCATGAGCATGCAAAGATGTGAAATGGGTTACAGGCATAGTGAACTGAACTTTCTTATAGAGTTCCAGATCAGCAAAAATTCTTTATTTTGCAGCTCTGCAAGTGAATGGAATTGATTGGGGTTAACAGATCTTGAAGCTTTAGCAGCCTCTGAGGATTCACAGTTTTAACTTCTTTAAACCAACAATTCAATTCTGTAAGGTATTAGGTGATATAAAAATCAGTATTAGTAACATAGTTGAACTCTGGAAAGGAAAATTGGAATATTTTTTGATTTTTTGATTTTGGAAAATCAATGGGTTCAAATGGTTAAAAATGTGAAATATAGTTCATATGATTTAAAACTACATTAGTCCATCAGAAAATATTATTTAGTTCTCAACTGGTTCTCTTGAATAATGTTTAAAAATGGGATAGAGATTATGTTATGTTAATAATGTACAAAATTTCAATATTTTTTTTAACTTACATGATTTGGTTCCGTTCTATTATAGATTTGCTTTGGCTTCAAATTTCCATGTATGACAATATAATTTTGGGAAGAAATATAATTAAAAATCCATATATGATATTTAATTATAAATCAAAACATGGACTTTATCTTACAAGGAGCTTTATCCCATCTGTACAGAGCCTGAGATATAGCAACAAGGATCATTTTACATAATTGAAAAGAACATTATTCTCCTGATTTTAAGGATCCAGGATATGAGCTTATTATCTTTTTCTTTTAGTCTCTTAAAAAATGATGATACAGAGAAGATGAGAAAAGATTCTGCTAAATGATCTAAATTTTATTGACAAGTTTAATGATTGGATTGATTAATATAGATTCATATTTTATGAATCTTTTTTCTATTGATTTTTTGTGCTTTTTAGTTTGTTTCAGTCACATTTATTTAGGAATTCCCCCCCCCTCCCATTGTACTGTATAATCCCAATTTAGCTTCTCTTTTTTTGGTAATGCAGACTTTTTAAATTTCATAATTTTTACAAAAGAAAAGTTACAGAATCATTTTCAGATCTTTGCATTGTATTTCACCATGTTTTCTAGCTCTGTTGTATCAAAGTGCAAAGAAAGTCTACCAGACGGTAGACATAAAGCTGCACCCGGAAGTTGCCCTGTATTTTAGAAGTCTGCCATTGAGTTGGAAATATGATCAAAGAAGAAAGGCAATGAGACAAATCGAATGAGGATGGGGGTTTCCCAGCACTTCAGTATGATAAGGAGCCCCTGATGTGAAACTAGAATAATTTTCTAAAAACATCTTTCTAAAAACATAGCTCTTCAAGAAGGAGGCATGATGTATATTATAACAGTCTGATAAATCCGTAAGTTTACAAATATGTAAACTTACATATAAATTCTCAAACTGCACTTTAAAAATTATTTGCATGTTATTCTTCTATTTTGGCCAGTTGTTCTTCATACTGCTTTTTATTTTCAACATTTGATTAATAGAGTTTTTCCTTTTTTTAATGAATGAAACTGATAACTTACTATATTAATTTGAAAGGCAATGATATCATCTTCCCAAACAATCCGCCTTTAAAATAGGACGGCTTTATTAGGCTTGTTGTGAGGTAATAACAACTTTAAAATAACTATTAGCTAAACTCCCAAATCAATTTTAAAACATGCCAGTTTTAAAGCAGCTTTAAAACAAAATCTGGAATAAATATTAAAATAGACACAGTAGCTTACAAGCCAAAAACCCATCTACATAAAAATACCTTTGCTTTTATCTTTAATACATCTGAAGCAATAGAATTTTTACCAATTAATTCACTTGATAGCAAATGCTCAATCTTTGCCTATAGGGTACAGTAGGTAGAGAATCAGGTGTTTAGATAGTGTTTAGAACAAGTAGGATAATGATTGTAGTTGTTGAAATCTTGCATGTTATCCAGCTTTTTAAAAGGCCAAGAACTTTTGCCTGGTTTATTGGTAACCCACTGCCACTCACAACTTTGATCTGGCCCAGCTTTCATTCACACATCTAATGAGTGGGCCAAGCTGGACAGATGGTTGTGTTTGCTCTCTCCCTGGGACTCCTTTTCTTCTGCCTTGCTGCAATCAGCTCCCCAGTGGTTTCATTTATCAGAAGCTGAAATCCTTGTTTTCTTAGTTGCTTGTTCTAGTAGTTCTATCAGCATTAACCCCTGACCTTGGAATGTAGCTCTTCCCTCGTCTTCCCACAATTATGTTTACTGAGCATTTTTTTTTCTTTAGCAGAGAGATTACTTGTAAGTCATATATACCAAAGGTCCACTCACTTTGCAACTGAGCTGACACCTATAGGGACCATTAGAACCTTCTGGGGAAATGTTAAACTTATTTAATAAAGGCTGAATAAGTCAAGTTCGTATCTGCAATTGGCGGTGACTGAAATTCAGGTAAATCATAAGGAGTTGCTTAGGAGTCATATCTGCATGAATAAGCAGAGAGAAGATTAATAGATTATTTTGTATGTACTAGAAACAAATGGCTGATTTTATATTCTTCAAAAACAAATGTATAAATAGGAAAAATATTATTGAAAGCACAAATTGAATGGACTCGAAGGGCAGTTTTCCATTTTTTATAAACGCAAAAATCCTACACTATTTTTAAAAACTGGGAGAAGTAGAAAGGCATGCCCGTTAAAATATTAGGTTCATACATAATTGTCAGGTATTATTCTAGATCAGCAGTCACCAACTGGTGGTCCATGGACCACTGGTGGTCCGTGAGAAAATTTTGATGGTCTGCAGAAAAATTATTTGCACTTTTTATATTGCAGTAAATCAGGGGTCCTCAGACTATGCCCCCTGGGCCGGATAGGTGCAATCAACATTTGTGTTGCTGCAGAGTCTTCCCCCTTTAGGGTCTTTTTGTGTGGGTCAGAGGGGGACAAAAATGCTGACTTGAGGTCTGCTTCAGCTTCCTGGTGTGGGGCTTTGGGCGAGGGCTAGAGGGAAGTGCTGCTGGTGGCAAAGAGCCGGAGGGCCTTGTTCCAGTGCGACTACATCATGGCCTGGAACTGGCTGATCATCTCAGCCCACTGAGCCTCCAGGCGCCTGTACCTAGCTTTGCACTCCCGCAGGTCTTTCCTCTGCTTGGAAAGCTTGTAGTCCTCAGTGAGGTGCTTCTACTGAGCCTCCTTCTCGGTCAGATCCAATTTGAACTGAGCTGTTTTGCCAACTCTTTCTTGTGGAGGCTGCTTAGCTCCAACAACTGCTTCTTGTTGGGGCCCTAAGGAGTCAGATGAAGAAGTGAGGAGTGGTTGGGAGGGGAGGGGTGAGTAGAAGCTGGCATCGAATTGGCCATGCCCACCCAGTCACATGACCACCTAGCTACGCCTACCCAGCCGGGCATAAGGCAGATCATATTGGTGGTCCATGGGATTTAAAATTATGAATTTAGTGGTCCTTGAGGGCCGAAAGGTTGGTGACCCCTGTTCTAGATTATAAGTATCTCTCACAGGAAAGCATAACAGAAGTTATCTCAATAAACTCAGAAAAATAATTTAAGATGGCTATTTTAAATGTATAGATTAATATGTATAAATCAGCAAGATCCACAGAAATAGAACACATTCCAGAATGAATTTTAGACAGAGTTTCTTATTTGCCTAAAGTTTTCATTTTAAAATTTGTTCTTTTGTAAAAACCTAAAATTGGGCAACTTATTTGGCATAGCATTCTCTACTTTGACCAGTAACTGATGTCTAAGGAAAGGCTGGGAAAAGCTTTTCCAAACATTTGGATGGCTCCATTCAATTGAAGATACCAGGGAGGGAAGGTATCACTGACCTAGAAAGTCCATCCTAAGGAAAGTGCAGATATTGACAAGAGGACATGTAACTGCAACATATAATATGCACAAAGATGGAAAATTGATTATACTTTTACAATATAAAAGATTGAAAAACTTTTATGGACATTTTCCAGAAAATGGATAAAAATAAACAGGTGATTTGTGGGTTTGCTGATTAAAAGAGGTTGAATATAGGAAGAATATAGGAATATAATGTAGTTTTAAAGAGGGAGAAATAATAAAAATTATTTGTAACTGTTGGAAAGAAGATTGGAAACTGCTTCTTTAAAGTTTTTTTTCTTTTTTTCTCCTTTTGGCACTTTTATCTTTTCTACTTTTATAGATTTATTTATCTTTTAATTATGCAAAAACTTTTAATAATATCATAAGGTCTAGAGGACATGTACGTTACTACTATAAACATGACATAAAAAGATGTCTGCTATTTGGGAGAAAGAGCATGGCAAATCTAGAAATTAAAATACAGAGAGAGCCCACTAATCACAAATGTATGTCTTGCCAAGGGCATAGTTTTCCCAGTCTGAATCATCAGAAAGGCTGAATGAATACAGATTGATGCCTTTGAATTGAGAGAATTTGAAGAAATTGACAATATTTCAGACCATAAAAAGAAGAGACACTCAATTCCAGATGAAGTATAACCAAATTGGTCACTGGAAGATCTACAGTAATAAGGAAGCTAAGCTAGGAAAAATGTAAGACTATTCAAAAAGAGACTGACAAAAAAGAAGGTGCTTACATACTATCCCTGATGACCAAGTCCACGGAGGTTTGGTGGCCAATAAATTGAAATAAATAAATAAATAATCCAGTGATCTTAGAAGAATTCAAAGAAGCAATTCCTGATAGACAGTCCAAGCAAAAAGAGGTTCATGGGTCACAAAGAGCCAAAAGCAACAGCAAAGGATAAGACGATTTATGCTCACAAGTAACTGCGATGAAAACAATAGCAAAATACTTGAATGCCATTGTGGAAAATTGTTTAGGATAATGATAATCCAATTCAACCATTAGTATCCAGAAGTTTGATATGCATTTATATAATTTATATATAAAACATAATGAGTGTTGACAGAAGCCTACTTTATCAGTTATGTGAACTAATCTGGAAACCATTATATCTCTCAACATTCCTACCATCCATGATTCTTAACAATCCACATCATAAGAATTTTCATCATTGCTTCATCTTTGTATGAAATAATTTTACTGTAGCTAACACAACAAAAATATACTAAAAAGTGTGAAGATTCATAGAAAACGGTGTTGCAGATACTCATTTGATAGTATCTTGAAGATAAATGATAACTATCTATGGTGGAGAATAGGGCTAGAAATTAATCAGCAAATGTGCTGGCAGCTCCAATATACTGGAGTATATCCAAGCTCTATACAATTGGAACTTCATTCCTAAAATTTTTACAGCAGCAGCCCTTGGCTTTGGAAAACAGAGTTACTCTACAATATAGTGCAGTTTGGAAAAACAGGTGTTTGAAGAGTTAGTTAGAAAGAATTCAATCATCAATCAAAAATGGAATTTAATGATGAATGGAAAAGCAGTGAACTTTTCTTTTTTTAATTGGCTGGAATTTACCTCTGTGGAGTTATTAAAATATTTTATAATATCACCAGGACAGAGATGCAAAATAAATACATTCATTTACATTAGACAGGTAAATTTCCTTATTTTTTAAAATATATACTCAAGTTCATTTGTTGACATTCAACTACCCTCTTATTTTTACTATCAGGATGATCAAAGAATAGCAAAACTCTGTTCTTTTTCTAAGGACTCAAATATCTGATTACAAATTAATATAGTCATTCCAGATTAATATCTGGTGTGATTGTATGTTTACATGCAGTCTTCTTTTGTCCTTAAGAAAAGAAAATACCTGAATAGTTAAAGCTCTCAAGCTCCCTCTAGTGATAGTTAATAGATTAGACAGAGATATGCAGTAACTCACCCCTCTTTAGAGGTTGATCATGTACACAGAAACATAGAATCATAGAGCTGGAAGTGACCTTGGATGTCTAGTCCAACCTCCTGTCCAAGACAGGAGACCTTATACCTCCTGGACAAATGGATGCCTATTTTTTTTTCTTGAAAACCTCCAGTAATGGAGCACCCACAACTACAGGAGGCTGGTTTTTTCACTGATCAATTATTCCCACTGTCAGGGAATTTCTCTTTAGTTGGAACTTGGATGGATTTCTCTTTAGAAGAGAGCTTCCTCCCATCACTTATTCTCCTACCCTCAGGTGCTTTAGAGAATAAATAAATCTCTTCTTCTCTTTTCTTGCCTCTCAAGTACTGGAAGACAGCTATCACATCACCCCAATCCTTCTCTTTATTAGGTTAGACATACCTAGTTCCTTTAACCATTCGTTTTCATTTTTAGCAGCTATTATTAAATCAAATCTAGAATGCTTCCCAGATGAAGTGCTAGGTGTTATACAATTTGTTGTTTATGTCCTTTCTGGGAACTGTAAACTGTAAAAATGAGTATACACTAAGTGTAGTTCTTTCCTTTTCTTTTTCCTGTCTTCAATTTATTTTACTTACTACTTATTCTTTTCCTATGCTTGAATAACATTACCCTAAGAAGGCATAGTGTGATAGCTGTATATGCACCATGTAACTGTATATACAATATGTATACACCAGGGATTTGACTTCTAGACAACTAATTAATTCTAAAGAAGGGTATAAGCTATCTAAAGTAGGTACATTTTCATGATTATGAATATCAAGGGGTAGAATCAGATCCCACCTGTTTGTACAGACTGCATTGCATAGCACAATAAACTGCCAATGATATCATTGTTATGCCTATACCCATTCTGTAATAAGTATTGCTATTGATTTTTGGCAATTGTGCTGCTGCAGGTGCCAATAACCGCAAGTGGATGTGATCCAAAGCATCAGTATTTGCATAGACAGAAAGAGCAGACAAATTAGATTTCACACAATAGAGTGTCTGGAGCATCCAAAGTAGCTACATTTTATAATCCAAAGCAGTGTTTGTCTGGACTTCAACTCCCAGAATTCCCCAGCCAACATGCTCTAAAATGAGAATGTTGCAAAGTTCTAGTCCCTTACATACTGTATATACAGCTGTCACTCTATGCTTTTTTAGGGTAATGACTCTTGTTCAAGAACTGAAAATCTAACTAAACTTAGTGTATGATGCATAGAATGCATCTCCATTCTATTTTATTCTATTTTATTTTATTCTTCCAAACCATTCTTGCACCCATTATGACCATATGCTTGTTTATATACTGACTTGCTGTTTAAAGATCTCAGTGTTGCTTTTTCCAAGAATCCCACCAATTTCATTCAACCAAATTTTCTCAATCAATTCCTTTATCTTCATCTGTTTATTCTAGCTTTGTATATTGTTTTTCACACACACACACAAACTTTTTCTCTTTATATGACTGAACACTACCTATACCTGTACTACTTCTTAGTGCACATTCAATCTGCATTCATTCTTCACCTATTCATTTTTACTCTGCCTCTTCTTATTTTACCAGACTTCATAAGTAACTCATTTTCACGGAATTCACTTATTTTTATGTTTCTCCCTATAGAATCAACTCTTTCATATAGCAAAGTGTTTAGCGGTACTCTCTTATATATAACCATTTTTGCAAGCATTCTTTGCCAGCTGAATACATACTATCCACTACATTTCCATGAGTATTTTCATATCTTAATTTCCTTCACCCATTTTTCATCTTTAGAAAATAGTATAGCAAATTCATTTACTTTCTCTATTTGCCATTTATGTAAACTTGGCATTTGTTCACTCTGTTTTCCCCGTCATATACAACTGTGATAAATTAATGTTCAAATCCATACTCCTCATTGCATCCTACACTCTTGTAACACTCATTGCAAATAACTTAAGTTCTTAGCCAACAACATGGCATCATTTTGCTGTAGATGGTAAGGGAGGACAGAAAAATTCAAGAGCCATTATCATGACAATGAGGGTTGAAAAATTATTTAATGTTAAACATTATTTAACACATAGTTTAAATCCTGGGAAACAAGGAAATACTCAGAATGGCTCAAGAAAGCACCTCCCTGATTCACTGGAGTATAAGAAGGAGGGAAGGTGCAGCAAATTCTATTATTAGAGCCAATATCAGTAATGCGAATTTCTTCTTTTCCTGAAGTGTTGATTAGAGAATCAACTGGTCTAGTCTGATCTACTAATGGGACTGATATCTACCTATAAGAGTACACATACATTCATGTCCCAAAACAATACATGTTGAACATCACTGCAAGCGTTTCTATGGCATCTATCCATATATTATTAAACAATCAAAGGGACATCACACATCCTTGTCATACTTTTTGCTCACTATTCATCCATTAATTGTCAGACATACTTTACTTCCATGCATTCATTTTTTTATCACATGTAACAACTCACCTTGAGTTCCATATTTGCACAAAGGTTCCACAGTTCGAGCCTGTCATGTGTTTTCTCGGAATCAATAAACATACAATAAACGTTCTTTATCATATTTATAGAGTTGCTACAGAACGAAGATCTCTTCTGCATGCTCTTTGTCTGTCATAAACCACAGTGCACTTCCCAAATGTTGTCAGCATACAAATAATATTGTTAACTAGAAAAGAACTAAAAAGCAACCAAATTATCAAGAGGAATCTATATATATCTCCAATGAGGAAATATTACAACACTTTTGAGTTCTAGCTTTCAAAAATGGGAATTAGGAGTGGTGGCGGCAGGATATTACATATTTCTATACAATTATAGATATGTATATGTACAAAAAATTGATAGGGGGCTCCTGGAATAAAAAGTCATTGAATCATGCAAAATTCAAGACAGATAAAATGAATTTCCTTTTCATGTAGCATTAATTAAACTTTGCTATTATAAGATGAATTGACAGCCATCAACTTAAAATGGAATTAGAAATACTGATGGAGGATAAGGCTATGACATCTATATATGAATTCCAACATTGGATGCAGAATTGATGTGAATTGTGGGGTATCCTAAATGTGAAGCTTGCTATTTTCTGTATGTAGATTTCCCAGAGCGCTTAATTGCTGCCATGGGAATAGAATGCTGGAATTATCCTTTGATCTCATACACAGAATTCTCTTAGAAGATTGGAATGAGTTTTTCTGAAGCTTTTGACTGATAAGGTATTCAAAAAACCGTGAATCCATTTTCTCTGTAGAAGGAAAACAGATAATCTGTAGACTATTGCCTCCTTTTTTGATCCTTGGATGATTTCCAGATCATACTGTAAGTAAGCAGAAACATAACCAATGTTTAGGAGTATTTATATTTCACTATCCATTTTTATGGTTTTGAAGAAAAAAGGTACATTAGAAGGGAATGAAGCTGGGTTTTAAAAACAAGAAAATTTTAAGAGAATAAAACAAAAATACTACTGACCTTTACCCTGCTATTTTATGGCCTAATTAAAAAATGCCAACTGGACAAATGTTTCAGTTAGAGAATGCTGGATTGGCACACTTATTATCTACTCCTCATTTACAATTTGCTGCTTTAGAGCTGTGAATATGTAAGTTTCTGGGAATTGCCTACTCTACAAAGCCCCATTGCTCTCAGTAACCACTGGGCCATTGCAATTCACTTGTTCATCTTCCCTTTAACTATTGTAACTATAGCAGAAATGCAAAGAATACTCAAAGGATGATCTTGTAATTGCATTAACCTTTTCTTCTTAGGTGGTCATTCTGTACAATTGGAAAGGAAAAAGCAGTGATCAAAACTTTTTCTTTGCTAATTGTTTTGTAATTCTTTCTGTTCTTTCACAGCAAGGCTTTTTCTTTAGCTTTTCCACTCTTGAATCACCACTATATACAGCTGTCCTTGAAAGCTATATAGACAAGGATATAATATAAGTGACCCAAGCAGCAATGGGTGCATCCAAATATACTCAGGCAACCCCAATGATTTGAGAGCTGGATTGGTTGCCAGTTGACTTCTGGGTGTGATTCAAAGTGATAGTTATAAGGCTCCACATAATTCTGGACTGGGTTATCTGATAGATCATCTTATCACACTTTCATTTTCCCTCCAGATCCTGTCTACATTGTCATTTGATGTAGCCTCATAAGTGGGCATTTTTATTCACTGCTCCCATAGTTTAGAATTCTCTTCCCATGGACAGCCAGTCTGCATCTTCCCTCCTAGATTTTAGGAGAACGGCTAAAAACTGACTGTTCCATCTAATGCACGAAAAAAGCATTTGTGGAGTAAAGGTTAGAATTTGGCAGGCTCATGAAATTGAATAGTTTCTATGTATTATTTTGGTGTCAATTTTGTTTATGTTAACAGTGGATTTATTTGTTAATTTTGAAAGAGTTGCTTTTTATTTTATGCTGATCTTCATTGCTGGCTGCCTAGAGCATTTGAGAATGGGTGGCTTACAAATGCAGTAATAAAGTAAATAAATAATAATAGAGATAGCGGAAGATCATGTGATCAATGGACCACAGGCTGTCACTGTATTAGAGGGTAAACTGCAGCAAGAAAAGCAAATTGAGTCAATATTTGAAATTGAAATTGTCTGAAGGAGAACAGCCTAGGATTCTTACTCTTTCTCCATCTACAGTACTTCTAATTATATTTTTAAAAGAAGTCAGAAGAAAATTATATAACATTAAGTGCTTTGCCCTAATAAAAATCCCAGTATGAAATCTGAATAAGAAGCAAATGGTATGGAGAAGAATACAAACGGCAGAGAGGAATGAACGATAGTGAATGATACAGAGAATCCACAATCTATAGATTATATGATATTTATAATTTAGCTATGAATAGATGTATGGACAGCAGTTCCTAGTAATGCTGAGTCCCATAGCTCCTACCAATTCAACACCTTTGCCTTAGTCAGCATTGTACAACTCATTAATTATTTCTAATTCCTCATTAACCTTTGTGTCACAAGAACAATCCATTTCCAGGCCTTGGCAATAAACCCCTGTCTCTGGATCCATTTTACATTTGTACCGGATTAATCAACCTGGGATTCCCTGTTTGGTATTTATAAATCAAATCAGGTGCCATATTCCACCTATAAGCATAAGTTAGATCAGCAGAAAAGAGTCCTTCAATGGCTATTCTTTCCTCACCCAGAATTTGAGAATTAAATGGTGACATGGTCCATCCACTTGAAATGACTATGGATAGGCAATCTGCTGGGCAAGGGGCCAGAGAATAAATACTAAGACGCATCCCCCTCCTCCCCACAGAATCACATGCATCTGGTCTCCAGGGCAAAATTGTCCCTGAGGAAGAGTAGTCAGATAACACTGAACTGGACAGAGCATATAAAAAGCAGCTCATCAAACCCTTCCCACCTTGACACCACCAACACAACTTGATAAGAGAAGCGGGAGGGAGCAGAATTTGTCAGTGAGAAGAGAATTAAAGAGGCCTGCATTTCAGCAAGTCCTGCCAGGTTAATACCACTGCCTATCTCCCTGACAGCTCCAAGATTGATTACCAGCCTCAGCACTCTTTATAACTTGATCAGGCGAATTAATCTCTGGCTGTGGGCCCATCTGATGCTTGGCATCACAAATTTAATTTGGAAATGTAGCAGCTCTTTTACTATTCTCCCCTTCTTTTTGCTGCCCTCCTCCCCATATGCATGTAGAAGGGTGGTGTTGCCGTAACAACAAGGCCTAGAAATGGCTTCTAACTTGAGGCCTGAGCTGTCAAGGCTTCAGTTGTCTCAAGGGAGGTGTTTCATCAGGTATGGAGAAAAAAAGAGCCTTAACAGACACTAAGTAAGACATATTAATGTACTAAAGACTTAATGAAGTTTGGAGGGGTGGGGGTTTAGAGGGGAAAGTGCTTACTTTATTAGTTTATGGCCGATTAATGGGGATGGTCATTACAATGATGGAGATGGATTACTCCCATCAAAGTGTTTCTGCCATCCCTACTCAAATCATGGGGCTGCCTGATACGAAGCTTCATCTTGGTCAGCCTCTGAGATCTCTAGTTTTTGAATATTCCTGAAGGCGAGTGTTTATTCAAAGAGATAAGTGCCAGTGAAGAATCTATATATCTCTATAAGTTATATTTCAATAACATTGATGTGTGTGGGGGTGTTTGTGAGTATGAATAGGGGAATTCTAACTAGTGGTTAGAGCATTGTAATGCACATACACATTGATAAGCCACACCTGCAAATGAACAGCAATTCTACCTTCTCCATGCCCACCCACACTCTTGCCCAGCCCATGAGTAGCCTCTCTGGGGAATTTTCCAGTTTCTCCAGGCTCTTGGAGAATAGAGGACACATTTGGGTTCCCTTACTGTCACTTTTGCCCAGGGCCTGGAAGACTTGGCTGACTATAGACATAAGTGTGCTTATGTGTGTCCTTTCTCATCACACCACGTGTGGTGAATTTTCCATTTGTAGGAGTGCAACCTATATCATGCTGACTGGGAAGTTGTGGTGTACACATCTTAGAGTTATCAAGGTTGAGAAACATTTTCATAGAGGGAATAACAAGCAGTGGATGACAGTTGGAATGTGTATTGCCTCAATCATGAGCCACAACAGTTGTTTCTGAGGAGAAGAAAAAAAATTAGTACAACCTTAATCTTAAATTAGTGCTCATGCCTCCCTTATGAAAAGGGCCTCATTAAGACTGCTTAAATCAATAATTTAGGACTATTGCATGAGAGCCACAAACTCTTAGTGTCCTCTGTGCTTGTCCAGATTTTTGGAAACTCCAGTTTACCAGCCACTAAGTATTTATTTATTTTGATTTTTATTGAAACATTGTGTATGAAATGCTCATAGCCCTGTTCTGTTTATCTTAACTATGATCCTGCAAGGTAAATATTTGACCAGACCTGAAAATAGTTTGAGTGGCATCTTGGCCCTTGACAAAGAGTTCTTATCTTATCTATATGATTCCTTCTGAGAACAGATGATAGGCAGGATATTGTATTAAGTGTAAAAAGTGTGAGGAGAGCCTAAGTTTTCTTTGAAAACTTTATTTTTCCTTGCTTCCTTATAAGGGAGTATTCTGTCCTTGGATTATAAATTATATGATGGCTGGGCATATGCCTGGATTTCTACAGTAACCATCAGGATTTTAGACTCAATAGCTCTAGCAATCTACTTGAATTCCAAACTCTAATATGAAATTACATTATGTTGTGCAATATTCTCTTTGTATTGATAAAATTTTTCCATAATTTTCCACCAATTTCTTCTACTGTATGCTGTAAAATATGAATTAAAAAAATATAGCATGCGTAGTGGCTTGTGTGCTAGGACTGGAGGGAGAGGAAACTTGGAGAATTGGTAGTCTGCTGGCTTAGTTGAAAATGCTGAAAAGTGGACAGAACTGGTGGTTCCTGGATGACCAGATGTTGCACACCATGCGGGTCACCGATTTTGGACAAGTTATATCTTAGAGAACTCTATAACCTGATATTCAATATCAGAATATCGATTTATCAGATTTCTAAAAAAAATATTTCTTACTAATGAGAAAACTTGATTAATAAATCAGAGGGCTACATTTTATCTGCTAAATAAAATGACAAATATTATTGTAACCTGTCACTGTAGAATCCCAACTGAAATGTATTTGTACTTCACTTGATAAAGTTCCATTGCTGGCTTAGACGTTACTTTAATCTATAACCTTTAGTCAATCACTGAGTGAATTAGATCCTTCCTTCCTAATTAAATTAGCTGGAGCCCCCATGTGCTCAGAATGGGCTTGATTAAACTCCCATCTGTGCATTCTTGATATTTCAACAGTCGATTTTAACTAGTGTTGTGAAACTGAGTGTGGAAGAATAAAGAAGGAAAGATCATAATGGAGTCTCTTATTAATACATTCAACTTATTAATGTCTCCTAAAGGCAATCTGTTATTTATAATTGTCAAAGCAAATCTGGTGCTAACTACTTTTCAGTATTATTTTAAAAACTAAGATTACAGTCTCTATCATCTCAGAGAACTTTTGACTATGTGGACAGTTTACAAGATCTTAAATTTTATTGACTTTTTTTCTTGTTTATTGAATCTTTACTGGGAATTAGGCTGGTAGATTTGCTCAGTGGATTAATAGAGTCTAAATAAGTATCAGTTATATTCATTGCTGATTGGTGATTTATTAAGCTGATGTTATTAAACTTTATTAAATTGTGAAAACACTTTATTTAATATTTTTTAAAAGAACCAGATTAGCTATAATATACTAAACTTTAGTAACAAATAAAAACACATTTTATTGTTCAAATTATCAAATTATTATTAATCAAATTATCAAATTATTATTAATCAAATTATTATTAACCAGGTACATATGTTTGGGGAGAAAACAGATAATTTAATAATTACTGTAGGCATCTGTGATGTAAGGGAGGAGTTGTCTTTATATTCTATCTCATTTATTTGGAGAATGAGTTGTTTATAAACAATTAAAGCTTTAACAATAAACTTGCATGAAGAATTTGTATGAAGCAAGAATATTTCCATTTGGAGGCACAACAAACAGAAACCTCTATTTTATTTAAAGAATTATAGTTATTACAGAGCCACCACTGTTTCTATTTCATGTGTTTTTTGAAATTTATGAAGTGTTTGTCCTTTCTCCTCTAAGTCCTCTCTAAGTTTCCCTTCTCTTTTCCTTACAAGGAAGGCCAAGCAAGTCTTTATTTATCTTGGCAGATTTCAAATAAACAATCATCTTTCTTTTTTGTCTGCAGTTGCTTGAAAGAACCATTTCCAAAACTAAAATCTATCTATTACTGAACTATCTTGCAAGTTTCAATGAGAGTTGTCCATGGACGGGCTAGGGTACCTGTGGCAGTGTGTGTGTGTGTGTGTGTGTGTGTGTGTGTGTGTGTGTGTGTGTGTGTGTGTGTGATAAAGGAAACTGCTGGATTTATGTTTTAGCACCACGGAGAGCTACTGCATTTGCTTTGCTTCCAGTAGGACAGTAAATGTAGGAAAATAACTTTCCTTGACCAATACTTTTAAAATTGTACTGTGTTATAGAAAGTTTGATTGGGTTCTCAGCTTTTATAAAGCTTTGACAAATATTTTTGAAACTGCTTTTGTCTGAGGTGTTTGTATGTAAGCTGCGCACATGCAGAAGATTCCTTCCAAGCATACTCCCAAGAATTCAGAAGGATATAAAGTGCTTCAATAAAACAAAACACATCACTGTTGCATCTCATTGAAGAGAATTGTGTCATTAACATGACACAAAGCATCTCTAGTTAAAGCCCAGCAGCCTTGCACAGGCCTCATATCCATTTTCAGATTTCACAGAATTATTCATAGACATGGTGCAAGAAAACAGAATTCTTGAAGTAGAAATGCTAATTGGATAAATGATCCAAGAAAGGAGGTAATATTTATTAGGCCCATGTGAAGTGCTTATAATTTGTCTCAGCCATATGTTTTCTGCCACAGGGGTATTGCTATTCACCTTGTCAAATCACAGCAGTGAAAGTATGTGCCTTGTCAAGGTGTTTTGAATTGCTTCAACAACTTCCTCTGGTTCATGCATTCAATGCAAGAAAAGACTGTTGGAGTGATGCAAAGCAACCCAAAGCAGCAACCCAATCACATTAGTCTTAAAAATGATGGTGGTGGGATTTTAAAGGTGCTTTGCTGAAAGGTTAATCATTCTTCAAAGTTTGCACAGCCCTAATACCTTCGCTCTTTATTAAAGATTATCATGTACCACATTATTTTACATAAAAGTCATTCCCTGATGTTTTTCCTCCAATATCAAAAGGCAGTTTATGTGACAAGCTCCCTTCATTTTTAAACAAGAAGTAGATTAAGTAGAAAGAAGAGAAGAGAAGAGAAGAGAAGAGAAGAGAAGAGAAGAGAAGAGAAGTTTTTATTGGCCAAGTGTGATTGGACACACAAGGAAATTGTCTTGGTGCATATGCTCTCAGTATACATAAAAGAAAAGATACCTTCATCAAGGTACAACACTTACAACACTTAATGATAGTTATAGGGTACAAATAAGCAATCAGGAAACAATCAATATCAATATAAATCGTAAGGATACAAGCAACAAAGTTACAGTCATACAGTCATAAGTGGAAGGAGATGGGTGATGGGAATGATGAGAAGATTAATAGTAGTGCAGACTTAGTAAATAGTTTGACAGTGTTGAGGGAATTATTTGTTTAGCAGAGTGATGGCGTTCGGGGAAAAACTGTTCGTGTATCTAGTCGTTCTGGTGTGCAGTGCTCTATAGCGTCATGTTGAGGGTAGGAGTTGAAACAGTTTATGTCCAGGATATGAGAGGTCTGTAAATATTTTCACAGCCCTCTTTTTGATTCGTGCAGTATACAGGTCCTCAATGGAAGGCAAGTTGGTAGCAATTTTTTTTTCTGCAGTTCTAATTATCCTCTGGAGTCATGAATACATGCATAAAGAGAGTAATTAATCCAAAATGATCTAATGGGTTTCTGTGACTGAGAATTCGTTTTAATTTAACTTCCTCAGTCATTCAATATCTTAATCACTGTTCCATTGGTTTTTCCTTATCTCAGATGCAAGTAATTCGTGTAAAACAAACAATCCCAAAGTATCACTGAAGTTTCATCTCACTCCTTCCACCTGCTGTGAATCTGATTTTTAATCCATGAAACACAATGCAAATCTACCTTCTCCTCCTTCTCCTTTTTCAACAGAATCAATATTTCAAAAATTGTGTTGTACCAATCATACTGCAATTCCTATAATCCCTATCCTAAGTTAAAATATAGTAATCTTTTCTGTGACCCTTATCTTGATGTGAAACTGAAAAGATGATCCATAAAATTACTCATAAAGTCAAGGTCTTTCCTTACTTGGACCTATGTATGGCAGATAATTATTTTGGTATCTTTTTTTTCTGCCGTTCCCTTATGATCTCACCTCCATCTCATCCCCAGTTTATGACTGAGACGGTCCCACTCAGTGAATTCAGTGGAACTTATTCTCGTTTAAGTACCTGAACAGGAAGACATCCTTATTTTCTGTGGCCTTTCCAATAGTCAGAAATAGAAAAATCATTCGGTCTGTGCTTTCTTTGCTTTTTTAGTTCATCTTTATTTTTTTCTACATTCTAGTCCCTGTAAAACAATTCAAACCTCTGCCATTTCCCCTCCCCCCCCTTTTTTTGCAAGTGAAATACCTTATGCAGAAATAAAACACGATATATAACCTCTCCTGGATGGGCTTGGCCAGTGGGGGGGAAAAACTATTAACCTAATACTTCTTATAAGAGCATGTTCAGTTGCACTATCATAAAATTTTAGAATGTTTGGCATTCTGGATCGTTCCAGTCAATGGCAGGTATTCTTTAAATCATGTTAAAAATCTTTCACAGCTGAGAACTCAGATAGCACCAACCCACAGAATCCTCTCCTACATACAGGATGAATAGGGACAGCCAGGCAGCAATAAAAGTGTCATGATAGTCTCCTTGGCATCATTGGGTTACATACAGTATTTCAGAAGAGCAAACAGCACAGCAGCTAATTATTGCTTCTCTCCACCCTGATTCACTCCCAATTTAAGATGGATCTGACTGTCACTAGAGGTGACAGATGAAGACAAAGCACAGGTACAGCTCCCATGAACTCTAGGCCTGGCTGCAGCATTTGAGAGGAGCTCAGAGCATTGGAGAACAGAGGCTGTTCTATAGAAACTTTAACTCTTCTGATTCTGGAATACATGCAGACAAGGGAATTAATAAGTGTGAAACTTCTATCTTCTTGTTAAACAACTTTTTCCTATATATGTATATGAGTATCTGCTCATCGGATAAATCTTTTACATTGTGGAAGCAGCAGTCCCACATAATCACTATCAAATGTGCTCAGAAATACTTGGCTGACATGCAGCATATGGGCTACAATGGCATAATAAAACCTCTCCTAGTCTGACACCCACCAGGTGTTTGGGACTTCATTTGTTTTCAGTGGCTGTGATGGATTGAGCTGATGCAGTTAAAGTCCAAAACACCTGGAAAGCACCATAGTGAGAACCCTACAACTTCCTCTACAATTAAGATTGCCAATGCTAAAGTTTTATATTCTGGAGACTTATCAAATTTTTATTTATTTATTTATTTATTTATTAAATTTTTATACCGCCCTTCTCCCGAAGGACTCAGGGCGGTGTACAGCCTTATTTAAAACACATAAATACAAACTCCCAGATTTAAAATACATTTAAAACGAAATATTTAACAGGCCAAATTTACTAAAACGGTCAAACCCGATATAAACCTTTAAAATTTTAAAATTATAAATAGATTAATACATTAAAATTTAATTAAAATTAAGATAAAATTAAATTAAAATAAATCTGGTCACTTTTAGAAATAGAATAGAAATGGATGTAGAAAAATACATACAGATATACAGAAACAGAAATACAGATGCACAGATCTCAAGTTAAGAAGCCAGGATCACATTTGTAAGTTATTAAAATATTTCTTGTAGGTTTCTTTGGGTATTCCCAAGAAAAGCTCTACATTTAAATTCAGCCGGTGTGATATTCAGACAGTTTATTGTGTCCTCTTTCTGAAAAACACATATGCTGTCATTTTATATAAAGCTGTTCAGAATTACGATCGTATATAAAGCTCTTTAGAATTTAATTAAACAAAAACATTTTCTATTTGCAAGCCCAGGGATGCAGCCATGAGGGACTTGACATTGTGAAATGATTTTTCTCTTTCTCTTGCCTTGAAGGACTTTCCCACCAATGAATTCCCATAAGGCTCTGGTTCGAGACATGAGTCTTTTCTACAGCAGTGCTCAAGGCTGTTTAATTTTTATCCCCCAAAGCCTTGGTGTGAAGGATATACTATGTCCGACTACCTTTACTTTTATTTTGCTACAAAAGCAAAAGGAATGAAGCCAGATTGATTTATTGGAATGGTTAATAAGTGTGATACCAGAATTATTTATAAATAGATTGGTGTAATTGTTTTATACTGACTATCTGAAAATATTGTATCTTTATTCAATTGACTTTAGCACTTTGACTGAGATTTGGGGTAATGAGAAATCTTTCTTGATTATTCCATATTATGGATGAAACATATTGCTTTCTTAGCCAGATTATATTTTTTTGGTAGGGGGCTAGCATATTGTATCATGCATTGTAATTGTTCATTTCTAAGGAGCCATAAAATTGCTGCTGTAGTTTTTTCAGGATTTTTAAAAAAATCAGTTTTTAAGATTTGGATACCTACATGCACATTGTTGGAGTGCTGTAATGAACTGCTTGTGTCTCCCTATGAAGTTCCCAAAGACTACAAAGGCAGACACAATATATGGTCTTTCTATAATTCCTATTAGACTAAGAAGCAGGATCCCAAAAGTGTAAGTAAGTTACTTGGATCTATTACACAATTGTTTTACTTGCCTGACTTGGCTACTGCTCATCCCCATCAGAAGAATACAGTCATGACTAATTTCCGGCCAGTGTTGGCTCTGTTTTTCATCAACTGCTAACAAAAGGAAGCCGCTGGATTTTCCTTCTTTTCACAGTTTGCAGATAAAAAAGCTTAATTAATGATAGCAGGGACCAGATTATGAAGAACTGTCCCAGGGGTTTTATTGGCTGTAGCTGCTATTTGGTGTACCAAGATCTCCTCCAAGCATGCTAATAAAACTCATCTCCTTGTGATTCAGTAATAACAACCTAAATATTATTCAGAAATAAAAACTTGCACAGAAAACAGGAAGAAGGCTCTTATGCTGAAACTGAGCTTTCCTCAACCAATGAATCAGAGCTGCTATAGGAAGGCCCAAGCTGGGGCAGCTGCTTCAGTTTTTTTTTTTTTTGTTTGTTTACATTTATACCCCGCCCTTCTCCGAAGACTCAGGGCGGCTTACAATGTATAAGGCAGTAAACTATTTTTATTTTCTATTTAATGTAATAGTTGTAAACTATTTTTACAGATATAAATTACGTTAGATCATCATCATCATCATCATCTTTTAAGTTCTAAAAATGTAATTTAAAAAATGACTAGGATCGTTATTAGGTGTTATTTTAAACTGCTATGATAATAACAATATTTTTAAAAGCCTGATTTTTTTCAATAGGCAAGAATTGTAAATGTATTCATAATGGAGTAATCAAATTGTTTGTAATACATGAGATTTGGAGGATTCCTTTAGGATTGGGAAACAAAACTGCCCTGGTCTAAATCCTGCGGAAAGAAAGTTAAATATTTATTAATTCCAAATGGTACCTTAATAGACTTATTTTTTACTTAAAATAATACTGGTATTAATATATCAATTCTATTTTTTTCTTTTCTGATTTCTCAGTTTTTGCTCAGATGTAACAATTTCATACTGAATGGAAATTAAATTGTTTCTCACTATATATATCACCTGCTTTGAATTTAATTGTGCTTTATTGCACAGTTCAAAGCAGAGGAGAAGCAAAGAATAATGGCTAATCTCAACAAAGTGACAGGCTGGCTAGTGGTAACTTCAGTCCAGAACAGTACCAGATAGCAATGGCAAGTATGGAAATGAATGTGTAGAAAGACAACTAGCAGCTAAACAGATTCCCGATAAGGGTTTTCGCCACAAAACAGCACATTACTCAAGTAGATAACCTGGGGCTGAGTGTCAAAAAGTGACTAAAACCAGAACTACAATTGGTTTTATGAATGGAAGTACTCTAACTGACTCTTAGGTTAAGCCATGTGCTTCTTTAATTTCTCAGTTGACATTTTATTGCCCTGCATCATATTGTCACTTTTAGTTTTTCCACAACCACTTCCATCCTTGAGTTAAAATAAAAAATCCTTTCCGCAGCATTGATTCCAGGGCTGAAGAGAAGATAACACAGAAGCTGGCAAATATTTTCTGTATGCATGACTAAGCTAGCTGTGTCTAGAAGGAACCAACATTAGGAAAGATTGGCTTAAAATGAAAAACAATTAATTATATTACTTAAATAACGTATTACTTTTATAGTTAATGTAGAGTTCAGATATGTGGAGCATAGCTCATTAAGTGCATAGTTCTCTGCTTTTTTTCTTATTCATTTATTTTGCAAAAGAATCGCTTCCTCATTTTTGGTACTCTTAAATAACCAGTCATACAGGGTCCCAGGTTCTTCCTGAGAGATAATGGAGGAAAATTTACCAAGTCCCTGCTGTAATTCAAAACCTTGCATTTTTAGCTCTGGCCCTATCTCACAACTTGTTCTTCAGGATTACCTAAATACTTAATAGGATGTCTTAAACAATTGGTGGGCTGGTAGCAGCCCCACTAATTGCTTTGAGTCTTAATTCCTTGTTGATGTGTTTATTTAGTAATGGCCGTATCTAATGTCAGTGGAGCAGTTGTTTTGAACTGACATCCCCTCTGTTGGTGGAGCTGACAGTAAGTATAGTTTGAAACACACAATTTAGAGGAGCAGGGCAGAGCTAGTCCTCTCATCCCTGCCACCACCAAACTCTTGCCTTTTCCCTGCATGTATCAGGGGACCAACTTAGATATTATTCATTAAAAACCTCAGCCAAATCTGCAGCCTTCATCTATTTGCCATGACTAATATCAGGCATTTGAACGTTTTTATTAAACTCTGCCGTTTCCTCTCCTTTTTAAAATTTAATAATAAATTGGATGTCACATTATAGCTGCATTTATTAAAACCCACCAGAGCTTGCTCACTCAGTATGCTGCAGTTGTGTGAATTATTAAAGTCACCCTCAACTTCCTCTCTCACCGGGCCTTTGCTGCAACTGCACAAGGTGTTTCTCCCTTCCCCATTTTATTTGCAGACAAGAATAACTGCCAGCAAGAGACAGAGGTAAAACAGGATATACTTTTAACTGGAATTAGAAAATAAACATTCAAGTAAAGGGTGAATATGGCACCACAGCTATAGAACAGGGGCTGCTCTTAAAGAAAATAGGCAATGTTAAGAAAAGCATTTCAGAACAAATGCAATTAGAGAATCCAATTTCTATGATATGTTGTGACAATGAAGCTAATTGTCAGGTAAAATGGTCTGTGAGGATGTACCTGAGAGACAGGGGAAGGAGGGAAGGAGGATGAAATGCATAGACTAGGTAACTTGCACAATTATGTTCACAATTAAGATAATATCATGGTTGCCTGGACTGCTTTGAAGGGCTAGCATCAATTTTGCAAGTCTGAAAGTACCCATATCCCCCTTTCATCTTTACAGTCCAAGAAATTAGGGAGGGTCCCTGCTGAGACATTTGCTAAACCAATATTCCTTCTACGGGATAAGCTGCCTTTACTTCAGTGTTCCCTAATCTGCAGCTCCTCCTCTTGTCTCTCAAGGAGATTCTCACAGACAACTACAGTGGGGCATCTTCCACAGATTAAGTAGCACTGGATACATTGAAAAATGTATCTGAACAATTCTTCATTAAGCCAGTTAAATGACATAAACATCTGAATTTCACAGAACTTTTTATTATATGAGATACTGAAAAGGCAGAGAGGTGGATAAGGAAAAATACTGGTCGATTAAGTCATGGGATCTGCATTTAATCATAGTTTAAAGATGGATGGGGAAGGAAAAACAGCAGACATTCATACTGAACCTTATCAGGTGCTGTGCTGGATACACTTAGTGCTATCCACAGAATTCTTAAGAAAAATAAATCAGCAAACAATAGTACTCATCAGTATTAAAACCATAAAATCCGCCTGTTATTAATGTAGCAGAACTGGAACATTCACGTTCCTTTTTAAAAAAATTCTACTGGTATTTTATATAAAATCATTACTTTGTTTTCTGAGAGTATCAGAAGAAATTCTGTGAAATTCCTATGAAGATAGCCAAAAAGAAGAGTAGTGTTAGAAAGGTAGATGTTCCAGTGGAAAATTAAGTTTAGAGTAGACATTTCAAATAGAAGGATCAAGCTTTAAATAAAATACACTAATTCACTAAGAGAGTGGCTGTGGCTGTGCTTACTCAGCTTACTTAATATACAAAATGGAATCATATAATAAAATAAATCATCAGCTAATCAAATGGATTGGGTTTGCTTAACTTACCAAGTTAAAAAATTCCTGCTAGTTAGAGGTTCAACATTCATGTAAATTCAATCAGTGAAATGCAAGTACAAATGCCTTTAAAATCATCAGATCTATGGGAGGTCGGATATTTGAGGAGCTACAAGCATACACTATTTCCAGGGACAAACTTAATATAAATCTGTATTATTTCCTTGAAACTGATAGAGGGGGAGTAATTGGTGAGAAAAGAGCTGATTCCTCTCTGTTGAGGAAAAATTTTCCACTGCAAATTTTATAAAGAAAGGATTTCCTGCTGATAAAAAAAAAATAGAAAGATTTTTACATAATACACAACACATTGTCTGAAAAGATGACACATCTAACTCATCAGCCTAAGCAACAGGAATGGAAGAGCTCAGTATGAAAGAAACATTTGCCAGCAGGTGGCACTATTTAGTGGTCAACAACAGGTAGGAAGAGGAAAAATCCAGCTATAAACAGTAAAAAGGAAAGGGGTAGACAAGCATATATTCAAACTTTATGTTAAAAATATTTGTTTTTTTTATTTTGGCAAAATAAAAATAAAATCTGAAATCGATAAAGGCTTTTAATTCACCAGGATGGGTAATTCTTCTCTCTTGTTTTTCCTGCTTGATGTTTTATCACACTTCTTGTCATATACATTCTAGCACAGGAAGCAAATTTCTCCAAAATACAGTATTTGTTCTGCAAACAATAAGGAAGCCCCAGGTTCAGTCATCAGGATTCAGACTTCAAGAATTTCTGATAATTCCATGAATGGCATTCTGTACTATACTTTGCAAACAAAACTGTTATATATTGCTATTTATACGATATTTTAAACAGGCAGGAAAGTGCCTTTATATGTTAATCCTTTTTCCTGCTTATATACACATTATGCTTATATAGATGATCATATGCAAACCAGGGGTGAAATGCTCTGAAGTCTGATACCGCTTCGCTTCGCTACTGCTTTGCTTCACGCGCACATGCACGGTGTGCACCAAATTCATGCTTTGCGCACATGCGCACTGCAGGCGCTACCACACAATGCTGAGAAAGTAGGATTAAGAAGCCTTTTCTGGTAAGTAGAACAGCAAGGTGGGGGGAGAACAGCTGTGCCGCGCAATTTAAATTTGCTAGAAAGCAGGGTTTCACCAGTTCACCCGAACTGGCAGCATTTATTATGAACCGGTCCAAACTAGTAGCATTTCACCCCGATGCAAACCCAAAGTGACACCTTTCTTAAATGAGAAAGTCTGCACAACATCTTGGTTTTAAGAACCCAGTTTTCTCTCTTTTTTTCCTTGAGCATGGAATGACCTATGCTTGGATCCAGTTAGCTGAAGCCTTTTCAGTATGAGTCTGGGGCCATGCACATCCCATTTTGGACTATTTAAAAAAAGTGTTCTCTGTCCACACTCTAAATGCCATAAGAGATGGCTTACTCCTAAATATCTGATAGTGGCACTGAAACCCATATTGTTTCTTGTAAGCAACAACAGAATCACGTTTTGATCCTCCTACCTAGCATCTTTTAATTTATGGGATAGGAGACAACAATGACAAATGATATTAGCTATGAATATATCTAATCTGGATTAATTGGCCATTTTGATAGTTTGACCTTCTCCAGAAAGACACTTGCAATGTAAAGGAAACCAGGAACTGTCCTTTGGCTTCTGTTTATAGAGCAAGGGCAGCAATTACTTCTCGTTTCTCAGACTTGACAATGAGACGATGAATCCTTTCTCCTTGATCTATATTTCTTTCTTTTTTGACAAATGATTGTGTAGTGGATAACCTGATGAAACCCAGATCAAAGAACCATGATATTTCAGGGCTAGGCAAGAGCTTCAGAAAGTTCTCTGCTGCACAAATACTAAATTATGTGGGGTTTTTTAATGAAATGGTTTGCCAATGCCTGCATCATAGGCTTGGGAGTTCTTTTTCTTCTTTTTCTCCCCTCCTCTCTCTCCTGCTGCAGTTATTATTGTTAAATATTAGCAATGAAGAAAATATACTAACGCCTGGGTTTAGTTTGAGCAACACTTTTCTTAAAATATTATTAGGATAGTGAGCCTCTCTAGGGCATTATTAAAACTTCTCAGACTTCTCCAAGAGTAACTAAGACAAAAGAGTTATTATGGCAATGCTTGCTTTGGTCCATCGCCCAGAGGAAAACTAATTTAAATGAAGATGAAGGAACAAAGTTTCCCCTGGTTCATCCTGGCCTGTGTGATGGCCAGCATAGCAGAGGGACAATGTTGAAGTTGAATGCAAGAACTAGAGGAATTTTCCAGTTGGTGCCCAGGGCTGACTGACTATCCCAAGTAGCCCACAGCTATCATAATATCTTGATAGGAGAACAGCCAGAGAAAGGAAACACTCAGTAGCCACTATTTTTTCTGGCAGAACTTCTGTGTCTTTCAAACCAAAATAAATTCAACAGATGACATTTTCTTCCAGACAGAATTGCAATGACACAAAGTGTTTATTCTATTTTATTTTTTCTTATCACTTAAAGCCTTTTGCCAAAAACAAAACAAAACAAAAAATGAAGTATGTTGAACTTGGTTGAAATGGTGGGTGATGTGGGTAGATACAGAAAGTTCAGGCTCAGCAGGGTTAATTGAAGCTACTGAGGCATCTCTTGGAGATCCGCAATGCCCCAGCAGGAGCGCCGAACCAGCATATTTTAACGTAACAACAAATAACTTTAATTAACTTCTGTGGCAGTGACAGATTTTAAACAATTAACCTTAGGTCTGGAGCTGAGGAGGAGGTGATTTTCTTCTTTTAATTTTTAAGTGGTGTTGAAACAAGAAAGAGTTGTTCCCCCTGAGACTCTTGCTGCAGCAGAATAGGCAGCCCAGTGTAACTGCAGGCTGAATTAAGTCCCCAGTTGACAGATTTGATGATTGGAAGAAATCAAAGTCAACTTTGATTTTTTATTTTAAGAGGTCCCTAAGGGGGCGTGCATAAGTGCACCAGCGTGCCTACCCTCCCTGTCCTACTCTTCCCAATGATATGTAATCATTCTACGTGGTTATGGCTATGTTTTGCCAATTTATATCCTCTTTTTTGTGCCAATTTTTTTCATGTGTCCATGTCTATGTCTATTCTGTTACTTGTTTTCTTGTACTTGTTGACAAATAAAATAAGAAATAAATAAATAAATAAATTTTAAGACTTTAAGATATGTGTGGATTTCAATTCTCAGATTTCACCAGCCAGCGGGGGGAAGTTCTGGGAATTAATGTCTACACATCTTAAAGTTGCCATGGATGAGAAACACTGGTCTAGACACTTCATGAAGCTTATGATCTCCTTAAAGGTAAAGGTTCCCCTTGCACATACGTGCTAGTCGTTGCTGACTCTAGGGGGCAGTGCTCATCTCTGTTTCAAAGCCAAAGAGCCAGCGCTGTCTGAAGATGTCTCCATGGTCATGTGGCCGGCATGACTCAATGCCAAAGGCGCATGGAACACAGTTACCTTCCCACCAAAGGTGGTCCCTATTTTTTCTACTTGCATTTTTACGTGCTTTTGAAACTGCTAGGTTGGCAGAAGCTGGGACAAGTAATGGGAGCTCACCCCGTTACACAGCAGCACTAGGGATTCAAAACTTTCGATCGACAAGCTCAAAGTCCTAGCCCCTGAGCCACCGTGTCCCTTTATGATCTCCTTGGAAACACTTTAGATCATGAATGACTGACAAGGTCCACATGTGGGCCTTGGCCACAAAAAAATGTGGGGTATTATGTTGCTGGATTGCTTATTCCCAGGATGAAGGAGAAGCAGAGTGCTGCTTCATTGCTGTTAACATCAGAAAATCAAATGATTTGAAACACATTTCTGAGACAGAGTGTAAAATGTGTGGCTCCCTCTACTTTCCGATGTTTCAAATTGCTGGGTCACTGGATACAAACAACAGAGCTGATGAACTTGAATGGTGAAGAATTGTATATATATTTATTTATTTTATTTATTTATTTATTTTATTTATCAAATTTTTATACCGCCCTTCTCCCGAAGGACTCAGGGCGGTGTACAGCCAGAGATAAAACACAGAATATGTACAATTAAAACCAAATTAAAAAATAGCAAATTACAAAAAAAGGCTGATAATCAAAATTTAAATTTAAATTTTTTTAAAAAAAAATATTAATAAAACCCCAACTTAAAATCAAACTATTATGCCAGTCCCGCTTGAATAAATAAGTATGTTTTTAGCTCACGATGGAAGGTCCGAAGATCAGGCACTTGACGTAGGCCAGGGGGAAGTTCATTCCAGAGCGTTGATGCTCCCACAGAGAAGGCCCTACTCCTGGGGGCCGCCAGCCGACACTGTTTGGCGGACGGCACCCTGAGGAGACCCTCCCTATGAGAGCGTACGGGTCGGTGGGAGGCATAGAGTAACAGCAGGCGGTCTCGTAAGTACCCGGGTCCTAAGCCATGGAGCGCTTTAAAGGTGGTAACCAAAATCTTGAAGCGCACCCGAAAGACCACAGGAAGCCAGTGCAGACTACGGAGCAGTGGTGTTACGTGGGAGCCACGAGTGGCTCCCATTACTACTCGCGCAGCCGCATTCTGGACTAACTGCAGCCTCCGGGTGCACCTCAAGGGCAGCCCCATGTAGAGAGCATTGCAGTAATCCAACCGAGACGTAACCAGAGCATGAGTGACTGTGCATAAGGCATCCCGGTCAAGGAAGGGACGCAACTGGCGCACCAAGCGAACTTGGTAAAAGGCCCTCCTGGAGACGGCCGCCAGATGTTCATCAAAGGACAGCCTACCATCCAGGAGGACGCCCAAGTTGCGAACCACCTCCTTTGGGGCCACTAACTTGCCCCCAACAGTCAGCTGCGGATGCAGCTGACTGTACCGGGGTGCCGGCATCCACAGCCACTCCGTCTTGGAGGGATTGAGCTTGAGTCTGTTTCTCCCCATCCAGACCCGTACAGCTTCCAGGCACCGGGACAGCACTTCAACCGCTTCGTTGGGGTGGTCCGGGGTGGAAAAATACAGCTGAGTATCATCAGCGTATAGATGATAACTCACCCCGAAACTCACCCTGAAACCACTGATGATAACTCACCCCGAAACTCACTGATGGTCATCAGTGATGGCCGTACAGCTTCCAGGCACCGGGACAGCACTTCGACCGCTTCGTTGGGGTGGTCCGGGGTGGAAAAATACAGCTGAGTATCATCAGCGTATAGATGATAACTCACCCCGAAACTCACCCCGAAACCACTGATGACCTCACCCAACGGCTTCATATAGATGTTGAACAGGGTAGGCGAGAGAATCGACCCCTGAGGCACCCCACAAGTGAGGCGCCTCGCGGACGACCTCTGCCCCCCTGTCAACACCGTCTGCGACCGGTCAGAGAGATAGGAGGAGAACCACCAATAAACGGTGCCTCCCACTCCCAATCCCTCCAACCGGCGCAGCAGGATACCATGGTCGATGGTATCAAAAGCCGCTTCGAGATCTAATAGGACCAAGGCAGAGGAGCAACCCCTGTCCCTGTCCCTCCAGAGGTCATCCACCAACGCGACCAAAGCCGTCTCCGTGCTGTAACCGGGTCGGAAGCCGGACTGGAACGGGTCTAGATAGAACAGCTTCTTCCAGGTGCCGGGGGAGCTGCCACGCAACCACACTCTCTACAACCTTCGCCGTGAAGCGAAGGTTGGAGACTGAACGGTAATTTCCCAAAATAGCTGGGTCCAGGGAAGGCTTCTTCAGGAGAGGTCTCACCACCGCCTCTTTCAAGGCGGTGGGGAAAACCCCTTCACACAGGCATATTCATAATTGCAGGGCTGAAGTAAATCACATCCATTCACACCCCTCAATGTACTGTTATGTAGCTTCTGTCTCATACAAATAGCCAGATATACAATATATACATAAAATGTTGTGCATAACTGTAATCCCCATCAGATTACAGTTTAAATCTTTCACATTTATGGTCTGCTCACTGCTCACTGGGCATAAATGCTGTTTATGTGTCAGAAACCCATTTATAACATGATTAATTGCTCCCAGACTTGAAAACAACCAATTTCCAAGAATCAAAGGAATCCATATGGATCCTATCAAGAGACAATGCTGTTCTTCTATTGTTTTCTGATTCTGGTTCAACAACAGACTGTCCACCAGATTTTCTTAACTAAGTAAGATGAAGTTCAGTTGAGGGAACCCAGAAACTCTAGCTTTTTCTAAAGATTTCTAAGTTATGACAATCAGCAAAGAAGTATACTTAGCCTTTGGAATGCTTTCTTTTTCTTTTCTTTTCTTTTTTCTTTTTGGTAGACCTAAGAAAACCTTTGAAAGTTAAAAGCAGACTAGGAAAGTTTTAAAATGCCATCTTTTGATTAACCAGGATTGTCTATCAGTGTTTCAGAAAATACAATTTGTTTATTTTGTAACAGCACTAATATTTTCAATTCAGCTGGACAATTAGGAAAAAAAATGCAAGTTTAAGTCAGAGAAGTGCTGGCTAATGCTCTGCAATGGTTAGGACTAGAGATAAAAGATGAGTGTACTCTAAAGTGACCAGATTTCAGTGATGGCAGAGCAGAACACTATTGATGGGGGGGAGGGGGGGCTGTGCATGCGCACTGAGTCTTGCCACCTGCCTGAAGGAGGAGGAGCGGCTGCTGCTTCTCCGCTCTTCCAGGCAGGCTCGGCTCTCCTCTCGGCTCTTCCAGGCAGACTCGGCTCTCCTCTTGGCTCTTCTCTTCCTCTCGGGTGAAGTCAAGCAGCGTCTCTCCTCCCTCTCATGCCCCCTTCTCTGCCACTCCCCCTTCTCCGCCTCCTCCTCTTGCGTTGCCACCTCCCATTTTCAGAATGGGAGTGAAACAAAAAAAAATCGGGACTTTTTGGAATTTCTGCGGGACGCGGGACAAATTATTAAAAAGCGGGACTGTCCCGCCAAAAGCGGGACATCTGGTCACTATAGTGTACTCTGCAAAAAAGCTTGGAGAAACTAGTGTGTATAAGCAACACAGGCTTCCTGTTATGCTATGAGTTTAAAAAAGCCCTAGACCAAAATTATAATGTGGGTATTGAGCTAATTCTTGAGCCTGCATCCCATCACTGAGCTCCAGAGAGGGGTCTCCAACCTTGGCAACTTTAAGACTTGTGGACTTCAACTTAATTCAGCTTTGTTGGCTGAGGAATTCTGGGAGTTGAAGTCTACAAGTCTTAAAGTTGCCAAGGTTGGAGACCCCTGCTCCAGAGGCAATACAGAATAGATTTGGGTACTGTCAACAAAGCTGGCATGATATTATTTAAGCCTCTTGACTGATACCTAAATAACACAGTGTAAATCACTTCTGATGGCCATATTGTGCCTGCTTTGAAAATTATTCCAAAGAATAACAGAATAACAACGTTGGAAGGGATTTGGAGGTCTTCTAGTCCAGGGGTCTCCAACCTTGGCAACTTTAAGCCTGGAGGACTTCAACTCCCAGAATCCCCCACCCAGCTGGCTGGGGAATTCTGGGAGTTGAAGTCCTCCAGGCTTAAAGTTGCCAAGGTTGAAGACCCCTGTTCTAGTCAAAGTCCCTGCTCAAGCAGCAGACTCCTTAATCACTTTTGTTGCTGTTCAGCACTCTTTCTAGAGCCTCAACATCTTTTTTTTTAATATCATGGTGACCAAAAGTAGATGCAATATTCTCAGTGCAGTCTTATGAAGGCATAATAAAGTGATATTAGCACTTTACATGATTTTGATTCAGTCCCTCTGTTAATGCAGCCTAGGATTGCATTGGCTTTTTTGGCAGCTGTAGCACACTGGTGGCTTATATTTAAGCCGTTGTCCAGTAGGACTTCTAGATCCCTTTTGCAGTTACTGCTAATGAGCCAAGTATCACCTATTCTGTACCTATTTCATCATGTTTAATCATGATCATCAGCATGAATGAAATTCTTTATTAAGTCTTCTTGCATGAAGAATGAGAAGATAGCTTCCAGGATAAAAAAGAAGGTACAATGTTCTGACCTCAGAAGGTCTTAGACAAATACCTCATATTCTTTTCTGGTGACTATATTTTTAAACATGAGTACTCTTATCCAGTTCCCTATGGAATACAAAGTGCAATGTTATTGCATTGTTGTACAGCTATTATACTTCACTGTCTACTCATGATGTCTACTCATTTTCAAATTTATTGAAAAGTCCACAACTGACTGGGTTTGTATTATATTCTAAACCATAAATCATGATTCACAAATAACCGTTACTGAATTTACACAAGACAGAAGTGGTGCTTTCACTTTAAAATGGTCAGAATTGCTCAGGATGGATGGATCTTACGTCAGGAGCCAAGCAGAGTCCAGGGACCATAAAAAAACATAAATGGAATCAAAAACAAAGTTGGCAGGCCAACCCATTATCCTTTACATACACATAGAACACATAAATGCATCCAAACACTTATTCTAAACATAGTGCACACCGACCAATTCTTTTATACAACAGCCATTTTCATACATAACAGAGACTAATGAACATGTTTTCTCACCCACAGTATAACAAAAGATTTATAAGTTTCTCACTCCTGATTTTGGGCAAGTGCAGGATCACTGGTGCTGAGGTGGAGGCTAAGAGTTGAATCACATCGAGAAAATAGTTTAAAAAACCATATATTGTACCTAAGAAAATTAAAAAGGAGAAATAGATGATCAAACCCTGCTGTTCTACAGGTATGAAGATGGGAGGATATACTATGATAATAAGAATGGCAAAGAATACTTATTTTTCCATATTTATTATGTCTGCATATTCGTATCTATCAACAGGTGCCCAACTTTCTTCTGGAAAAGAAGGCAGGGGAACATCCTCTAATAGGACACTGACAGATTTATGAGCTTTTTTATAGATAAAATTGTTTACAGTTTCTTGGATTTGGATATCATCTCTTTAATGAGATGACTCAGATGACAATTTGCAAGACTATCTGGGGATTATTTTGAGTTGAGGGAGAGGAAGGATGTAATCTGGGTTCTCTGTGGCATATAGTATATCCTAGTGCCTGTAGAGAGGATCCATGCTCACCAGTTTGAGGATTGTTTATCACAGCTTGCCAGATTGGGGATTGGAGGCACTGTTTCACAGCATTTCTGTTCCTTCCTTAGTGGGCAATCTCCATTTCTGTGCATAAGGGGACAATGATCATACCTGTACTTGCTCCAATGTGAGGTGTCTGGATTTTGTTTTCGGGTATTACTTAGCATCTATATTAATCAATGAGGTTTTTACATCCATTTATGTGAAATATAATCTTTGTGCTAATGACACTGACCAGTAATTGCATGTCCAGGCTAGGTTGTAGTTGCAATCAAAATCCTGGCCTGATGCCTGAAGGCTATGATAATATGAATGAGCCAAAATTCAAAATAAATCCTAGCAAGACAGAGTTGCTGTTTTCAGTACTTGAACTACATAGCTCAATTCTTGTTTTACCATTGGCTGTCAATAGGATTGCACTTCTCTTGAAGAAGCAGGTTCCTAGATATAGAGGTGGGTGTTCTGGAATTCAAGGCTCTTGCTAGAGGAACGGATAGTTGCTATGGCCAAGAATGCTTTTGCCCAATTTCAGCTGGTATAACAATTGCAATCCTTTCTAGACTGAGGGGCCATCATCACTGCGGAGTTAGGCCACTGCAATGCACTCTATATGAAACCACTCTGCAGAAAATTCAAAAGCTACAATTGGTCCAGAATGTAATGCTACTACATCTGCTAAAAAGGATTAAGGGATTTAGCAGGGATACACCAATTCTACTAGTACTGCATTGGTTACCAGCTTGGCCACTGAGTACTTATTTATTTATTTATTTATTTATTTATTAATCATATTTATATACCGCCCTATCTCCCAAGGGACTCAGGGCGGTTTACAGGCACTAAAAACAGATAAATACAATATAAATACAATATAAAACATTTAAAAAACTTATTCTAAAGCCCGTCCAATTAAAAATAGAAATAAAACCCAATTTAAAACCCAAAATTTAAAATCTAGCTCAGTCCTACTTAGAGGATTATCTTCCCCCAAAGATCATGACCTGTCCCATGCATGCTTTCAGGAGGAGATGCTAAGGGTCTCTTTCCCATATGATATGAAGATACTGGTGTGTGCATATTCATGTTTGTGTCAATATCTTTTTAGTGGCTGCCCCATACTTTGGAATACCTTGACTTCTAATGTCTTTGAAGCTCCTAAGTTTGCAACCCATAAGAAGGCATTTAAAATCTTTTTGCAGAGTATTTGGATCAGAATCATGATAGGATGCTTTTAGTTTATTAACTGGAGTATTTTTGTAGCTATTATTTATTGTTTGTAAACTGTCTTTTGTGAATTAGGTAAGTTCATACATAGAGAAAATAACATGGGGGAAGAAGCATCCAGAATTGAGGGAACAGGATTTTTTGAGTAGGATAGATCGAGACCAAGCTGAACATCCAAATGTGCTGTTTTGTTGAGCATTCATTAGTTATTATTTTTATGTATTTTAGCCATTCTAGAAGTAATACATAATCTTAAGGCAAGGGAATTGGTTGTTCACACGCCCTGCCTGTTTTGTGTTGTGCCAGCAACACAAAAAATAAGGTAGGTTAGACAGAATAACTAGCTCAACTGCACCTACTTATTTTTATAGCTGAACAGATCAATGCAACTCATAGCTTAAATTCCAATACTCAAATGCTACATTCACTGCTTCACGATTTATAGCTTTGTGTGGGTCATCATGATCAGATATATTTAGGTCCTAATTGAAATCGAGCCATTCATGCTCACTTAATTTAGGTTTTTCTGAATATCTTTCCAGATTTCAGATCTGAAAGAAACTGCCTTGAGACAGGGTTTGTTTGTTTTTCATACATGGTATGTAAATGTAGACTTTCAGGCTTTGAAAGAAAAGAAAAACTTGAAAAACAAAGGTGGCATATACTATGAATTCCAGTTAGCAGCAAAGCTGAAGAATAATTAAATTCACAATAGAGACACTGACCAGTATTACTATTTTTGGAGGGCTTCAGTTGTGGTCTCTTTGATCAGCACTTTTTAATTGACATTCATTCTTCTTTCTGCAACGAGGAAACCCAAAGCTGTGACAACATAGGCCTCGCCAAATAATATCCTGCACGCCTCTTCCAGTTTATATACAGTATGTGTTTTGGCACACTTTGAAATCTGGCTTCCATTTTAAAAGCTGTTCCCAAACTTGTTTAGCAGTTTCCTTCCCTGCTGATCTATCTTTCCTCCTTTAAATTCTTTAATGTACCAAACAGGCAGTTAAACTGAATTTTGCTAGATATTTTAGTTCTTAGGCTGGACTCTTAGGCTTTCCATTAAAACAAAAAAGCTTCTTTTCCCCCCCCAAGATCTCTGCTACTTGAACTATATGCATCAATGTAGTCTAATCTCTGAGCAATTAGAAACGGAATAATTGTGAGTATGATGCATTAAATCAATGAAATTATATTCCCCCAGAAGCTAATCAAAGTCTTTTTTAATGTCCATTTGATTTGCATCAGTTAAATACAATCACTTCTTCTCTTCTACTTGCTTGTCATCCAGGGATTGGTCATACAATTAAGTATATTGATTTTGACAGAATTAACTTATACTAAAGCACTCCATAGAAAAAATTCCTTTGGGTTCCTTAAATTCACCCTAGAGTTTCCATATTAATTATTATTCTAGGGAACTGGGGCACCAGTTGATGATGAAATAAATGTTCGAATGGGAAAGAATACAAATGACCCTGCATTATGAATGCTGTCCTATATATGTCCTTCTCAGTAATAATCATACAATTCATCACTCGCCCAGTCATCATTTGATCCCAGGTTGGGCCCCTTGGGCAGAGCCATTGAGGTTAAATTCAGTTGATCTGCAAATATAGGACACAAAGCATATGGTCACCATCTGAAATGAGTTACTGTCCTCCTTTATCTACTGCTAATAATTGTTGGCTAAATAATTACATTTCCAAATAATAATGTATAATAAGTCGTGTTAACTGGATAATGGGTGCTGCCTATGAATTTTACAATTTATCAGCATAGTTGTAACTTTCAAACAATTTTATAGGCAATTAGCATATTGGTTATAGATGTTTCAGATAATTTGCAGTGACCAAGCTAGTGGATCTGACAGTAGCTGAACTCCAAAACATCTGGAGGAAATCATCTATCCGTTTGCTAACAATGGGACAAAGGCTGCTATTTTGATGGCAATGCCATGCATTTACAAAGTGCTGTTTGAAATGCAAAGAAGAAACACAGTTCCCTTTCTTTACAAAACAGTATTTATATTTTTATATCAACAACCTTTTTATGAAGCATGGAAAATAAATAATTTACTTGGTGAAATTGGAGCGGGATTTCCATATTTCCAAATTTCTAAATTCAATCTCTACGCTGCCAAAAGATAAATAAAATAGGAACTAATGACAAGGTAGACATTAGCAATTTCCGGAATATAGAAGACACATGTGGTACTGGTGGACACAAGAGAAAACCAACTATTGAGACAAAAAGGTTGGCTAAAGGAATGACTTAAGGCTAGAATCTACTTACCAGGAGTGAGGATCATAAGGCTGGCAGGAGCTGCCACTTGCCCAACACTGTTTCTTGCATAGCAATGATACGTTCCTTCATCAGTCAACCTCACAGCTTGGATCTGAAGCCAGCTGGTTACCTCATACTTCTGAGGACCTCCTCTAAACTACAGCCAATTACATAAGACACATTTTAAATCTTTCTCTGTATACTATATGATTCCATTGGGGAAAAACTTTTTAAAAAACTTTATTCTGGGGTTTATTGATAACTCTCCTGCCATTTTTATCCATGACTGTAACACAATTTCGACAGATAGGTTAGGTTGAGAGAAACTAGGCTTAAGTCACCTACTGAGCTTCCAGGGGTAAAATGGCTATGACTACTCTGCATTGATTCTGATATAGAAGATCTTTATCTTAATAAATACATAATAGAATAATTACAGTAAATATCACATGGCGTCAAAGTTCAAACAACAAATTAAAACACTATGTAGAATCATGTTATTTTCCCATAGTCGATAAAAAAATTTAGGAATATCTTCCATCTTGGATTTTAAGTTGGATATACTAGAATCATTCACTACTCTTAACCATTGCCCATGCATGACAAATCCAAACTCCCCATTTTTTTAATATTTTTTGTTTATTTTTTGTTTATTTATTTTTGTCACAACAGTATATATAAGCATAAGCATGAAAATAACTGTATAATATATAAGCATATATATGAGTATAAGTATGTAATAACTATATTAATTGGATATAATGAAAGGAAACAATAGGACAGGAATGGTAGGCACGTTTGTGCTCTTATGCACGCCCCTTATAGACCTCTTAGGAATGGGGTGAGGTCAATAGTAGACAGTTTTTGGTTAAAGCTTTGGGGATTTTGAGAGGAGACCACAGAGTCAGGTAGCGTGTTCCAAGTATTAATAACTCTGTTACAGAAGTCATATTTTCTACAATCAAGATTGAAGCGGTTAACATTAAGTTTAAATCTATTGTTTGCTCTTGTATTGTTGTGATTGAAGCTGAAGTAGTCTTTAACAGGAAGGACATTGCAATAGATGATTCTATGAGTTAAACACAGGTCCTATCGAAGGTGGCGGAGTTCTAAGTTTTCTAAACCCAAGATTTCAAGTCTGGTAGCATAAGGTATTTTGTTGTATTCAGAGGAGTAGAGAACTCTTCTTGTAAAGTATTTCTGGACATGTTCAATTGTATTGATGTCTGAAATGTGGTATGGGTTTCAGACAGGCGAGCCGTATTCAGGAATTGGTCTAGCAAATGTTTTATAAGCTCTGGTTAGTAGTGTAGTGTTTCTGGAGAAGAAGTTACGTAAGATTACTGCGCATGTCCAAGATGGCGCCGCGCCGCTGAACAGCTGTTGTGGCGACGGGCCTATCTTGGACCCGACTGGGTCGGGGGGGGTCTTTTTGACAGCTTTGACCCCCCGCCCGGGTGGAGGACAGCACGACGAGTCGGAGGATGGGCGGATGGAAGCGAGGCGCCTCCGGGTTCCTTTGGGAGGAGTCCCGGAGCACTTTCCCTCCCTCCGGTGGTGAGATGGCCGGCGGCGGTAGCGGCAGCGGCCTGGCCTTTTCCAGCGGCGGCGGCGGCGGCGACCAGTTTTCCGATGGCGGCAGCGGCTGCCGGGCTCGGCTCTGCCTTAGGATGGGCCTTAGAGCCCTTTCCTCTTCGCCCCTTTGTCTGCGGTGTCGGTGGTGGGGGCAGCCTGGCCTCTTCCAACGGCGGCGGCGGCGGCTGAGTTTTCGGCGGCGGCGGCGGCCTGGCCTGGCGTTGCTCCGGGAGGAGCTCCGGGAGGAGCCTTGGAGCTCTCTCTCCCCGCCGGCGGCGACGATGGTGGTGCTGTCGGCAGTGGCGGCGGTGGCGGCGGCCTGGCTGGTCCGGTCTGTGGGGGCCTAGCCTGTCGGTGGGCGGCTGGGTCCGGCGGTGGCATGACCCAGCAGGCCCGGCGGGTGAGTGGCCTACTCCAGCTGGTGGCCTGGCTCAGCGGCCATGAAGAGACCCGATGGTTACCTTCTCTACCACTCTGAGGGTTATCTACGGGCCTAGGGGACGCCCTCCCTATCATCTTGAGGGCGTCTATGGCCGTCTGTGGGGGTTCTTGTGAGTCCTTTGCCCCCCCCCCCCCGGATATTGGGAGAGGGGCGTCTCGTCGGTGGAGCGGCTGGTCCATTAGGTACGTGTTTCGGCCTTTTTGCCAACTTATCACGGGCCGTGTGGGCGCCTTTTTTACCATCTTAGAGGACGCCTAAGGGCTGACTGCAAGGGGACCTTCTGAAGATCTTTGGCCCCAGTGGGGGAACTGAGGTTGGTCCTGGACAATCCTAGCTTGACTATTGTAGGACTTCATCCTTTCCCCCTTCCCCTCGTCCATAGTCCACCCCTCGGGATAGGAGGGGTAGGTGCTCTGACTTAATCATGGCGGCTTTTTACCCACCGCCAAAGAACTATCTCGTCTGTCTTCCACCCGGATTACTGGTGTGTCAATTTCCATCTTGACAGGTCCAGGATGGGTCTGCTTGCCGGACTCTCATCATGCGGACATTTACAGCGGCTGACCTTCTTGCCCTGCGAGATTCCCCTCTCTCGCCGGTTTGGCCCTCCACACTATCAAGGGCCCATCTTGAGGACGGGTTTTGGAACCCCGAGAGTTGGCATGCCAAGAATAGGAGACTCAGGGGTTTTTTAATTAATTGTTTTAATAGATTTTTTAAGGGGAATTTTAATGGGAATTTTAAGGGGAGGGTGGGAGGGAGGGATCTGACGGGTGGGGGAGAGAACCCGTCGGGGAGGGATCCAGCCCCTGTGCTTGTTCGCGGCACTACTCCATCTGGTCTGAAGGCAGGGGAGGCTCAGTTCCAGGATTAGAGGGACTTTCAATCAGTACGGTAAGTGGAGAGGCAGATATGGCGGAGGGGGCGATCGAGATCTGGGAGCACGTGTTCGATGTCTGAAAGCGATCACGTGCTCCGGCCCCCCAGTCCCTACCCGTTCCTCGGGCGGCCATGATCCTCAGAGCTTGGATCTTCGGCTGATGTTGTGTAATGCCCGGTCCGTGGCTAATAAAGCTGCCCTGATTTGCGACCTTATTCAGGGGGAGTCCGCGGACCTGATGGGCATTACGGAGACCTGGTTGGGGCCAGAGGGGGGGGTCCCCCTTGTTGAGTTGTGCCCTCCAGATTTCCGAGCATTTCATCAGCCGAGGGCCCAAGGTAGGGGTGGGGGGGTGGCGGTTGTTATTAAGGAAGATCTAGAGCCGAGGGAGGCCACTGTTCCTCAGATTGCCGGCTGTGAATCCCTCTGTGCGGTGGGGCCATAGGAATCAGTTGGGCTTGTTGATCGCGTACCTGGCTCCTTGCTGCGTGACCACAGCCCTGCCTGAGCTGTTGGAGGTGCTTGCCACGGTGGCGGTTGAGACCCCCAGACTTGTAGTCATGGGGGATTTCAACCTGCCATCAGTCGGCTTGTCATCGACGGCAGCTCAGGAGTTCCAGGCTTCCATGACGGCCTTGGACCTGATTCGAGTAAATGATGGCCCTACGCACACGGGGGGAGGCACGCTGGACTTGATTTTTATCTCTGGACAGTGGTTAAATGATCTGGAATTAGATGATTTAGTAACAGAACCAATGTCATGGTCCGATCATTTTCTCCTTCGCCTAGACTTCCGAACCGCCACTCACCATCGCAGGGAGACGGAACCTATACGTTGGTTCCGTCCCAGGCGCCTGATGGACCCTGAGAGGTTCCTGACGGAGCTTGGGCCATTTCCTGAGGATCTGGCCCACGGCACGACTGAGGAACTAGTCATGGCCTGGGAACAGGCCGCGGCTGGGGCCTTGGACCGTGTCGCACCTTTGCGGCCTCTGACCCGGCGCAGATCTCGCCCGGCCCCTTGGTTCTCCGAGGGGCTGAGGGAGATGAAACGCCGGAGAAGACACCTAGAGAGCACTTGGAGGTCCAGTCGTTCCGAGGCTGATCGGACACTAGTTAGGTCCTATTCTAGGACCTACCTAGTGGCAATGAGGGAGGCGAGGCGTTCCTACGCCTCCACCCTCATTGCATCGGCAGATAACCGCCCGGCCGCCCTGTTTCGGGTGACCCGCTCTCTCCTTCATCAGGAGGTACGGGATGACCCGTTGCAGGGACGAGCCGAGGAGTTTAGTGGTTATCTATACGATAAAATCGCTCAGCTCCGGGACGGTCTGGACCGAAATTGGGATAATCCAAGCGAGGGAGAGGAGACACGTCTTGTTGAGCCGGTTTGGGATGAGTTTGACCCTGTGGCTCCCGAGGACGTGGACAGGTTGTTGGGGAGGCTTCACGCCACGACATGTTTACTGGACCCGTGTCCTTCCTGGCTGGTACTGGCCACTCAGGAGGTGACACGAGGCTGGCTCCAGAGGATTATCAACGCTTCTTTGCTGGAAGGGGTTTTCCCTGCCGCCTTGAAAGAGGCGGTGGTGAGACCCCTCCTCAAGAAGCCCTCCCTGGACCCAGCTATTTTGGGAAATTATCGTCCAGTCTCCAACCTTCGCTTCGTTGCGAAGGTTGTAGAGAGTGCTGTGGCGCGACAGCTACCCCAATACCTGGATGAAGCCGTCTATCTAGACCCGTTCCAGTCCGGCTTTCGACCCGGATACAGCACGGAGACAGCTTTGGTCGCATTGGTGGATGATCTCTGGCGGGCCAGGGACAGGGGGTACTCCTCTGCCCTGGTCCTATTAGACCTCTCAGCGGCTTTTGATACCATCGACCATGGTATCTTGCTGCGCCGGTTGGGGGGATTGGGAGTGGGAGGCACCGTGTATCGGTGGTTCTCCTCCTATCTCCGACCGTCGCAGACGGTGTTGACAGGGGGGCAGAGGTCGGCCGCGAGGTGCCTCACTTGTGGGGTCCCGCAGGGGTCGATTCTCTCGCCTGCTGTTCAACATCTACATGAAACCGTTGGGTGAGATCATCAGTGGCTTCGGGTGAGATATCAACAGTACGCTGATGACACCCAGCTGTATTTTTCCACCCCGGCCACCCCAATGAAGTTGTTGAAGTGCTGTCCCGGTGTTTGGAAGCCGACGGGTCTGGATGGGGAGAAACAGGCTCAAGCTTAATCCTCCAAGACGGAGTGGCTGTGGATGCCGGCATCTCGATTCAGTCAACTGTAGCCGCAGTTGACTGTTGGAGGCAGTTATTGGCCCCAAAGGACAGGGTGCGCAACTTGGGTGTCCTCCTGGATGATCGGCTGTCGTTTGAAGATCATTTGACGGCCGCTCCAGGAGGGCCTTCCACCAGGTTCGCCTGGTTCGGCAGTTGCGCCTTCCTTGATCGGGATGCCTTGTGCACAGTCACTCATGCGCCTGCTACCTCTCGCTTGGATTATTGTAATGCTCTCTACATGGGGCTCCCCCTGAAGTGCACTCGGAGGCTTCAGTTAGTCCAGAATGCAGCTGCGCGGGTGATAGAGGGAGCTCTGCGTAGCTCCCATGTAACACCGCTCCTGCGCAGACTGCACTGGCTACCTGTGGCCTTCCGGGTGCACTTTAAGGTGTTGGTTACGATCTTTAAAGCGCTCCATGGCTTAGGGCCCGGGTACTTACGGGACCGCCTGCTGTTACCACATGCCTCCCACCGACCCGTACGCTCTCACAGAGAGGGACTTCTCAGGGTGCCGTCCGCCAAACAATGTTGGCTGGCGGCCCCCAGGGGAAGGGCCTTCTCTGTGGGGGCTCCCACACTCTGGAACGAGCTTCCCCCAGGCTTACGCCAAATACCTGACCTTCGGACTTTCCGCCGCGAACTGAAGACACACCTTTTTATTCGCGCGGGGCTGGCTTGAATTGAATTTTAAATGGTAAATTTTTATTAATTTTAAATGGGGTTTTTAGTGTAAGGTAATTTTTTAAATTCTCAGGCTAATTTAATAAGTTTTTTAAATTGCATTTTAATTGTATTTTGTATTGCTTGTTTTATTCTGCCTGTACACCGCCCTGAGTCCTTCGGGAGAAGGGCGGTATAAAAATCAAATAAATAAATAAGATTAGGTTTACAACTCTTAAAGCCTTTTTTGCGATGTAGTTGCATTGGGCTTTGGCACATAGATCATTGGATATGAAAACTCCAAGGTCTTTAACAGGGTGGGGGGTCATCTGTAAGGTAATGTCCATTGAGTTTGTATTTAGTGTTTAGATTCTTTTTTCCAATGTGTAAGACAGAGCATTTGCTCGTTGAGATTTGGAGTTGCCAAGTTTTTGACCATTCTGACACAAAGTCAAGGTCTTTTTGAAGGGTAGCTGTATTGTTGGTAGTGTTAAATAGTTTGACATCATCAGCGAAAAGAACACAATTACTTTTAATATGGTCACAGAGATCATTAATGTATAATATGAAGAGTGTTGGTCCAAGAACACTGCCTTGGGGAACGCCGCTATTGACAGGAACAGGATTTGATAGGGCACTGCCTATTTTGACCATTTGTTGTCTGTTTGACAGGAACGCTGTTATCCAATTGTGGAGGGGTCTGGAGATGCTGTAGGATTTTAGTTTTAGGAGAAGTTTGTCATATACCACTGAGTCAAAAGCTTTACAGAAGTCTATGTAGTTTGCATCTATTGTTTTGCCTTGATCAAGATTTGTAGTCCATATGTTTTTGCAGTGCAGAAGTTGTAAGTTACATGATAATTTTTTTCTGAAACCAAATTGTTTATTAGAGAGTAGATTGTTTGTTTCTAGGTGAAGGGTAATGGATTGGTTGATATAGATATACAGTAATTCATATTCAACATATTTGACTCATTTCTTTTCTGAACACTCTATTTAATACTTTATAAACCTTAAAGCAACACAGCGATTCTGTAGAGTAGGCCCAAACCGTACTTCCAACATACAGAAATTAAAAACAATCCTTACTCTACATCTTCTGAGGGATTAAATCCATATTTAAAAAGTATTTTGTTGAATTAATTCCATTTGGCTTAGGATCTGGATATTTGTGAAACCCTCTGCCCTGGGTTGAATTTGCTCAACTGATGAGATTACAAAGCAAAGGCTTGCTGAGAATCCCTCCTCCAATGCAGGAACCCCTTTTTCAAAAAAATTTCAGTGATAGTCCTTCTCTTCTACAACAGCCTACATCAGATATTAGAACACTCTCTCTTCATTAGCTATGAAGCGTTGTAAAAAGACACCCCTTCTGGAGCGGGTTAATGAAAGATTATCCAATTTGCAGATCCACTGGGCTGGATGTTATGAGCTGTATTGAGTTTCTTTCTATTGCTTTTATCCTACTTTGTATTTGGTTATTATAAACCACTCAGAGTTTCTGAATTGGAGTGACACATACATGGCAAAAGACAATGTAATAAATGCAAATTACTTGCAAGTTGCCCAGATCTAAATTCATATAATTTCAATTTGGAGTTAATTTAGAATAAGTTCAAAGTTTTCCTTTATTTTCCCCATGCTTTATTTTTGGTTCATCCTGTTTTGTTTCTTTGTAACATTATTGTTACAAATATTGTTTATGTTATTCTTTTGTTACACATGAAAAAGGAATCAAGTTTATGCGGATTTTCACAAAAGGCTATAGAGATAGTCCACATGTAACGTAAAGTTTATTGCTTAATATTCTAAAATATAACTCATGTAGGATGAAGTGTTGGCTTCAGCACAGCTCCCTGAATTATATGGTTTTATACAATCACATCTACTAATTCATGCAAATATATGCTTCTAATCAGTATATCTTAAAAAAACATTTGGTATTTTTCTGAGTTCAAAAATCTGCAAACTTAGAACATCAAACATGTTATCTGTCTTTTGGCAGAACTATTATATTGAGCATTTTATCTGAGAAAGTCTCCATCATCATACTACACACCATTTAGATTTATATAGTCACCTAACTTTGTATAACTGCAACTTTGTGTAGTGTATATCAAATAAAAATCTCCAAATATTATTGCAAGTTTTAAAAAAACTTATATCAACAAAAGAAATGAATTTGAATTTGAATTCAAAATGAATTCAAAAAAGAAATGAATTTGAACAAAAGAAATGAATTTGATTACCAACCCATTAGATAACATATTGCACCTATCATATATACTCCACCTTCCAGAAGATGGATTCATCTATCATTTTAGACTAAACCTGGAGTAAAAGCCAAGTTTTTAAAGCTTTCCTCCAAACTAAGTGAATTGGGACCATCTGAATCTCAGGGGCAGATTGGTGGAAAGGCAGGCACCACAACTTCAAGACTACTTCAGCTTCAATTGCAACAATACACGAGCACACAATAGATTTAAGCTTAATGTTAACCGTTCCAATCTTGATTGTAGAAAATATGACTTCAGTAACAGAGTTGTTAATACTTGGAGTACACTACCTGACTCTGTGGTCTCTTCCTAAAATCCCCAAAGCTTCAGCCAAAAACTGTCTACTATTGGCCTCACCCCATTCCTAAGAGGTCTGTAAGGGGCGTGCATAAGAGCACAAGCGTGCCTACCGTTCCTGTCCTATTGTTCCCTTTCATTATATCCAATGAATATAGTTATTAAATACTCATGCTTATATATATGCTTATGTATTGTTTAGTTATTTCATGCTTATGCTTATATATACTGTGTTACAAAATATATAAATAAAAAAACAATAGAAAAATATGTTTAATTACTAAATTCATGGATATATATTTAACATTGCACTTTGAAATTTGTCTTTTTACAGTTTTCAGCTCTGCTGTTTTTGTATTCCCACTGGTTAGGGAAAGCAGCTCATCGCATCATCTCCCTATATATTTGGAAAGTGTTGGATTCCATCCTATTTTTGACTCTTTCTTTAGCCTGATTCCAAAGCACATTGTGGGTGTGTGATTACAACATACACAATGCTTAGGGAACAAGGTTTTTTTAAAAAAGCATGCATTTAATCCTATATGCACATAATATGCATATGTATTTCTGTGCTAGACATTTCAGACTGATGTAAAATACCAATGTATGCTGCTGTTCTTTCCATAATGGAAAATAATCTAAATTATTTACAGATGGAACTAACAGCAGTAAATGTTCTCTTTCTTCTTTTAAAGCCTAAATGAGGAAGTTTGGAAGTTGCCCACATATTGTCTTCATTTCTTAGTCTTCTCTGTAAATAGGATACACGGAATCCATGTCTCTATGTGAATGCCTACATCCAGATTTTTCCTTTCACTATCAGGTCAGAACAGAACAGTGAATTGCACCCAAAAAAAGATGTTGCATAATGAATTGACAGATTTTAAAAAAAACTGCCTTGGAGTAACCATTTAGTTATCTAACAGCACTGCAAAATTGAAACAGATTCCAAAATGTGTAATGTATTGGCAGGGGCGGGGGTTGTTACAGAGTCATGGGGAAAGATACCCAAAGTTTGATAATAGCACTCCAAATTGCTAGAAAACTCATCTCTTAATATTTTGGAGATATATTATATTGCAGAGTACTATTATACTGATCAGACAGTTCAAAATTTATATTTTACTTGATGGATTTATATCCATCAAGGAATTCAGTCTATCATCATCTAATCTCCACAGCAACAATCCTGTAAAACAAACTTCTTTAAAATGGAGTGACTGGGCCAAATTCAGCCACTGGGAGAAGCATGGAATTGGAAAAGGGCAACTAAGCCTTTGCTTCATCCAATGCTTAGGGCATAAATCCAAATTAAAGCAGCCTCGATGAATGGCTACTAAGTCTTGGTTTGACCACTTTGATTAGAATGAAGGGGAGCCAACTTCCCTGGGTAATTGGTTTGACTGTTTAAAAAAAGAATTTTTTTCTTAGAATTCAGTTGGAATCTATTTTTCTCTAACTTAAATTCATTATTCTGTGTATTGAAGCAATAAAGAGAAGGTATTGCTTTTTTCAGTGTGATTTCCTATCAGATATTTAAAGAGTGCTATCCCCCTATCTATTTTCTCTTCTTATGCCTAGCACCTTGAATCTCTTTTCAAAGGCTTTAGTTTATACTATCCTAATCATCCTCACTGCCTTTCTAAGTTTGTTCCTGTTTCTCCGAATCCTTCTTAAAGTGTTATGCCCAGATCTGGACACAGTACAAAATAAAATTTGATCCAAACACAATAAAAGGGAACCAAGCTGCATTTTCCTTGTTGATTCATATTCAGGTTTTCACAAGATTTTCCTACCATGAAATTCTAGTTGTATTAGCTTACATGAAAATCCATTTTTGTGAGAACCAAAACATATGTTTGATTCTGCTCAGACTTGGTTTCCCTTAAAATCAAGAACTCCAGCAATACATGATCACTTTCTAAAAATTTCATTCTACAACCCACATTCATATAATTATCACAGACCATGGTTCCAGAAACCAACTCCTGTCAACACATTTTGGGTATCCAGGGAATCATCTGTAAGAAAGGATGTTTGTTCCATTTGCATGAATGATAAGAATACTGTCTGAGCCCCCAAAGTCTTGACCTTTTTCTAAGATTGCTAAAGTCTATGCTGTTTTGTCCTACACCATAGGTATCAGCAGAGAACAGTAATTGTTAGATCTGAAATGCTTAGGATGTTATTTGCTGTATCCTTAAGGATTGCTCCTAGCAATCAGTACACCTCACAAGCTAATGTGTCTGGTAAATATAAACATGTTTCACTTCTTCATTTATTTATTTATTTTATTAAATTTTATTTTCATAGGGGAGGATTACCAATTACCATAGTTCTTCTTTGTCACAGTTGCATCTCCCTCTACCTTTTAAGGATTTATTGTGTTCCATCCTGCAGCAACTCTTTTTCTGAATTATCTGAGCCCATTTAAGCCACAAAGGCCTGGAAACTATTTCTGAATACATGGTGCACAATATATTTATGTATCTTTGTCTCTTGATTCTGGTTATTTTCGTTCACTAGGCTTATTCCTATCAAGGCCTCACAAATGGCTATAGCTATCTGCTTCAATAGCAATAAATATGTCAGGCTTATCTCAAGGTAATTAATCCAGTCCAGGTCTATACATGTGAAAGCTATCTTACAAGCAAACTATGCACTACGGGAAAAATAACAGCAAGGTTATGAATCCAAACTAAACTAAGTCAAATTTCCAGGAAAAAAAACCTGATAGTGAGGAGACTGCAGTAGGAATTTCATGGAGTCATCACAGAATAGCATTATTCTGGGATACAAGTCCATGATTATCCTTAGATAGCAGCTGCTTCTGATCCTGTTTTAACTTTGAGCAAATTTGGTTTCCCCTAGCAGATTTGTCCTGAGTAATTTTGCAAAGTCTTGCTGTCTCTTTGTGAAGTTGAATGCTCCTATTCTCTCTGCCCATTGTTGTTCACTTTTCAACTGCTGGCTTATTTGAGGCTAGATGGAGAAAGTTCCGGGTTTGGGTCAAAATTGTAGTGTTCATTTTAAGAAAGTTGAGGTCAGGTTCCATATGCCTGGCAACATAGATTTCTGGAAATGATTCATCATCTGAGGAAGAATCTTGAAACCATGCTATGACAACATTTTTATTTGAGTTTCTTCCTTATAGAGTGTTGATTCTACTATCAGTTTCCATTGTAGTGTTTCTTTACTATGATCTGATAAATTCTTTCTCATCAGCTGAAGCGCCTCCTTATTGCTCCAATCTTCACTTTTTCTTCGAAAAATACACAAGTTTGGACCTGCTGTGAATATAGGTCAAGATTCTCTCAGGTAGGTACGCAAATATTCCACAAGCGCTCCAGGTCATAACTACATATTTCTATCCACTCATCTTTGCGGAGTGGGTGGGGGGTGGAACAGCACTAGGAGAAAGTCTTGTATTTCCACCTGTTTCTAGTTCTCAGATGAGCTGAAGTACAAACTTTCAGTCTCCTTAGAAAATTTGTTAGAAACTTTTCTGTCAAATTCCACCAGCAAACTTCTGTTAGCAAAAGTCAAAGTCTTTGACTTGCTGAATGAGTCAGATTTAACATTAAAACATGAATCAATAAAATGGCATGATCAGCCTTTTTCACTGCAGCTATACAAAATCTGGCTGCTATGTGGATAATTTGGATATTTCATCTCGTAACAGCCTGACATCCATTCTGCCTGGGTATTGGCATGGCATATTACTCCATGGCATATTTTTTCTATGGAGAGCCCTATACTAGGTGCTAGTATGTTGTATTGTTTTAGTTTCCAGTTCAAATGAGTCCACACGCTCAACTAAAGGGATTTTAGAATATCTGCCCTACAGAAATACAAGAGAGAAAACATTGTACCCCATGAGATCCACACCCAACATTTTATTTACTTCACCACATTAGCAAAACAATATTTACCCTCACATAACACTAATTCCAAGTCACTCTGTCCCTTGACATTGCTCACACATCTTTAGTTTCTCCCACTGTTGGATTAACATCTCTAGGTGAGGAAACTTCATGTGTACAATTGCAAGTGTGACGATTTATATACATGCATGAAGAGCAAGTATGCAAAAAAAAAAATTGCATGAAGACAATGATAATGAAAGGGTGGAATTGTTTGTATATGAAAATCAAATCTTTTGTAAAGCCTGAAGGGTCCATATGCCTATACAATCGTTCTTTTCCCTACACTTCACTTAAGATAAATGTGTGCAGGCTTACATTCTTAAAATCCCACTGTCTAAAAAAGGTCTCCAAATTCCATGCTGCATACAGATTTAGCAGTGCAATAGGATCTTGGTAATCTTTCTTAATATCTATTCTTCCACTAAAGATTTCTGATGCAACATATTCTGTAGCATTACACCCAGACTATTTTTAATTAACTCATAGCAGCAGACATTCTCTCTGGAGATTTTCCCATTGTTTTAGCTTTTTCTTGTAGGAAAGCAATTCCTGGTTCCAATTTAATTTGTTCAGTTGTATTTTCCTCATCTATTTTCTTGGACTAGTGTGATTGTACTTATGTCAAAGAGGTAGTTAAAGTTTGATACAACAATGCAAGGAACAAAAATGTCTCTTTTTTTAAACGATAGATGCTATCACAAACATATCCTACTGTTTCTCTTGACATAATATGGAACTATCCCAGACCCCTAACCAGACTGTGACTTGACATATGCTTTTACCCCACCCAAACATTCCATATAATAGTAGAAATTTTAGTTTCCATAAATGATTCCTAGGATTTCCTCACACACCCTTTAAATGGAAGGGTGTAACACTAAGTACTTTGCAGCCTTTTATGTTCTATTTCAGGCTGGCTTCCCAAGCTTGTTAACCTCTGTGAAGATCCATGTTAGGAACATTCACAGATCACCACAATATTTCAATTGCTAATGCAAATGTGTGTAACTGTGGCCAGCAAGAGAACAAGCAGTAAAAATGGAATGGTAATTAAAGCTTGCAGTAAGAAAAACAAAAGAAAAATGGAGAATAGTTCATTGGTTAATTGTATTTTGAGCAGTGCCAAAAAAAAAAAAAAAGCAAAACAAACAAAACCCCCAAAGAAGGTTATTTGAAGAAATCTGCGCATGTCCAAAGCTGGCTGTCATTTGTTAAGCAAGTCCGTCTTTTGTTAAGCAAGCAGAAGTTGTAAACTTTAATAATAATATCAAATTGGCTCTCAAAGTTCTTCAGATCTTCCATCTTATACAACTTCTGAAGAACTTTGAGAGCCAATTTGATATTATTATTAAAGTTCTCACCTAGGAGATTCTGGTTCAAGCCCACCCTCAATCATGAAAGCTCAGTTGATGACTTGGACTCGTCCCTCTCTCTCAGCCAAACTTCACAGTGTTGTTGTTGGAACAACAACAAAAAGAAGTCAATATTACATATGCCATCTTGAGCTTCTAGGGGGAAAGTGGGAATAAATCTGACAAAATAATTAAATATGAATAGTGACACTTTAGGACCATATACATTACAAAGAGCTAAAGGGAGGACCATATTCCCCATATACACAAATAACCACTGTTTGAGGGTAGATTAGATTTTCAGGGTTACCTGAACTGAAATGTGGGGGTCATCTCCAGGAAGCAGCATATCCAGACCCTCTTTCCTCCATTCAATAGATGCCATGGGAAATGCAAAGACCTCACAGCCAAAGATCACATCTTGCCCAGTGATGTTCCAGATATCATAAGGAGGAGATACAATATGGGGCTCTAGGAAAGGCCAAAAAAAGATCTGAGAAGCCAAGAATCTCTAGATTATTTGTTCTTGAAGGTATTACCTTTTCTGCTCAATTTTAGAGATGATGATTCCTACAAGTTACCATTTAGTACATATTTCAAGAGATCCTTTAATCATATGGTGATTAAATCACTCTCACCTTTGGATAGTTAGCTTGTAGTCAAGGCCTGTCTTATTTTTATTTATTTTTTTGTAGCATCTGAACTTTTCAAAATGGCAAGGAAATGGGACCAGGTTATTTTCAGGACTGTCTCACCTCACTTGTCTCATGAGGTCCAACAGGAAAGGCATGTTCTAGGTCCCATCCACTAGGGAAAGTCATTGGGTGGGTCCATAGAGAAAAGTCTTTTCTATTGTAATGCTTGCCCTCTGGAACATCATTCTTCTGCAGATTAGGCTTGTTCCAACCCTATAGGCTTTCAAGAAGGCCTTAAAAACCTAGCTTGGAATCAAGCCCTGGGCTTTATTATACTGATGAAGTATGTTGTGGTTTTATTTAATCTCAGCTCCTATGTTTGTTTTTTATTGGCTTTATGGTACTTTATCTTTTACTTTTTGATCACCGCCTAGAGTCATATGTTTGAGATGGATGGTCATATAAATAGGATAAATAAATGAACTATTGCACTATACTCCCAGTTTCCTTTCAATGGAAAACCTTTTATGATTGAGCTAAATAGTGCTGCTTTGCCAGGCCATCAGCAGCTGTAATAAAGAATGTATTTGCATCATCATGGCACATCTGTGAACAAGGGCCCTTGGCCCCTAAACGGTGGTCCGGGGCTTTGTCGCAGTCGTTTAAATGAAATGCTTTCTAGGGATGTTGCTGCTGCCTCCTGTTGCTGAGGAAACATGACAGCTTTGTGGCAGCTGCTAATCAGCTTGCTTTATTGTCAAATGCTTGGATTTGACTTAAGCTTTCCAGCTAACTCACTTTTCCTCTTGTTTTAAGCTTTGATGCCTGGGGAGAGATGGTAGCTGGCTGCTAGGTTGAGCACAAGTTCTGCATACAGAATGACTTTTATTCAAGCTCTGGAACCTCCAGAGTTTTGTTCTGATTTTTACAAAGTTCAGTAGCAATGAGATAGATTTTTACCCCAGCTTGCCCTGCCAGTTAGATATTAGATGCCAGGCTAGATGAATAATTTATGTTTTATTAGAAAGCAGCTTCTAATCTTTCAGCATTGTTTTTTTTCAATAACGCGTAGCATTGTGAGACCAACTATTAGAAACATTCACTTCTTCCAGTATCACAATCCTATCTCCCCACATTCTTTTCTGTTTCTCGACAACCAGCCTAAATTTGCTTTTCGTTACTGTACCATCACCAACATGGAACCCTAGTTTATTCTTCTATTTCAGGATATCTCCTTTCCTTGTGATAAGGAGATCGTATTAGAGGTAGTTCCTTCAGCACTTGCAGGTCTAACCCCCGATTATTACCAGTTTGTAATAGCGTCATCTCAGTATCTCATAAGATTTTGTACATACGTTGTATCTTTGTAACTTCATATTTGGTGACAAGAAATGGGATACTAAGCCACAAACCTAGCTTGTAGCGGTCCTTACAATTATTACAGAAGAGATGTGTAATATGTAAACGCTGTTTTAGTACCAGGCATCTAGAACAATATCTAGTCTGGTTTGATTTACCAAGTTCTGCTATATTATGAATTCCTAGAATAGTATATCAATGCAGACCAATGTGTATGCCAGATGACACTTGATATCCCTAATATATAATGTTTGTTACACATGAAATATTTCTAGCACTTACCTTAACTCTAGCGATTATTTTTATATACAATTGTTTGGGGTTGTCTAGCTCTAGAAAGTAACAGTCTGTCATTGTGAAATTCCAGATATTCAGGTTCATCTTAATGCTGAGGACTGTTTTACCTGGGTGAATTCATCAATAGGCATTGATTCCGTATCCTCAATTATTTAATTCTTTTAAAAAATTTTATGATTGCAACACTCCATAGAAACAATAGATACACGCTCAGCGTGCACTATTAAGAAATATGTTCAGTCCTTGTAGAGAAAGATGGTAGATAAATGGCAGTGCATGCAGAAAACCTCTGATTCAATATTTGGTACTAGCGTTAAGGACTAGATAGCAGATTATGTGGGAAAAAAAATTCTGAGAACTGCAAAATTATTGAAACCAGGTTGTTTTTGACCAGTCTCTCTTATCCAATTTTAAACCATTAGATTATTTACTTCACCAGACATTTTTTGTTTTGAAAATGTAAGAGCGTAGAAACATTATTTCCCATTTATTTTATTTTCAAAACATTTAAAATCAGTCCTTTCTGGACTCACACAGGCATTGGGGAAGAGGGACCTACAGTGGAGCTTACCTGATTCACAAGGTCCTTCATGAGCTACAGTGAGATTAACCTCAGGGTTGGAATTAAACACCTCTTGGAATTTGCAGATCTGAACATATGTTTTGCCATCAGAGCCACAAAGAGCTTGGTTAGATAAACAAGTGCACTGGGGCTCAGGCACCTCACCATGTTGCAGGTCTTCCGAATCAAGACGACATTCTAAATGATCCCCACATTTGCCATAGAAGTGGTTGGTATGGTCCAGGTCACAGATCTGTCCCTCTAGATTTGCACATTCCCAACAACAGTCACAGGCATCCAGGACCACTCCAGCCAGGCAACCACGAGGAGTGGGGCATTCTTCCAATCTACATTCCACACAACTCTCTCCTTCCTCTAGAAGCCTCTGCCAGCCACGTTGCAAGTAATCAGGACCAATGGGCAGTGCCGAAATAAGTGCATCCCAGCAGAGAAATAGCACAAGAAAAGTGACTTGTAGAGAAGCTAAGGTAGCAGGTTGAGACATTCTCATTAGTCCACTGGAACTTGGCAGCTGTTTGTCACCCTTACTTGTCACCATCCCTGAGATGATGGAAGAGCATTCAGTACTTGTTCCTTTTCAAAACCACGAAGACATCACTGCCTGCAAAAAAAGGAAGGAATTCAGATGCAGCAATTATTTTACCTATCAGTTTCTGTAAATGAATACTTGAAATGGAGCATTTTGAGAACAATATTTCCATGCCTCCCATTGATGTTCTAAACCCCTTATTGTGATTTTTCAGGATGAAAGGCTGACTCTTCTCAGTGTAAGTAGCTCTCAGGCAAATTATACTATCAAGAGAGTATTCCAGTCTTTAGATCTGCCAGTGAGGGAGGCAGGTACACCTCCCATGATCCAGGTTGCTGCAAAATGATGGGGACACAACAGCAAAAGGAATTGTCATTTATGCCTGAGAGGTATAAAAGGTTCTTGAGCAGGGTCATAGGGGCTCCAGTTTCATATATTTATTTAAATATTTTTATTCTACTTTATTTTGTATAGCCCATACCATATTAAATTCAAGTTGACATTAACAGGTCCATAGGTAGAGACTCAAGTAAGGAAATCTAAAACAGGGCACAAAATCATTGCAGAACTCACAGAACTCAAACACAGAATCAAACTTACATAGTGATACAGTTTTTATTGTATTATTTCTAAGCAAGTTGTTAGGTAAAATATGGCTAATATGTTTTATTTATAGCTCTTCAAGTAAGTAAAAGGATTCAAGGTTTATTGCTTAAATGATAGCTGATCAGTGAGGAGGTCAAATTCCTAGAGTTCCCCTTTTATCTCTGGCAATAAATGATTTGAAGGAACCTCTTCCAGATTCAAAACTTATTCATCAACTTTTTATATTGTAATCATGCAGCTGATGTGGAGCTGAACATGGTGTCTTTTTATAGATCCCCTAATATGGGCTTTTAAAAAGTCAATTGCACCATCTTATATATCAGAATGGGGAAGTAGGTGGCCCTTATCTTTTTCCCCCCATCAATGAGTTGTGTAAATTCAATTTAATGGTTTTTAAATCAGGAGGGTGAGATTGTGCCATAAGCAAATGATAAAAAAGAATTATTCTTGATAATATGCTTTTGAATCAGCTACCAAAAGGCAGTTAAATTTTAAAAATCCTTTTAATATTTTAATATGTATCCACATATAAATATGGAAAAATAATATAAAGAACAAATGTCATACACAGGACATGCAATAGAAGGACCTCTTGAAAGTTTTCAAACTGCACATTAATTGTAAAAAAGAAAAGTTATATTTTGCAAGTCTTTTTCTGGGACAAATGTTTCTCTCCTTCAGAATCTTGGATTAATTACATTTGATGAAACTGTTTCTGCCAATGATGCCCCATTTTTTAAATAGGGGATTCAGTTTTTATTAGAAAATTTAGATTACTTCTTTAATTTTTTTATTATGCAGTGTGACTGGTACAAGATGTGTGTTCTTAATGGAAAAGTAGTTACTGCTATGATCAGTTGCTCTTTTAATGAAGTACTAAATTGTCTTCAGAGATTTAATATAACTCCCTTTTTTTTAAAAAAAGCAGCATTGTTATTTACCATTACCCAATTACATAATGTTCAATTACTGAGCTTAGTCATTTAAGGTTAAACGTACAGGCCTGACTCCAAAAATGCCTTTTCAGGAGTGGAAAGATTTTTTCTTTAGCATTAGGATAAGATTAGTTTAGGATATTGCACAATCTATTACTCAAAATGCATGCTTAACTCATTGTTGTCTTTGTCAAAATTCTGACATTTCTATGATAATTTTTTTCAATAATACCACTGTTAGAATGTCTTCCTCTTGAATATATCTGGATTTAGTTTAGTAGTTTATGTAAAAAGAACCTGTTTATTTATCTACCCTTCAGTGTGGGCAACTTACAGATCAATTAAACTAAAACCGCAGAGAGCACATATAAGAATTTAGGGAGGAGATGGAACCAAGCAAACAAATAATAAAAAGCCTTCAAAACTAGTGAAATTGTAAAGCTGTTGGCAACTTCACAGTAAAACTGCCGCCTTGAAAGAGGCGGTGGTGAGACCCCTCCTTAAGAAGCCCTCTTTGGACCCAGCTATTTTGGGTAATTATCGTCCAGTCTCCAACCTTCGCTTTGTTGCGAAGGTTGTAGAGAGTGCCGTGGCGCGACAGCTGCCCCAACACCTGGATGAAGATGTCTATCTAGACCCGTTCCAGTCCGGCTTCCGACCCGGATACAGCACGGAGACAGCTTTGGTCGCATTGGTGGATGATCTCTGGAGGGCCAGGGACAGGGGATATTCCTCTGCCCTGGTCCTATTAGACCTCTCAGCGGCGTTCGATACCATCGATCATGGTATCCTGCTGTGCCGGTTGGGGGGATTGGGAGTGGGAGGCACCGTATATCGGTGGTTCTCCTCCTATCTCTCTGACCGGTCGCAGACGGTGTTGACAGGGGGGCAGAGGTCGACCGCGAGGGGCCTCACTTGTGGGGTCCCACAGGGGTCGATTCTCTCGCCCCTGCTGTTCAACATCTACATGAAGCCGTTGGGTGAGATCATCAGTGGTTTCGGGGTGAGATACCAGCAGTACGCTGACGACACCCAGCTGTACTTTTCCACCCCGGACCACCCCAATGAAGTTGTTGAAGTGCTGTCCCGGTGTTTGGAAGCTGTACGGGTCTGGATGGGGAGAAACAGGCTCAAGCTTAATCCCTCCAAGACGGAGTGGCTGTGGATGCCGGCACCCCGATTCAGCCAGCTGCAGCCGCGGCTGGCTGTTGGAGGGAGTTACTGGCCCCAAAGGATAGGGTGCGCAACTTGGTTGTCCTCCTGGATGATCGGCTGTCGTTTGAAGACCATTTGACGGCCGTCTCCAGGAGGGCCTTCCACCAGGTTCGCCTGGTTCGCAGTTGCGCCTTCCTTGATCGGGATACCTTATGCACAGTCACTCATGTGCTCGTTACCTCTCGCTTGGATTACTGTAATGCTCTCACATGGGTTCCCCTTGAAGTGCGCCGGAGGCTTCAGTTAGTCCAGAATGCAGCTGCGCGGTTATAGAGGGAGCTACGCGTAGCTCCCATGTAACACCGCCTCCTGCGCAGACTGCACTGGCTGCCTGTGGCCTTCCGGGTGCACTTTAAGGTGTTGGTTATGACCTTTAAATCGCTCCATGGCTTAGGACCTGGGTACTTACGGGACCGCCTGCTGTTACCACACGCCTCCCACCGACCCGTACGCTCCCATAGAGAGGGACTTCTCAGGGTGCCGTCCGCCAAACAATGTCGGCTGGCGGCCCCCAGGGGAAGGGCCTTCTCTGTGGGGGCTCCCACACTCTGGAACGAGCTTCCCCCGGGTTTACGCCAAATACCCGACCTTCGGACATTTCGTCGCGAACTCAAGACTCATCTTTTTATCCGCGTGGGGCTGGCTTAAATTGGGATTTTAATGTTTAAATTTATTAATTTTAAATGGGGTTTTTTAGTATGGTAAATTTTAATCATTGGGCTAATTTAAATAAGTTTTTTAAATTGTATTTTAAACTTGTATATTGTATTGTCGGTTTTATTATGCCTGTACACCGCCCTGAGTCCTTCGGGAGAAGGGCGGTATAAAAATCAAATCAAATAAATAAATAATAAATAAAAAATAGAACAATGCCATCCAGATGTTGCCCAGAGCATAAGCACTGATACTTGTTTAGTGAATCTGTCTTTTGGATATTTTAGTCCCAGCCAACTGATAATACTGTTAGCAGTTTGAATTGGCCTCAGAAATAAATTAGGATTCAGTACAGCTGAAATAGTATAAGAATAATAAGTTTACCATAAGAAATGTTTGTTAAATTCCCCCTCCTTTTTTTTTAACCAAACAGTTTCTCAGATGAGCACTGTACAGTGAGAGACTATTGCAATAGTTCGGGCTAGATGTTATTACTGTGTAAGTATAGCCAAGTATGCCTTCATCCCAGCTGGCATGCCAGCTTCAGCTGGGGAGAAACACCCCTATTGTGGCCTTCTCAACATCCAGAAATGTCAAATTCGGGAAACCTTCAACCAGGCAGATTAGTTTTTGGAGACAGAGCACCCATATACAGAACAAGCTGTACACACTTTTCTGGCTCAGTCGATTCCCAAAAGCATTTTACTTGGATTACGTTTCAATTCTTTAACTCTCATCTAATTTATTACTCATTTCACCAGTCCAGAGCCTCAATTACTTCCCTAAAATTTAATGGAAAGGAAGACGGAACTGCTTGATTTCCTGTATATGTCTAGCAAATTTTGTCAGTGTGGTAATCTTAAATGGAAGTGATAGCTACATGAGAGAAATAAGGTCAGATGAGCTAGAAGGCCAGAAACAAATAGCCCATGGGTGTGCCTTTGAAGTACAGAGAGAAGCCTAAGGGAGGAAATTCCAAAATCTCAGTCTCCCCTGAATTATTATGTAACATACTCCATATGTTGGAATTATTAGCGGAACTATTTGGGCAGAATGTACAAGGAAAGAGACAAGTACAGTATTCAGAAATATTTTAAATGGAAATGATACATATGACAGCTGACAATAAAAGTTGACAAATGATTATAGAATATTCTTGTTACTTCATGGTAAGGCATTCCAGTTTTATCAATTTCAGCAACCATAATATTAGTTAGCGGAAATAGTGCAAGAGCAGATTCTTTGTAGAGATAGTTAACACATAAAATAAAAATTAATAAATCACATCAGAGTTGGATACATGTGAAGTTAAGAGTTGTGCTTAGGTCAGCTATTTTACATTATCCAGAAATTTAAGAAGACTGCCCCTAATATTCATTTAATCTTTAATCCTATTTAGAATTAAATGTGGTTTAATCCTAATCCTGAACTAAATATTTTCCACATGATTCGAATACTAACTTTCTTAATGCACCTCCTATAGGGCAACTGGATTAAATGGCCCAGATTATTCCTGCATGATACAAAACAAAATTTGAGAAACAGCTTGTGAAACAATCTTCTACATACTTTCCAATCAAACCTATATGGTTTTACAGAAGTTTATGCATATAAGTACTAAGCTTTACTTTATTTAACTTCAAACTGATATAATTCTTCCTTTAGGATTGCAGAAAATTAGAACCCTTTTGTTCATAATTCTTCCAAAATCAATGAGTCCATCTAGTACCTTTCCAATAGTCCTAATTTTTCAACCCCCAACCTTTTCAACTTAAAATTAAATTTTGTCAATTTAAAGCACCCTCTTTATGTCCCTTCTTCTCACTGATCACAAAATATTTCCATAACAAAGGGGTCAGAATAGAAGAATGTTTTTCAGACTTTCAAGATTTTCCACTATTAAGATGTGTGGACTTCAAAAAAATTCCCCATTCAGCATACAGTAAATGTTCCTTGTGCACATCAATGCACTGCCATAAGGGACCATGAAAACATAGGTGAAGAACCTGAAAAGGGTATATAAGAGCAAGAATTGTTGCAATTTCTAAAGAAACAATCATGAAAAACAAACTTTTCCTATCAAGGTCTCCTGCAAATTAAGGAGAAAGATTTCTTTTTCTTTGTACATGGCAAAGAACCTCTCCGCCAATGCATTCAGAAATCACACTACCAAGTCTTGACAGCAAACTATATAGAAGCATTAGTGTAATTTTCCTCTAAGTTACAGATGAAGATAACAGAAAACAATTATACATTTTCACTAAGCTTAACATGCCTAAAATAAATCCACTCCCAAATTCTAGCTTGTAGAAGTCCTAGATGTGCCTGTTTGTTGACATCTTCATGTCAATGTTTTGCCTAAACCTCAGCCATTTGGTAGCTGGGGGAGGGAGAGAGTGGAGGAGGGAGCAAGGGAGAGAGAGAGAGAGAGAGAGAGAATGAATCCCAGATACTCATTGGTGATATTTGGAATCCTATTTAGAATTAAATGTGGTTTAATCCTAATCCTGAACTAAATATTTTCCACATGATTCGAATACTAACTTTCTTAATGTAACAATTATCCATTGATAATTAGTAGTTTTGCACACTGGAAATACTAGGAATAAGTTTTTATGGAAGCTGTGCTAAGAGTGGTGAAACTGGAGAACTTTGAATTCAAATAACTAGCTTGGATAGGTAGATATAAAGAATCCTCAAAGACATGCAGTACAGTACAATTTATTATAAGACTCTTTAATTGACAAAATTAAGTGTTGGTTATATCTCAAGGACTGTATGCAAGGCAAGAACAGCACAAAAATAGATAATTAATAAGTGGGGGAAGTGGGCCATATTGATTCCTGGCAAATGCCTAGACTAGTCCTTCTAAATTACTTGGTAAGAATTTCAGAAGTGGTTTGCCATTACTTTTTCCCTAGAGCTGAAGGGAAGAAACAGCCCAAGGTCACCCAGTTAGTTTTATGCCTAAAGCAAGACTACAACTCACAATCTCCCAATTCCTAGTCTAATTACTACACCAAAGTGGTTCTCAGTTAAGCAGATAATTACGGACTGTTGCTGAAATCAGCCAAGAACACAAGCTTGTACAATGTTTAAATCAGTGCTATTTCTCTGCTGTAAAGCTAAAACTGTTAATCCCCAAGATTGCTATTCAGGTTTATTGCACAGGACTCCCTTGTAACAAAGGTTGAAAGGCAGGGGTGAAATCTAAAAATTTTCCCTACCGGTTCTGTGGGCGTGGCTTAATTGGTGGGTGTGGCTTGATGGTCAGATGATTGGGTGGGTGCAGCCAATAACAATAAATAATAAAATAATAAATAAGGTATACAAAACAATAAAAGGTACCAAAACCCAACTTTGACACTTTACACACACACAATACAACACAACTGACTCATACACAATGTAAAAGCAGCTGCACTTCATCCAAAATGGCCCCTGCAACAAGCAGGAACCTCACACGTTCACACTTTACACACACACAACTGACTCACACAAACACACACACAATGCCACATACAGCTTTGTGAGATTTTGTGTGTTTGTGTAGTTAAAGTGAAACACTACAGAAATACACCAAATCTCAGAGAGCTGCACAAATATTTTATTTTATTATTTTTATTTATTTTTTTAGATCGGGGTCTCCAATCTTAGTAACTTAGTTTGTGGACTTCAACTCCCAGAGTTCCTCATTCAGCAAAGCAGGAAGTCAAAGCAAGCTTTTTTTTTTCTTCAGTAGCTGAAGAAAAGCATGCCCTTGCAGTGAAAGGAGCAGTAATTATAGGTAAGTGAGGAGGGGGAATTGGCTGGGCATGGGTGGGGGCTGTTGTAAGTGTGAGGAGCAGGAAACTCCTCTGGAATCACCAGAGGAGGCTTTTAAAACCTCTTTTTCCCCCCCTTTGACTGAAGAGAGTTTTTTTAAAAAAACTTTTAAAGGGTTTTGATGCTCTCTGCTCAGCCCTACGATCATCAGAGGTTTTTTTTATTTTTAAAGGCATGTTTCGGCTGAAGAAAAACTGCTTTTAAAAGTAAAAAAAAACAAACCTCTGCTGATGGTGCAGCTCAGCAGAGACAGGGGGGCTGGGCCAGGGATTTTTGCTACTAGTCCTCCGAACCAGCAGCTGCCATCGCTACCTAATTAGGCGAGCCGGTGTGAACCAGGAGCATTTCACTCCTGCTGAAAGGTCAAATAGAGACTAGTCATGCTTGGGAAAACATTCATCCAGTGCTCCATTATCATGATCCACGATCATTTTTCTCAGCTAGATCATTCAAGATCTTAACAGCTGTTTTGCCAGAGACTATGCAATAATCACACCTCTTGCATTACATCAGAGAGCTAAGTGTTGTTCTTAAACATCTAGCCCTTGGGTAATGGCAGTGTGTGTCTGATTGCTATTTTTAGGTAATGAGCAGGCTGCCTATAAAGAACTTTTCCCTGTCTTTCTCCATTGTACTAGCATCATCAATGGCATCCATCACTCTTTTTCCTGGTTTTTTAAAAAGATAATGTCATGGAATTACACACTAGTAACCATTTTTGTTCAGAAGACTTGATGGGTGGCTTGGGTTGATTGTATTGTATTTGTTTGTTTGTAGCATTTATATCCCATCACAGTCCCAAAGGATTCTCAATGGTTTACCTAAAATATAAATGTTAAAACTGTCTACAATGCAACAATGCCACATGCATACAAACAAACAAAAATTCAGGAACAATTCAGAAAGACAGTCCAAAAATACCTCAGGCATCACGCCTCAAATGCCCTCTAGAAGAACATTAGTTCTTTACAATAGTAAAGTTAGTAAGTTACAATAGCTTATAGATATCCAGTCGCCAGTGTCTCAAAATAACAGTAATGGAGATTAGTTCCACCCCTCCCCGCTTAATGATAATTGTGATTAGTCTAGAACAGTATTGATCAACCTCAGTAACTTTAAGATGAGTGGACTTCAACTCCCAGAATTCCCTAGCCAGCATCTCAAAGGTTGAGAAACACTGTCCTAGGAAATGCTATAATAAGTCATCTGTTTATATTTGGGGTCATTATGAATGTTTCCCAATCACTGTAATTAGGTGGCAACTTTAGTTCTTCCTTGTTGCTTGACATCCTCACCTGAAATGTTTGGAGCTTTTCCTTAAAATCTTAAAGTCAATATGTCTGTTTTTCTTTAGAACGATAGTGTTATCAAGTGGAGGATGAATGCACGGTTCTAATTTATAGCGAGTTTTGGCTCAGAATGTTCTTCTTTTATTGGAATTTTATTATTTAATTGCTGGTATGTAACTCTGCTATCGTGAGCTTAAATGGTCTGCGGGGGATGGTAGAGGACAGGAAGGCCTGGATGAACGTTGTCCATGGGGTTGCGATGAGTCAGACATGACTTCGCAACTAACAACAACAACAACAACATCTCTTCTATATAACAACGCTTCTTTGTTTTCTTCTTCAAAAGTAATTCTCTTTTTGGAGTTACAAAAGAACTCATTAAAGATTGCTTTTTCTGTCAGATCTTGTATCATATATATATTTCATAATGCTTATATCTGGAAGCTGGGAGAGAAGTCTACTATCCCAAGTTCACCTTCCTATTTGGGCTTTGTAGACAAATAGACTTTTATAGGTAAACAGAAGACTCCAAATCAGTGGTGAAATCCACTGCCAGTCACCATCGGTTTGATGCCTGCGCATGCATGGTGCATGCCAGACGCATGCTGTGCATGCATGTGTGGTGCCTGCTAGATGCATGCTGCGCGGGTGCATGCAGTGTAGAGTGTGTGCCAGATGCATGCTGCGCATGCATGCACAGTACACACCAAATGCCCGCTGCATATGCATGCATGCGCAGTGTGCACCAAATGCACGTTTCACGCAGAAAAAGGAGCCATTTGAAGGTAAGTAGAACAGCAGGGGGGTAACAGCTGTGCCGTGCTATTTAAATTTCCTACTTTCTAGCGAATATAAATTGCACGGCACAGCTGATCATTGGAAATACCGGTTCAGATGAACTGGCAGCTTTTTTTTACTATCGGTTTGTCTGAACCAGTAGCTTTTATCACTACCAGTTTGTCTGAACCAGAGCAAACTGGTAGCATTTCACCCCTGGTCCAAATCCAGTCATTCCAGGCTATATCTGAATCAGTTATACCAGTTCTAAGGATATACTTTAGTGTTTCAGTGTCTCTTTGTAGGATCTCCAATCTCCCCAAATTTCTTTAATTAACACCCTATCTTGGAAATTTATAAATTTTTGTCTCACCTATCTAACTATAGAAAAACATTGAATTACAAATAAGCTATTGAATTTCAGATCAAACTAATCCATAGATTAGTTCTGCTGTTTTCTGGAAAGCATGCTACACTAAATTCTGCACATTGAGGCTAAATTGGTTTGACAGCCAAGCCTTCCCAGAACTGTCCTTTCTTTCTCCTAATCACAAATATGCTTGTATCAAACTTTTTGCTAGATAGTCATTAATATTGATAAACAAGAAATGTATCAGTAATATGACAGACCTTAATTGATCATGCCATATAATGGAATGTAGTTAACACTTTAGCGTAAAAAAAGAGTTTAAGAAGGTTCATTTGCCACAAAGTTAAATCACAGAATGAAGCTAAATGCACATCAGAATAAATGAGATACATTTTCTGTATTCCAAACAGATTTTTGATCAAACCTCTTGATCAACATTATTCTCAACTACTCATTCAAGTTTGATTATTGATAATCCAATGTTTAATAACCCAGTTATCCAGGAAATAGCTAGGAATGGACATTATACTTTGTAGAAACTTCAGATGCCAATATCTTCACCATAAAAAGAACTCTCTGGAATAATCCAAATGTTTATCCCATTTATGTTTAATGGATTCTAAGGATTCTTTATATAATTTAATTAAAAATGTGAAGTCAGATCTGAAATTCTTATTTTTCCAAAAGTTCAAATGCTTCAAAATATAAAGAAACATCATTTCAGGAACTCTCAAGGAATGGAGCAGTTATTGCAGACTACAGGGAACACCTAGAAAAGGTTTCCGGGTTTAAAAAGAGATCATCATGTAATTCCCTGGGCATACTTCATCCTTATAAGACTTATATCTGATCTAGATAGACAGAATCTGGGGAGAGGGAGAGTAACTCTTATGATGGATGTCTCCTTCTTTTGAGAGCTTTCCTAGTCCTTAGCATAATACACACAATAAGCACAGCAGCTCCAAAATACCCCATAGTTTAAATCTGGCAAATAACTCTGCTCTCTAGGCTTTGGTGGAAGTTAGAGACACCTACCTCATGTCAGACAGGGCAAAGCTGGCAGTTTATTTGAAATCCACTGCTCCGTTGCTTCCAGTGTTCTGAGTATCTCTTTCAGCTTAGGTTGTACTGGATGGTGTTTGCCTTTTCCAAAAGATTAGTCTGCTGTTTCACTGCTTAAACAAGGACCAATGATGTCACAATGAAATGTGATCCCCTGGACCCAGCCTTTACGGAACTCCCCCCACATATCACATCCACTACGATGAAAACTTGCCTGATTAACCACTAAATTTGCTTGTATGCTGAACAGCCAGAAGTAAACCCCAAAGCAGCCTCCCTCTCAACTCCACTGAGCAACTACAGTTGTAACTATATACCTTGCTCACTGCTTGTTTTAGAAACAGCTTCTTGGAGAAAAAGAACCCCCAATTTATATAGCATAAAGTGGAATTCAGCATCTCTAAAATACTGTATATATCTTGGGAGATAGGTTTGCCTAATCTGCCAAATCAAGAAGTATCCAGAAATGTCTGATGTGCCTGTCCAGATCTGTGGGGGGGAAGCTCATATTTATAGAAATAATAGCAAGATAAGGCAATGTTAGATAGTTGATAAGAGTGCTATTCCCAAACAGTATTCTATTATTGCCTTAGTTTATCTTCATTTGCACACCACCTTTATCAATACAATCCATCTTATGAAAGCAAAAGGTTTTGGAAAATTAATGTCTAAAACCCTGCATATAAAAAATATACTATTAAAATAAGCGTGCCCACATCACCATTTTTTTTTACCTAAGCAGCACAAAACAAAATAAAAATTGTACTCTAGGAAATAGGAGAACAAGAGAGAAGTCTATAGTTGACACTTGATGCATTTTTGGGATTCTAAAAAGAATAAAGGCAGCTGTGTTACCATGATTAACAACAAATCAAAATCATAAATTTACTAAATAAATAAGTAAAAATCCATATTAAACTAATGCCTTTAGGAAGCTGACAAAAGAAAATAGCCTCAAGGCTTTTGATTTTTCCGAAACTCATGGGGGTGGTGCGAGAGGGGGGAGAATGAGACCCACTGGTCAACTCTTGCCTGTATTAAGCTACATTCTTAGGTGGGTGAACAATCTGCTAGCACTTTGGATAAAAATGTAATTAAAAAAGAAATAAGGAAATTATTGTTGACCTCCCCCCTTTTAGAAATATACAGATACCTAGTATGCTGTTTCTTTTTGAGATAAGCAATTTAATATACAGAAAGTGAAGGGTGTAAAAACATTAACCAAAAAATATATTAAAAGCATGAGATTAAAAAAAAGTAAATAAATCTAAATTATATGAAGACCGTTCACTGTTCTCCATACTTTTCTGTCCTTGCATCTGTCTTTGCTTTCCTCACCTCTATGCAACACTTTACACACTGCCTTTTGTTCTTCAAATTTCTCATCTCTCTCTCAGAGGATCTTTCTCAAGCCACTCATTCTTCTTAAGCTATTCACTTTTTTCATATATTTGTTTTGTAATTCAGTCCTAATAGTTCTTTCTATATAAGCAAACCATCTTAATGTACTTCTTATGTACAGTAGTGATCATTGATTCAAGTTTGCATTCAAACACATCCCTTTAGAAGCTATTCATTCATGACCCTATTGGTTTTACCCTCATACATTTTTCTCTGCCTTCAACTTAATTTTATGTTTCTCCTGACATACTGAACTTTGACCTATAGCTTATTTTATAAGTCGTGTAGATGTGTGTATTATCTTTTACTTTTTCATTAGCATTCACACATCTCACAATTTCTCTACAGTATTAGTGTCCATGATGAGGAGAAGAGGCTCAAAACTAGAATTTCATGATTCCAGCCCCATTCTTTGTGAATGCATGTTATCACACACATTTGACAGAATACTGCTTACATCACAACATTTTACCTTCCACCTTGCAGATGCTGCTATCTCCATCCATTTGCTTATTGCTGGTGTCTTTTCTGGCTAGTAATATACTGAAGATGAGGGACAGAAAAGCCAGATGTTCCCAAGTTGCATATACTAAAATCAAGACAGCATCATTCAGTAGTGTTTGGGAGTAGATGCAGTAGAGGCAGTATAGGGATCAACAATTGAAAATTTAAAAATGCATACCAGTATTGTTCTCTGCCAACCCAAGGATGAGTGAATACCACATTAAGCTAATAGAAGGGAAAAATCCAGAGTGTCCCTATGTGCTCTGATAAATTGTCTGCCTTAACCATTCTTTTCAATAATAAATTTCTAGGCTAGTAATCCAGTTGCCAAAACATGAAGGTTCATTTATCCTTTGGTAAGTAAATGAGGGTATTCATTCATTCGTTTGTTTGTTTATAGATGCCTGAAGGTTAATTCCTCTGGATTTTGGAAATGAAGGTGGTAGGATAGTACCCATACCTACAGTATTTATATTAATCTAATTTGATTACCAGAGTTAAGGACTGAATAGAAAATTATCACCAATCTAAGTATAAATACTAAATTAACATCAGCTCTACTACTATTTCCTATAGTATTGGTAGATCAATGCTAGCATTTTCAGCATTATTACTATTATTAAAGTGGTTGGATTTCTCTCACCTACCTCCATACTCCAGCAACAAAATGTATGATGAGATACTAATATAAGGATAAAGACACTAAGGAAATAAATTGAAATATTGCATAAGCATAAAGGATACTGAAATGTTTCCATAAATCTTGTAGTATCTCCATTCCTCAGTATCATTTTAAAGCAGGGCTCTCCAACCTTGGCAACTTTAAGACTTGTGGACTTTTAACTCCCAGAGTTCCTCAGCCAGCTTTGCTCAGCTTTGCTGGCTGAGGAACTCTGGGAGTTGAAGTCCACAAATCTTAAAGTTGCCAAGGTTGGAGAGCCCTGTTTTAGAGAATAACTATTTTCTCAGGTCCTACATATGGAGAGGAAGCCATCTAAGGAATAATCAGATGGAGTTATACTCTTTATTCTGTTAACAGTTAACAGTTGCAACATAATCCCAAATGTTGTTTTGATATTTGTGATTTATCCACATAGCCTTATTTACTAACATCTCAGAAACAAATCTGTTCTTTATTTATAGCTGTTGTCATAGTTCAAATCAACCTTTAGTTCAGGGGTCTCCAACCTTGGCAACTTTAAGCCTGGCAGACTTCAACTCCCAGAAAGCCCCAGCCAGCAAAGCTTGGTTGAAGTCCGCCAGGCTTAAAATTGCCAAGGTTGGAGACCCCTGCTTTAGTTCAAAATATCCTATAATGGCAAGCCATTTTGAAGAAGGGAAGCTCCCCCTACCTGACATTTAAATTCATAGTGGAACTATGAAATATGGACCAGAAACTTTTATTATTATTTCAAGTATAATCAGAGGAACTGGAATCTCAGTGAGAAAAAATCCAAGCCCAAAGAAAATTCAAATGTCAGGAAGGGAAGAAGTTTTTTTCTCCCCACTAAATAGAGAGAAGGAAAAAGAAAGAATGGAATTTTAGAGCAATATGGATAACTTATTCTCTCTCTCTCTCTCTCTCTCTCTCTCTCTCTCTCTCTCTCTCTCTCTCTCTCTCTCTCACACACACACACACACTTATGGGCCAACAAAGAAGATAGAGAAACAATGATAAAACTTTGTGAAGCAAAATAAAAGTCTTAAGTTGCATCCATTTCCAGATAAGCTATGCCAGGCACTTAAACTTGGACAAAGACATTGTAATTAAATGCCCATGATTGCCTCTGTTTTGTGCTTGTAGTTTTTCTCTTGTGTATCTTGGAAGAAGAATCAACCTCTTGTGCTGTTCTTTCCTTTAAGCACTTAAGACGTTTTATCTTTTGACTCAAATCCACCAAAGAGGAAATTCAAAGAGGTGTTTGTATTTTATTGTTGCTTTTTCCACTCTAGGTCATCATCACAGTCTTGGATAGTGAATTTTTTTATGGAAACTGCAATAATTAGGGAGGCTGGCAGCTCAATTTATTTGAAAAGAAATTACTCTGGGGAAATGATTTGAACCAGAGCTGACTGTAGAGTGTGTGTTCTATCCTTCATGAAGTCTGGTATCATGTCTAAACTATTCTGGGCTGTCACATATATATGCTGGAATCACACCCCTTTGGTTTTGAGGGAAACTATTTTTGCACATTGATAAATAATTAAGAATAATCTTAAACATAAGACAAAGGTAGATGAAACCCAATACATGCTATTTTGTTCCACCAATGTCTTGCAGATTATTTCCAAATAAATATACTTATTTATTTGCTTTTTATGTATAGGCTGTCCCAATGTTAGACTTTGAATGCTTTACATAATACAATAAATATGCCATAAAACCACAGAAAAGTATTATCCAAAGGAAGTCCAGAGAAAAGACCAAAGCATTCCATAGCCAAATTTTAAGGGCTTGTTTAAAGAGAGCTAAGGTGTGGGCCAAGCAAATTTAAGATGGGATTAATTTTACAATACACTAGCCCTGTGCCAAAAAAAAAAAAACACAACATAAGTCAGTGGAGATAGTGTGTCACAGAAACATCATAAAGGGTCAGTTGACCAGTTGGCTAAGTATCAGAAAGATAAAAAAATAATCTAAAATAAATTCAGTCTTATATAGGGTAAAATTATCCCATCAGGTGAGTTGTGGGAACAGAAAAATAGTTGGTTATCCAATTTTGCCTAGTAGTCACTCAAGAAAAGATGTTGGAGGGAAAGTGTACTTAAAAAACCCTGGTCTACATTTTGCAATGGCAGAGGAATTTCGGGCATTCATGAGGAATTTAGTTCTAATAAAAGGTTTAGCTTTAGCCAAAAAGACTTATGATGTAAAGTTAACTGAAACAGCACTGAACAGATAAATAGTTGCCATGCTTACACAGGTGCAAGGGTGCAGTTTGGGTAGAGTGGAAACACACATTAGGCCATGAAACAGATAACATACAACCCTGTACTATATTACTATGGGAATGTACTATTTTTTTTAAATTCACATTTATATCCCGCCCTTCTCCGAAGACTCAGGGCGGCTTACACTATGTTAGCAATAGTTTTCATCCTATTTGTATATTTATATACAAAGTCAACTTATTGCCCCCAACGATCTGGGTCCTCATTTTACCTACCTTATAAAGGATGGAAGGCTGAGTCAACCTTGGGCCTGGTGGGACTAGAACCTGCAGTAATTGCAGGCAGCTGTGTTAATAACAGACTGCATTAGTCTGTTGAGCCACAAGAGGCCCTATTAAATGCATGTGCAAAGGTAAATTGGAGGAAGAGGATTTTCCACTGGTTAGAAATGTGTAAGTGACCAAACGTGAACTAGCCAATGAAATGGCACCATTTGAAATTCCATATATGAAACTGATTATATAAACTGGCTTGTATATGTACTTGGAAAACCAGTTTAGTATAAAAGGCTAGAAATTGGGAGGCAGTGAATTCCAATCTTGCCTTACACACAATTGGGTGACTTTGGGCCAGATACTCTCCCGCAGCCCTAGAAAGCAGGCAATGGTAAACCATGTCTCAAAACTTTCCAAGAAAACTGCAGGAACTAGCCCAGGTAGTCATCAGAGATCAACATTGATTCAAAGGAACCTCACCCCCTGCCACAAAAGTATCTTGGTAGTACTTAATGTATCCTGCCTGTTTGACCAAGATTTTAAAAACTCTTAATAAAGTTTTGGAGATTTTTAACCTGTGCCCTGAGTAGAGGAAAAAATCTCAACCTTGTCAGGGGACTGGGGATGGGTTCTCTAACATGCCCTAAGAATAACTGGCTGCTGCACCCTTTCAATCGCCAGCAATTACATCTCCTACAAGCTCTTCCAGTCAGCAATGTGCCATCAAGGGGGGAAAACCAGTGGTGGAATTCAAATTTTTTTTTACTACCTGTTCTATGAGCGTGGCTTTGTGGGCGTGGCAAGGGAAGGATACTGCAAAATCCCCATTCCCTCCCCACTCCTGGGGGAAGGATATTGCAAAATCTCCATTCCCACCGTACTCTGGGGCCATCCAGAGATGGTATTTGCTGGTTCTCCGAACTACTCAAAATTTCCGCTATCAGTTCTCCAGAGCCTGTCAGAAGCTGCTGAATAACATCCCTGGGGAAAACCCTCCGCACAGGTCCTTGTGCCTAAGTTCTGAAAATGATCACACAGATGAAATGATTTTTGGATGTACTGTTTGCAGGCTTATTAAAGGCAGCAAACGTGGAAGGGATCTTGTATCCATTCCTTTGTTTTCTAAGATGGGCCAATCCTGACTTTGCACCCTGAATGTGAGGGATAGCCCAATTATGATAGCTCACCCTAGGTTATGATGATGTTGTCCCCTTTGTTGTTATTTTTCTCCCCCATTAAAGTTTTGTGTTCCTTCCAAGAAGTGAGGGTGTACTTTTCTTTTCATAGGCCAAGGGATGGGGTTGGCCTGACATTCAGGGTGATGGGGAATAAGCAGAAGGCTTCTGGTGCTCTATCAGCTTGCCTTCTGTGGCCCTTTTGGAGAAAGGGATGGAGATGATGCTGGGCAAAGGTTGGCCAAAAGAATGTTAGATGGTGGCAGCAGCAAAGATAGGCAAAACAAATAGGAACTGTGGTGTTCTTGGTGTTCCAGTGATGATGTTACTACTTAGTCTGATAATGAAACATCGGCAAGTAAAAAAATCAAGCTGAAAAAGCACCAAGGAATCCACAGTTCAACCTGTGCTACATATATTATCTTCTATTGAAAAGAAACTACCTAACCCTTCCCTTTGGTGCCCACTGCTGCCTGTTTGACCAAAGAGGATGGGATTAGTATTGGTTTGATGTTTTGCTAATATTCTTCTGTGACTTCCGGGAGAAAGCAGGTAGAAACTGGGAATTCCCGTGACCTAATGGACACCTAGAGCAAGAACCACATTATTAGTGCTGACTATGTTTAAGGAAGAGTTCATTATCTAGTATATGGAAGGAAACAGGCTTGACTTAACTAAATGGTCTGTTTGGACTATCATCGTAGCAAAAAAATTGCTCAGGATGGGAACTACTTGCACATGACTGCCTATTTGCAAATGGCAAGTAGAATTCTATTCCAATTCTAGGCATTATGGTAGTATAGACGGGCGGTGGTCGGTGGTCTGGACTGGACTGGTGGTCTGTGGACCATTGGTGGTCCGTGAGAAAATTTTGGTGATCCCCCAAAAAATCATTTGCATTTTTAATATTGCACTAAATCAGGGGTCCTCAAACTATGGCCCCTGGGCTGGATACGTGCAATGAACGTTTGTGTTGCTGCAGAGAGTCTCCCCCTTCAGGGTCTTTTTGTGTGGGTTGGAAGGGGGCAGAAATTCCGATGGGGTTTGCTTCAGCCTCCTGGTGTGGGGCTTTGGGTGAAGGGTAGAGGGAAGTGCCGCTGGTGGCGAAGAACCGGAGGACCTTGTTCCAGTGGGACTGCATCATGGCTTGGGACTGGCTGACCATCTCAGCCCGCTGAGCCTCCAGGTGCCGGTACCTGGCCTTGCACTCCCGGAGGTCTTCCCTCTGCTTGGGAAGCCTATGCTCCTAGTCCTCAGTGAGGTGCTTCTGCTGAGCCTCCTTCTCGGTCGATCCAATTTGAACTGAGCCAGCTGTTTTGCCAACTCTTTCTCGTGGTGGCTGCTTAGCTCTAGCAACTGCTTCCTGTTGAGGCCCTGAGGAACCCAGGCGGGCAGGCGAGGAGTGGTGAGTAGAGGCTGGCAAGGTGCCCCTCGACATGAGTGACATTGAGTTGGCCATGCCCACCCAGTCACATGACCACCTTGCCACGCCCACCCAGTCAGTCATTAGGTAGATCATATTAGTGGTCCGTGGGATTTAAAATTATGAATTTAGTGGTCCCTGAGGTCCAAAAGATTGGGGACCTCGGTATAGACAATGGGCTATGACTTTCTGGCCTATCCAGTCCACAAAAACTCCTTTCCTTTTTTTAAGAAAAGTTTTTTATTTTAAATGCATTAAAACAAAAGACAAGACATACAACATTTATATACATTATCACTGTTTATCATCTATTCAAGGCAGTCCTTTCCTATTATTTATACGTATTTTATCTTATTCTACTTTTATTTATCTACCGTTCTTTATTTCATCTACGTTTTACCTTGTTCAGTTTTCTTATCTTACCTATTTTCTAACCATTCATACCATTTGCACCAGACCTTCTAGTATTCTGTGTCTTCTCTTTAATTTCTTTTGTAAGTTTGTCCATCTCTGCACATTCTAGTATTTTTTTAATTAATTCTTCCTCTGTTGGTGAATTTTCTTTCTTCCAATTTTGGGCGTAGGCTATATGTGCTGCTGTTAGTATATGAGTATTAAGTATTGCGTATCGTTTGTATAGTTTTCTGTTGGAATCCCTGATAAAAAATTTTCTGGCTCTCCCTTTATTGGTTCCTGTATTATTTCCTGTAACCACATTTTGATTTTGGCCCAGAATTGTTTTGCCACTGGGCAGGTCCATCAGAGATGATAATACGTTCCGTAATTGCTCTTACATTTCCAACACTTTGGTGAGTTATTGGGGAACATCTTTGCTATTCTGGCTGGTGGAAGATGCCATCTATGAAACATTTTCATCTGGTTTTCCTTGTATGCTGTCGATATTGTCAATTTCATGTTTGTTCTCCACATCTTTTCCCACTTCTCTAATTCTAGTGTATGGTTAAAATTTCTCGCCCATTTAATCATGGTATCTTTCACTATTTCCTCTTCCATTTTATATCGTAACAAGAAATTGTATGTTTTACAAATTAGTTTTTGGTCCTTCCCGTATATTATTTTATCCAATTCATTTTGTTCCAATTGTATCTGATTAATCTTAGAGTCTTCTAAATATTTTGATCTGATTTGGAGATACGTCCACCATTCGACTTGTCTATTCAAATCCTGTTCCAATTCTTGTTTCGTTTTTAATTTCCCCAATTCATTTAATTGGGGAATATAGCTCAGGCAGTAGAGAAGCCTGTTATTAGAACACAGAGCCTGCAATTACTGCAGGTTCGAGCCCGGCCCGAGGTTGACTCAGCCTTCCACCCTTTATAAGGTAGGTAAAATGAGGACCCAGATTGTTGGGGGGGCAATAAGTTGACTTTGTAAAAAAATATACAAATAGAATGAGACTATTGCCTTATACATTGTAAGCCGCCCTGAGTCTTCGGAGAAGGGCGGGGTATAAATGTAAACAAATATATATATATATATATATATATATATATATATATATATATATATATATATATATATATATATATATATATATATATATATATATATATATATATATAGGTCTTTGGTTGTTCGGTTTTCTCCGTGTAAAATTGGAAGTGTCTTGGCGACGTTTCGACGAAGTCTCATTCGTCATCTTCAGGCTTCAGCTTCGTGCTTCTGGGAGCAATGTGTGATCGCAGCTGTTTCTTCCTTTTAACTGCTAGTGGGGGTTTGAACTGATTGGGTGGGAGCTTGGCTGTGCTCTGATTGGATGGTGTTTTCTGTGCTCTGATTGGCTGGGGGTGTGTCCTGTGTTGGTGGGGGCTTGGTTGTGCTCAGTCTGGTCTGTGCTGCAGGGGGATTTGAGCTGGTGAGCTGCATAGCTGTTGTTTGGCTTTGTGGTCGTGCTACATCTTCATAGTGGGTCTGCTGCATGAATGGATTGGAGGGGTTTGAAATGGCTAATGTTGCAGCTGCGGTCTGGCTTCTGGTCCTTGGTCGTGCTTCATGATCAGTGTGGGTTTGGGTCTGCTTTCTGGGTGGATGTGTGGTGGTGATATCCTGTGTGGACCTCGTGAGTGTGGGTCTGGTGTCATTCCTCGTGTTAGGGACTCGTTTGTCAATAAGGCGGGTTTCCAAATGGCTGGTAGGCGGAGGTGTCATCTCGTTTGTTCATGCTGTGTGGGCGTTTTCTATCTCAATGGCTTCTCTGATTATTCTGTTGTTAAAGTGTTCAGTTTTGGCGATAGTTCTGGTCTTTTAAAGTCAATATCATGTCCTGTGACTTTAAAGTGTTGGACCAGGGAAGAAGTTAGTTCCTCTTTTGAATGAGTTCTTGTGTTCTTCAATGCGTGCACTTATTCTTCTGTTGGTTTGTCCAATGTATGTGGTGGGGCAGGCGGTGCATGGGATTTCATATACTCCTTGATTTTCTAACTCAATTTTGTCTTTGGGGTTTCTTAGGATGGTGGATATTTTCTGTTTGTGCAGAATGCTGTCTTGATGTTGTGTTTGTGGAGGATCTTGCTGATTCTGTCTGTGGTGCCTTTTATATATGGGAGGAGGGCTGTGCCGTTTTCTTGTTCTCTGTCTTGGATTTTAGTGGGGGTTCTTTTGGATTAGTTTGGTAATCTTATTTCTGGAATCCATTGGATGTTAGTACGTTAGTGAGAGTGTCTAGTTCGGTTTTAGGTGTTGTTCATCAGCTAAGCATTTTGTTGGGGAGAGGAGTGTCTTGGCTCGGGAGTTGATCTGTGCGGGGTGGTGGTGTGAGAGTGCGTGCAGATAGCGGTTTGTGTGTGTTTTCTTCTGGTAGATGGTGTGTCCTAGGGAGCCATTGGGTTTCTGTAGACTAAGACATCCAGGAAGGAAGTTGGTTATTAACTTCTGTTTCCATGGTGAACTGTATTTTGGGGTGTAGGCTATTGAGGTGTGTGAGGAAGTTGTCAAGTTTTTCTTTCCGTGTGGCCAGATTATGAAGGTGTCGTCTACATATCTGAGCCAGAGTTTGGGTTTGTGATCCGATTTTTCTAGAGCTTGGGTTTCAAAGTGTTCCATGTAGAGATTGGCAATGACAGGTGAGAAGGGTGATCCCATGGGTGCTCCTTCTACTTGTTTGTATTTTTGTCCATTATAGATGAAGTATGTGTTGGATAGGCAGTGGTTGGTCAGATCTAGGATGTGCTTGGGGGGGTTATATTTGTTTTGGATAGCTGTCAAGGCTTCTTTGATTGGCACTTGGGTGAAGAGGGATATGACATCAAAGCTCACGAGTAGGTCGCTGGGCTGTAAGTTTTGTTTCTTTATGATCTCTATGAACTGGAATGAGTTTTTTACGTGTGAGGTGATGGATTCTGCATAGGGCTGTAGTTGTTTGGCGAGAAATTTGGCTAGGTTTTGTAGAGGTGAGCCTATGGAGCTGACTATGGGTCTGAGTGGGGTTCCTTCTTTGTGTATCTTGGGGAGGCCATAGAGCTTAGGGCATCTGGATGATTTCTCTCTGGGAATGATTCTTTGTTGGATTTCTTCGCTGATGGGGTCTGGTGTCATTCCTCGTATATATATATCCCTATATCTAATTATTTTAGTCCCATCTATTAAATTTGGGTGTGTTAGTATTTCATTGTGGGAAGCCCAAAATGGTATATTCATATAATGTTGTTTCACAAAAACTCCTTTCCTTTCCCCTTCCTCTTCCTCTTTCCTATCCACCTTGATGAAATCTAAGATGAAAATCACCTCTCAAGTTAAATGATGGAGGTCTGAATTGTGTGGATTTGCCAGCACTGCATTGCCAGAGCATTCAGATCTCTTCTCTATGGCTATAATTTTTTTTCCTTATTAAAGTCTCTTTAGGTTTATTACAACATCAGCACAATGCAATGGCTTCAATTACCATTTTAATCTACTGCAAGACCAGGTGACTAAGCTAGCTTGACTCAGGTCTATTATTTTTAAAACAAGTCAGAAATCAGTACTCTGAGCAACCATATTGGCAATTGGCCAGATATCTAACGAAATGAGCCGACAAATCTGCCTCTTGCCAGCACCTGATTTGGAAGCTCTTCCTGTGCAAACGCAGAGAAATCCAAGGGCTCCAGGCCAACAAATTCAAAGACAGACTTTTTATCCATTGTTTGTTTTATTTCTTCAAGAGATTCCTATGGAGAAACCAGGTGGCTCAGGGATCTAGGAAGAACTTTGACTGAAAAGTAAGAAAAAGTAAGTAAGTAAGAAAAAGTAAGAAAAGTAAGAGCATAGACAATGTATTACTCTTGGGATAATATTCCAAGGATATAATAGTTTCCTGAATCCTGAACATTTCAATTTATTTTTAAGTGTCCAAAATTTATCTCTAGAGTTCATGAAGATGTATAGGTTATTTGATCTGAACTTTCAGAAATGAGACTTTCCACATATGATAAAATAATTTCAGATTCTTTCATACTTCCCACAATATTCCAAATTTCGTATATCTTCTTCTCTACCCATTAACTCAGTAAATATTTTCATATCTGAAAAAATACATGCCATTGATTCCACTCTAAAGAATGACACTAAGAAAGAAATAACACCAATTTATTCCATGTTAGAATTTAGATCTTTATCAGGAATAAAAATCAGGCTTCTTTTAAAAAGATGCTTGTGAGGTTTCATCCATTCGGGAGTAAATTTTTCAATTATATTTTTGATAGTACATAATAAACCAATAAAGGTCTTTTTAATTTAAAAGATAACCTTTTTTATTTACATAGATATAAAGTAAACTCTGCTGACAGTATTCTAGTGAACTGGCCATTGAAATACAGTTTAATTAAATTAAAAAGTATACTAAACTGTTGATGTTAGTCTTCTGTCTGATTGGGGGCCTGTAAAAAATACAATTGCCAACATATTATCTGCTTCCTTCAAGTTTCCCAAAGGGGACAATGTGCAATGTGTAGCCATAAGGATCCTCCTCCCCTGATTAACAATCTTAGCTATTAAGTAAATGAATTGTAACTAAAAAGACTTGTGAATTCAATGTATATTTTGATCTGTCTGCCCAAAGATAATTCGCCCCACCTGACCATGCACATCATACAATCTCTGCAACTTTATTTTCCATTGTCTAATGAATCCTAGTGACAGTCTTGGCAATTTTACAACCTGAGATTTCTGGCCTTTCAACAGCTTTATTTTTAAACAAAACAAACAAACAAACCCAATGAGTTAAGACAAAATCAGAATGGCAGCTGCATGTATAGGGAGATTCATACAATGCAAAGTGAAAGGTTTAAACCCTGTAAGTCAGGGCTGTCAAACTTGCATCATCATGGCGGGGTCATGTGACATAGTGTGACTTTTCCCCCCTTTGCTAAACCGGCCGGTGTGTGACGCATCTGGCCCATGGGCCAGGAGTTTGACACCCCTGCTTTAAGTCAAGACAGTTGTGGAAGTTGGCTCTGTTAATTTTGGATGTGAGAGAACTCTTGTATGAGATAAGGAAATATATTTTGTATACTATATATATTTTCTTTATATCATGTATGTCATACTAAATATTGACAATGGAGATTTGCTTTAGAATTTAAGCACTCACTCAGCATCCTCATAAGAGCAGGTCGAGTTAAACTTGATCTGTCCATCAAATCTAATCTGCCAATCTAGGTGTAAGGCAGAGACTGATCAAGCTCAGGAAAAACAGTAAGATTTCTCTGAGGTGAGCTTTTAGAACAAGGAAATGCCAGCTCAGTTTTGACTCTGTTTGTTTTACCTCACATGGGAAAGCCAGGTGTTGCTCTTCCCAGCTGCCTCAGTCAGGTAAATCATGATTCAATTTTTCAGAGATGAAGAACTGGAGATCCAGGAAATAAATTGCAAACCAGGTCCTAGTGAAAGCTTGTTATGAATTAGAATGTTGATTTATTTTTTTGAAAAATAATCTGAATCCTATTTTGTTCTGCTTATATTCTGAGTGTACAGTATAATTCCGAGTAGAGGGGCAACCCCTGACATATACTGTGCAGGTATTAGCTGTGGCTTTCCTCCCTTCCTTTTTGCTTCATTTCCTGTTTAGTTCCCTAATCCTAATATCTATTCTAAAAACGTGCATTTCTTATTGAAACATCCCCCTCAATCTGAAAATATTTAAATTTTAGGCACTTCTTTCCTGCTTGGTCAATCCTAGGAGGAGAAAATGAAGGCAGGAAATTTACCTATTTCCTCCTCCTGAGTAAATCAGTGCAAAGATGGACTTGATTTGGAAGAAAGGGAATGACTGCATTTACAGGCATGGCCTTATATATAATTTGGGAAGATACAGGAATATAGGTGAAGGATCTAGAGCAGGGGTGTGACACTTGATTTCATTGAGGGCTGCATCAGGGTGGTGTTTGACCTTGACGGGCTGGGGTGGGCATGGCCAGAGTGGGTGTGGCCAGCTCGACGTCACTCGTGTCACTGTGGTGGCCTGAGCGCTCTGCCAGCAAAAATGGATTTCTGAGCTCCATTTTCAGCTGAGATGGCCTCCTGAAACCCTCTGCCAGCGAAAATGGAGCTCAGGAGGGCCACGTGTGGAGCTCAAGAGGGCTGTACGTGGCCCTCCAGAGCTCCAATTTTGCCGGCAGAGGCACTGTGGGCCAGTCCTTTGTTGTTTTCACAGTGGCTCCGTGGGCCAGATTAGCACTCCGTGAGCCGGATCCAGCTCAGGGGCCTTGAGTTTGACATCCCTGATCTAGAGACTCCTCCATGGGAACCACATCTTTCTTTATGAAGATATGCAAGCATGCTCCACGACACCAAAACATAATCAGATACTAAATAATTCTACCCTCATTTTGTAGGCCAATCTATAATACAGCAGCTCTTCATAAAAACATTATTCATTCTTGCACATACAATTCATCCTCTGCTTCCCCCTTCCATTACAGCGTTTTTATTCAATGCATGTCTACTCTTCTTAATTCCCTCTTAATCTGTTCCAGGAACTATAAAGCAACTTTGATACAGTCTATATTCAGTATCACTAATGAATCTTGGATTTTAGGAAAACATATAGGAAAACATATATGCAACTTTTTTCTTCCCTGAATAGCCCAGCCATGTGTTTAGCAGATTGATTTCAAACATAGACAGAATTATCAGAATAAAGGCTGAATTTACAAGCTCCCCCCCACACATATACTCACAAATATGTACAAATATTTATTCCAGCCAATTCACAGATGATTTTATCTTTCCTTAATTTTGCAGCTTCTTCTTCCTCCTTCTCCTCCTTCTTCCAATACTCATTTTTAAAGAATGTTTTTGGATCCAGCCTGTTCATTTTGATGATATTTTAATTAATGAAGGAAATTAATGAGTATCAGGCAGCAGTTTTGTCACTCAAACTTTTCCTTCTATCTTCTACTTTCCCCTTGAATTTCTTCTTCTTGGCGAAGTAAAGAGTGCCAATAATAAAAACATACAACTTGCAATTAATTCTGAAGGCTTTGGCAAGGACTTTGTAAATGTCATTATAAAAACAAATTTTATGCACACTGCCTGCTTCAGACTTCAATAATCTTCTCCAACTGGTGGCCACCAGATGTCTTTGGCTGCAGCTGCCATATCCCCAACTGTACAAGCTTTGTCTTTTCCAACTCAGAATCCCACCATTTGTTTTCTCAAACAATAATAGGAAAATGGGAGATTAAATAATTAGTCTACTGTACAATTTTGCTGTTGCTGTACTGAATGGGATATCAAACTTACAGAGCTCTATATTATCAATTTGAAAGATAGCTTTGTGGCATTTATTCTGAGTTTAAATGTTAGTTTTCTTCAATACAGGTAGTCCTCAAGTTACAACCAAAACTGAGACCAAAATTTATGTTTTTAAGTGAGAAATTTGTTAAGAGAGTTTTGTCCCATTTACAACTTTTCTTGACACGTTTGTTAAGTGAATCACTGCAGTTGTTAAATTAATACTATGGTTGTTAAGTCCATCTGGTTTCCCCATTGATTTGACTGCTTGTCAGAAGGTCACAAAAGACGATTACATGACTCCTGGACACTGCAACTGTCATAAACGTGTGTCAGTTGTCAAGCATTCAAATGTAAATCATGTGGCCATGGGGATGCTAAAAAGGTTGTAAGTGTGAAAAACCGTCATAAGCCACTTTTTTCAGTGTTGTTTTAACTTTGAACGGTCACTAAATGAACTGTTGTAAGTCGAGGACTATCTGAATGTAGAAGAAGGAAGAAGCGGAGAAGAGAAAGAGAAACAAATGTCTGAAAGCTCAAATTTCCACTGATGGATTTACCCCTCTGATATGTGAAAAAAATGTTAGTCTTTTCCAAACTAGGCAGCTGCAGTAAAAGAAGTCCTGGGACATCTCCCTTGGACTTTGCTAGGCTCCATCACAGAAGAACAAATGCTCCACAATTCCTAGGGCAACCCACAGGAAATAAATGAAATCTGTAAAAATCTATAGGTTAAACCTATAACATAGACACATTGAAGTCAGGCTCTCCATGGTCCCTGCTGCTCCAAAACCATTTCTTGCTCTTGCCAAGCTGAACTTTCTCAGGGCAAGAAATCAAACTCTTTCCCCATCTGCATTAACTGCTGGAGGGAAAAGTAAGGGGACTCTGGCCTGTTGGCTTATCCTGGGCATATTCTGGGCTGTCTTCCTGGTAGAAAGTTTCCTCTCAGCAAATTCTTCTAGAAACCATTTTGCATGCTGTGGCCAACCACACTAATTTCCCAATGTTCTTTTCAGAGCTAGCACTCAAAGGCTACTAAAGATTGGCCAGTCCTGTTTTTAAACGATTCCATCCTTTTCCTTTTGGAAATGCTTTCTATACACCTTTCCCTTTCTAGGCCACTGCTGGATTTTCCACAGGCCCGTATATGTCTATCCACAATTTAGTAATTGGCACATTTTTAAAAGGCCATCAAATAACATTGGCAAAGGAGTTGGTGTTTAGCTTTCCTACACAGTATGTTCGAAAGGCCCCTACACCATGGGAACCTTGTTTTGTTTCCCAAACCTTCATGAGCATGAGATTAACAGAGGCTACAGTCCATGTGAAGCTTAGCCAGAAACTCCACTGAATGTGTTGCCTGCCAAACCATCACATCCTGTTAAGAGAGACTCTCCCAGCACTTATCTCGGCCAGTGCTCAGCCTGTGTGATGTTGTTGGGATTGTTTCTTTTTTGATCTGGTGCACAGTATAGGAAAAAGAAAAAGAATGATTTTGTATGTGCAGGTGATTCTGTGGCAGAAACATATGAAAATGGTTATATTGAACTCCTTACTGGGATCTAGCACATTTCAACTATCATTTCTCTAACTATCCAAAAGTCTCTCTTGGTTACGAATTCTCCTCTTCCCTAAGATATAGACAATTTTGTTCTTCCTGCTGACTAACATGTACAGTGCTACTATATAATTGGTAGCATTTTGTAATGTGATAAATTATTTTTTCTACGGTTCAGTGATATACTGCGTGTTTGTTTGAGTGTACAGTATATAATAATATATATGCTGGATATTTATTATTCCCATTCCCATTGATTGTTCTGGGATATTCTGTTCATTCAGAACAGATGGTTCTGGGATATTCTGGATCTAACCTTCTACTTCATTCCTGCTTTAATTGGTGATGTGCCAGTTAAACTATTCCAAAACAGTCTTGGTTATATTGGAGGGCACATTCTACAACTGAATAGGTTGCTAGTTAAAATCTGGGTGCAGTTCAAATGCTGGGTTTGATCTTTAAAGCCTACATGGCATGGGACCAGATTATTTGATGGAACTGTCCAATTACTTTTACCCATTCGCCAGATCAGGCATGAGAGATATGATCTGGGTCCCATCTCCAAAAGAGCTCTGGTAAGATCTAGGCAGCATGTTTTCTCTGTTGTGCTTCTGTTGTGCCTCTGCCCTCTGGAAGATCATTCCCCCTGAGGACAGGTCAGCTCCATCTCTGTTAGTCTTCCAGAAGGCCATAAAATATGGGTTTTCCCTTTGTGGAAGGGACAACTTTTCTGAAATCAGTCATAAGTCTGTAACATTCTTGTAGCTGTTCTCTGCAGTCATTGGGAAACTCTAAGGAAACTTTTTGAAATTACCATATGTCTGTTGAAAAGTTACAACTCATGGGTCATTCCCCATATTAACAATTCTTTGCATTTTATAGATGAAGAATTGTTATTAACACAGCTGTTACTTTCCCAAGACAACTCACCAGGGAAAGTACATTTTTTGCCTGGCTACAAATTTGAAACTTTGAGAACATAGGTAGGTGTAAAATTGTTACCATAATAAGCACCACAAGTTACACAGCCCATTTACAAGAAGAAAATTGATTTCAAGGATCTTCTGTATTGTTCCAGTAGGAATTTTATGGGGCTCAGGTAAATAAGATGCTGGAGGTGATAATTTGTTTTGCTAATTTTTGCTTTCATTTTTAAGAAATTAAAATAATTAATATTGTAAAAGAAAATCAGATGTATGTAGCATGTCACAAGTGAGCTGACTGGGACATAGTGGTGCTGTTGGATAAGGGGCGTGCTTAAGCGCACCAGCATGCCTACCGTCCCTGTCATCATGTCCTAATGTTTCCTTTATTTGTATCCATCTCATTTGTATGTTTACACTTGTATCTGTTATCAAATACATGCTTGATGAAATACATACATACATACATACATACATACATACATACATACATACATACATACATACTGTGTTATCCTGCAATCTAATGGCCAGATTTAATTCCTATTTGTGTTCATATCCTACATACATACCCTACCATACATACCCATGCTCCTATAGGTACCCATGATTCTTCCCAGCACAACTTTTCTTTATCCCTTACTAAACAGTGAAACTGACAAACTACTTTCTAGAAATCTTGCACTGTCCTTTCTCAAAGTTAAACTCGGGAAAATTTAAGTTTAAATTTCCAGACTAAAGAAGTCAGTACGTGATAGATGACTTCTCCCCCACCTGCAAGGTTCCCTGGAGCATCCAGTTGCAATATGTGTTTTCTCCATTACAAATATATGAGTATTACTCTATTTCTTCCCCCCGCCCCTAAACAAAGAGGTTATAGAAACATTAGTAGGAATGGACCAGCTCAGCTTCATTTAGAATCTGGAAAAGGCAGACTGCCATTAACTAAAAGCGCTACAAACAGCTGAGGCATTTCTAGCATGCAGACATAATTTAAAATGCAAGGATCCCATCAGGAACTACTTCTGAGGTTGGAAAAACAAGAAGTATGTTTGCTACACATTTCTGCTGTTGTGACTATATCTCAGTTTAGCGAGCCGACTAGGAGGACTGCAGAAAGATGTGGTTAAATTATTTTTTTATTTTTTTATTTATTTATTCATACTTTTATACCGCCCTATCTCCCTAGGGACTCAGGGCGGTGTACAGCCATATAAAAAACACATAAATATACAAAGTAAAACATTAATCTAAAAAACTTATTAAATAGGCCAAATATTTAAAATAGACATATAAATAATAAAACCCGGTTAAAATTTAGTTTTAAAATTTTTAAAAATATTAATAAAGCCCCAAATTAAAATTTGACACTATTATGCCAGTCCCGCTTGAATAAATAGGTGTGTTTTGAGCTCACGACGGAAGGTCCGAAGATCAGGCACTTGACGTAAGCCAGGGGGAAGTTCGTTCCAGAGCGTCGGTGCCTCCACAGAGAAGGCCCTGCTCCTGGGGGCCGCCAGCCGACACTGTTTGGCGGACGGCACCCTGAGGAGACCCTCTCTGTGAGAGCGTACGGGTCGGTGGGAGGCATAAGGTAACAGCAGGCAGTCTCGTAAGTCCCCGGGTCCTAAGCCATGGAGCGCTTTAAAGGTGGTAACCAAAATCTTGAAGCGCACCCGGAAAACCACAGGAAGCCAGTGCAGGCTACGGAGTAGTGGTGTTATGTGGGAGCCACGAGCGGCTCCCATTACCACTCGCGCAGCCGCATTCTGGACTAACTGTAGCCTTCGGGTGCACCTCAAGGGCAACCCCATGTAGAGAGCATTGCAGTAATCCAACCTAGATGTAACCAGAGCATGAGTGACCGTGCATAAGGCATCCCGGTCAAGGAAGGGACGCAACTGGCGGACCAAGCGAACTTGGTAAAAGGCCCTCCTGGAGACGGCCGCCAGATGTTCATCAAAGGACAGCCGTCCATCCAGGAGGACGTCCAAGTTGCGGACCACCTCCTTTGGGGCCACTAACTCGCCCCCAACAGTCAGCCGCGGATGCAGCTGACTGTACCGGGGTGCCGGCATCCACAGCCACTCCGTCTTGGAGGGATTGAGCTTGAGTCTGTTTCTCCCCATCCAGACCCGTACAGCTTCCAGACACCGGGACAGCACTTGACCGCCTGCTGGGGTGGTCCGGGGTGGAAAGGTACAGCTGAGTATCATCAGCGTACAGATGATAACTCACCCCGAAACCACTGATGACCTCACCCAGCGGCTTCATATAGATGTTGAACAGGGTAGGCAAGAGAATCGACCCCTGAGGCACCCCACAAGTGAGGTGCCTCGAGGACGACCTCTGCCCCCCCGTCAACACCGTCTGCGACCGGTCAGAGAGATAGGAGGAGAACCACCAATAAACGGTGCCCCCCACTCCCAATCCCTTCAACCGGCGCAGCAGGATACCATGGTCGATGGTATCAAAAGCCGCTGAGAGGTCTAATAGGACCAAGGCAGAGGAGCAAGCCCTGTCCCTGGCCCTCCAGAGATCATCCACCAACGCGACCAAAGCCCTCTCCGTGCTATAACCGGGTCGGAAGCCAGACTGGAACGGGAACAAAATTACACTTCCACTTAATTAAGAGATTAAGGCCCTAAGCATTTTTCTCATGTGGGTTTATTGCAAGAAAAGTAGAATGAAACAAGAATAAAGTTAAAATGACTGATTCAGATATGAAGCCTACAATAGTAATTAGACCATTAATAAATCAGTTTACAAGAATTGAAATTTACAAACTCATTAACACTAACATCCTCACTACTACTGTCAGTAAGAATACAATTAAAAGAATCACATTTTCTTGTTATAGTATCCAGTGTAGCTTCCTGAGGTCCTTCAACTGTAGTGGATTTCCATTAGTGCTACAAAGCTAATGACATGAGATTATGACAGCTATTGTCCAAAACATCTGGAGAACATCAGGTTGCTTTTTCCAATTTCAGGCTGGTATGATAATCCCTTTTGTAGGCAGCTTCCTGGAAATTTGAAATAGTCAAATATACATTGGAATGAAGCATTCAGTTGTTTGCCTAAAGTAGAGGTACTTGAGGAATTTTGACGTTCTGGATCTGGAGGTTGGATGAGCCTGTCAATGTGATTTTTAATATGGTCATTACTGTATAAATTTGCTTTGAGTGTCCTTAAGCACTATTATGTTCTTATGGTATTATTTTGTTATTGTTTGTTGTTCTCGTTTGTTATTGGTTTTAATCTTAATCTTAACTCACCAAATTGCAATTAGCAGAGGAAGGCAGTTATATAAATCAATATAATAGGTAAAATATTAAATAACTTGATTGAATAAATTATAGTGATTTTTTTTATTATCTGACTTAATCTGTGTTTTTGCCTCCACATCTCTACCAGAATTCTGCTTTCATTAAGATTTCATATTGTGTTGCAAAGTATTTTGGCTTACTTAATTGCCAAAACTAAAATTTATATAATATATTTTATATCGTTCCCTGTGCAATGCCTAGATGGAATAATTGAATTAATGAATATGTTGAAAATGATCGGTTTAGGAAATAGGAAGCCCCAATTATCCTTTTGCTAAGTGAAAATAGGACAAGTCTAACTGGAGGAAACATATTAATATTAGTATGTGAGGTAGCACTTTGATGCAGCCCACCAAGTTGCAGCCCACAAGACTGGCAATTGCATTCATTTTCCTGATCCCATCATGTTCTATATATTAGTTTTAGAATAGAATAGAATAGAATAGAATAGAATAGAATAGAATAGAATAGAATTTTTTATTGGCCAAGTGTGATTGGACACACAAGGAATTTGTCTTGATGCATATGCTCTCAGTATACATAAAAGAAAAGATACCTTCATTAAGGTATATTTATATTTCATCCATACATTTAGTGTACACATTAAATACAATCTATAATATCCTATAGTTATATATTTCTATTTCTGTTCACTTTCTTGATTCTGGGAGAAAAGATAATGTAAAAATATTCCATTATTCATGATGCAGTGGATTTTCTGGATAACTCAAGGATGAGTAATTTGCATTCCATCAGAGGTATCTTCGGGATATGGTAAAGAAAATCAAGATGGCAACCACAATGGTATGATCGAAGCGCTGCCATTTTTAAAAATATGCATTACATATTGCATCATTTTGGTTGCCATAAAGCAGACACCCCGTGTTCAAAGAACTAGAAGGGACCCCAATTTGTTTGTTTTTTCCATGCTGTAAGAGTCTAATAACATTTTAGACTGCCATTGTAGTTAGGTGGCAAACAATATTTAGCAGTGTTTTTGAGCATTCACTGTTTTCTAATCCTTTGCCAATTGGGGGGGAGTGTGTCTCCCTTTTATAAAGGGGGGGAAAACCCAAAGTACATGAGCTGAGCTTCTGAGAGATTTTGAAAAAACAAAGAAAGAAAACTAACACCCCAAAAGAGAGTGGTGAATAGCCTCCTCTATCCTCTATCATCACATCATTGCTATCCATATGCAAGGCGATGGGGAAAAGAACACACTTAAAGGTATGGTCACCTGAAGGAAAAATCACTTGGCCTTAATTAAGGTGTACTGGAATCATAAAGTGCAATTCTTCTGGGATGGATTCCTAGCATCAAGCAGTCCTAGAGTAAGTATATTACTCCTTCAGACATTTTCTGCCTTTTTGCTCTACAGTACAATCTCCCCCTTCCCCCTCAAATATGCATCGTTTAACATTGCAATGAAAGCCAAGCTATTTAAAGCCAGACTTCTGGGTAGAATGACTGAAATCTGTTCCACTTCTGAAATGACAGGACAGAACCGTGTTTTTTAATGCAACTTTTCCCCCTCCTCTTCCTCTTCTCCCTGAAGGAGCACTGGAAATGGAGACAGCAAAACCATTGGGAGGGCATTAATGCATCCAATGCAGTCATGCATAGCAGGAAAACCACTGAAACATGAAAAACTCACAGTAGTGTTTGCAGACTTTTTTCACACATTGCTGAAAGAAATAAGTGCCCGTTTCTGGGCAAGGTCTAGACAAAAAGTCTGTGTAGTTAGAAGCCTAAGTTAATTACATAGCTATAACCAACTGGTTGGCTGTTTACGTGTCTGCTAAATTCATGCCTACATCATATAATTAATGCATGTGAAATAATTTTGTTCAATCCAAGTGCTGGTAATTACTTGTTTTCATCCATACTAAGTAGTAGTCCTATCAAAACCATTTGCTTCATTTTCTTTCTTTTCATAATAATAAACCCCTTTCCATTTTCAATGGCTTGCAACTTTTGTTCTGAATGTTTTTGCATTGTTCTTTTTCCTTCATATTGCCTTCATAGTCCACTATATATATCTATAGCCTTCATAGTGCACTATATAGTCCCAGACCACACTATCATTTTATCTTATTGACTGTGATGACCAGATGGTTTGTTGATGAAGTCATGATTGTACTTCTGATGTTATTTGTTAATAAACTCATGAAGATAATTCATGGGTTTAAAACAAAACTGGAGCAAAGTTGCTTTAGGAATTTTGAGAAACAACACAAGATCAGGAAGAAACAGAAGCCACATGAACAACAGAAAAATAACACATGGTATTGGTGAAGGGATTGTGGATTTACCTATCCTTTTTGGTAGCTCTGATTATTATGCTCTAAATAACTATTATAAAATGCAGTCCTCGTTAAATTGGATTTGGTAAAATCCCACTAAATACAAAGTCCTTACTTTGGGGCATGACATTGTTTGGAGTACTTTTTTCTCCTTTAAATGTTTATTTTATTATGCAACATTTAAGCCGCTTTGAACATGGTGAGAAACATCCCCAACTAGGCAGGGAGGAGGACTCAAGTAGGGAATTATTGTTGAATTGTTGTGTAGCCACAAGAGGTCCAGAACTGACTTTGCCCCTCCCATTAAACCTTATCTATCTATTCCCAAAGGGAAGCAAACAACCTGGGGAGATTCCTGTATTATAGGCAGAAAAAATAACATAGTTAGCTTTGACTCTTCACATGAGGATCTGGTTGTTTGTGCCTGACAATACCCATGTACAAGTAACCTAAGAAAACATGCATTTTTGATGGACATATTTTGTCTTTGCTGTGTAAAGCCAGTTCTACATCAATAGGATAAACTAAAAACCTGTAAGTTAGATAGCAAAACTGCTGAATTTCAGGCTAAATTGCATTTTTTTAAACTAAATTTTATATACGTCAAAGAATTCTATGTTTAAGGGGCTCCATTGTTTCCAGCTGCTTGACAGAGGGGGCCACCATGCTTTTCAGAACCGTGACCCCAGAGCTTTCATTCACATATTTTATTTCTGCTCTGATCCATTCTTCCTGTTTGAGAAAGCACAAGGAACCACAGAAATATCTGTTTTACTGTATAAGGAATATTTGTTCTTTTCCAGAGTAAGTTGTTTTCTTTTGATGCTCAGAGCTGCAGGGGTTTCTTATGAATGAAAAAGAAAACTAGTATGGTAAATTCTGAATTATACTTCTTACTGCTTTCAAAAAGACACTTCTATTTTAAGTTGATTTTGTGTGCCAGTTTTAACTCTGGTTCCCAAATTCCTGTGGAGAAATCTCACTCTGTCATTATGGCAAGCAGTTTATTCCGGAAATAATTCTTTTGTTTGGAAAGCAAAATCCTCATTCCCTCTGTTTATTTGCACAAAGTGTTGTGGCCTTTTTAGTGTAATGCTTCAAGATCTTGGTCACTGCGTGGATTCCCAGTGTAGGGTTTTTAACAAAGAATAAGTCCTTCAAGGCCAAGATCAGGTTTAAACTATGGGTTGGCCAAACTCAAACAAACGTATATAGTTAGTCTTCAACTTAAAACAGTTCATTTAGTGACTGTTCAAAGTTACAATGACACTGAAAAAAGTGACTTATGACCATTTTTCACACTTATGACCATTGCAGCATGGTCACATGATCAAAATTTGGATGCTTGGCAACTTGTGCATATTTATGACGGTTACAGAGCCCAGGGTCATGTGATCAACTTCTGCGACCTTCTGACAAGCAAATTCAATGAGGAAACCAGATTCACTTAGCAACCATGTTGCTAATTTAACAACTGCAGTAATTCACTTAACAAATGTGGCAAAAAAAATCGTAAAATGGAGCAAAACTCACTTAACAAATTTCTCACTTAACAACATAAATTTTGGGCTCAATTGTGGTTGCAAATTGAGGACTACCTGTACAGACAATTGGGTTTGCAGTTTAGACCACTTGGTCTAAAACTTGGCAACTCCAAATCTCAACCAGCAAATGCTCAGTCTTACATATTGGAAAAAAGAACCCAAACACTAAGTACATACTTGATGGACATTACCTTACAGATGACCCCCACCCTGTTAAAGACCTTGGAGTTTTCATGTCAAATGATCTAAGTGCCAAAGCCCACTGTAACTACATAGCAAAAAAGGCTCTAAGAGTTGTAAACCTAATCTTGCGTAGCTCCTTTCCAAAAACACTACACTACTAACCAGAGCGTATAAAACATTTGCTAGACCAATTCTAGAATACAGCTCGCCTGTTTGGAACCCTTACCACATCTCTGACATCAATACAATTGAACGAGTCCAGAAATATTTTACAAGAAGAGTTCTCCATTCCTCTGAAAACAACAAAATACCTTATCCCACCAGACTTGAAATCCTAGGCTTAGAAAACTTGGAACTCCGTCGCCTTCGACAAGACTTAAGTTTAACTCATAGAATCATCTATTGTAATGTCCTTCCTGTTAAAGACTACTTCAGCTTTAATTGCAATAATACAAGAGCAACCAACAGATTTAAACTTAATGTTAACCGCTTTAATCTAGATTGCAGAAAATATGACTTTTGTAACAGAATCATCAATGCTTGGAATACTTTACCTGACTCTGTGGTCTCTTCCCATAATCCTAAAAGCTTTAACCAAAAACTTTCTAATATTGACCTCACCCCATTCCTAAGAGGACCATAAGGGGCATGCATAAGCGCACAAACGTGCCTACCGTTCCTGTCCTATTGTTTTTCTTTTCTTCTCCCTATATATATATATATATATATATATGCTTATATCTCCTAATATTTACTCATATATATGTTTATATACTATATAATCTTTTTATATGATGATGTGACAAAATAAATAAATAAAAAGAAAAATAAATAAATAGAAAGAAAACATTTCTCAAATTATTTCAGTGATTTAAATAGAACAATATAAATAGAACGAGACCCAGTGATAAACAGCATGTCGAAAGTGTATGATTATCTCATACAAATTGCCAAATATTTCTAATTTCAAACTACTCCAAAATTTTCATCATCCCTGTGGAGGAAGAAAGACAAGCATTAAAGTTTACTTAATGCTCCCAAAGAAGCCCTTTGATTACTTTTAAGATGTACTGAGTTGGAGAAAGCAGCCAAAGGCCATCAATACCTTTTAGTCTTATACTAGAGCTGATAGGTACATGTTGACTGGTTCTCCAAGTACACCCTTTCTCTATAGATCATTAATAATGACCTCAGTCTCCCTGCGTGTTCACAGTTTGTGTGGTGCTTTCAATATAATGTCCCTCCTTGTCACGTTGTCCAATTAGGTGTTCTGGCATCTCCTTGGTAACCATTTCCAGTCTCTAGCCAGCACCTTTTGAGATGATCTTGGTTCCCACAAGATAGTCAGTTGTTGATGTCTGGTCTGACATTTCAGAACTCCCTCCTCCTCCCAAAGTGTATCAAGCTGAGAAACGGAGAAAATGGCTGCAACAGGCCCGATTCATTTTGAAGTTGACAGCAAGTACTTTATGAGTTACAGTGTTATTTATCAAAATACACAATACAAAAATAAAAAATATATACAAATTAATGCATTGCTGTACAAAAATATTATCTAAAACTACCATTCAGGACTGAGTGAACTACAAATTGAAGGGTGCAATCAGTAGTGGGATTCAAATAATTTAACAACCAGTTCTCTGCCCTAATGATTTCTTCCAACAATCAGTTTTGCCAAACTGCTCAGAAAGTTAACAATCGGTTCTCCGGAAGCGGTGAGAACTGGCTGAATTCCACCACTGGGTGCAATCCTATCCTTACCTACTTGACATAAGTTCCATTTAGCTGCTTGAGATTTTTTAAATGTTTAGGGATAAATTATTGTAAATATATTAAAGTAAGTTCATATATGTTTCATATATGCATCACACACAACTATCCTGTTTAATGTGCATCATTGCTTAGTTACTTACTAGAAGATCTATACACTTTTTGGATTGTTTTAAAAATATTTGATTAATACAACCTTGCAGATACACTGTTTGGGGGGCCTAGGCAGCAGAGTAGCAATAGCTGTTGGCACAACTTTAGAATTGGGAATTGAGTGACATGTAAATAGACAGATAGATGATAGAATAGAATAGAATAGAATAGAATAGAATAGAATTTTAATTGGCCAAGTGTGATTGGACACACAAGGAATTTGTCTTGGTGCATATGCTCTCAGTGTACATAAAAGAAAAGATACCTTCATCAAGGTACAACACTTACAACACTTAATGATAGTCATAGGGTACAAATTTAACACTTAATGATACAACACTTAATTATAGTCATAGGCTACAAATAAGCAATCAGGAAACAATATCAATATAAATTATATGGATACAAGCAACAAAGTTACAGTCATACAGTCATAAGTGGAAGGATATGGATGATGGGAACGATGATAAGATTAACAGTAGTGCTGACTTAGTAAATAGTTTGACAGTGTTGAGGGAATTATTTGTTTAGCAGAGTGATGGCATTCAAGAAAAAATTGTTCTTGTGTCTGGTTGTTCTGATGTGCAGTGCTATATAGTGTCGTTTTGAGGGTAGGAGTTGAAACAGTTTGTGTCCAGGATGTGAGGGGTCTGTAAATATTTTCAAGCCCTCTTTTTGATTCGTGCAGTATACAGGTCCTCAATGGAAGGCAGGTTGGTAGCAATTGTTTTTTCTGCAGTTAAAATTATCCTCGGAAGTCTGGGTCTGTCTTGTTGGGTTGCAGAACCAAACCAGACAGTTATAGAGGTGCAGATGACAGACTCAATAATTCTTCTGTAGAACTGAATCAGCAGCTCCTTGGGCAGTTTGAGCTTACTGAGTTGGTGCAAAAAGAACTTTCTTTGTTGTCCTTTTTTGATGTTAACTGTCCATTTTAGATCTTGTGATGTGGTAGAACCTAGAAATTTGAAGGTTTCTACTATGGATACTGTGTTGTCCAGTATTGTGAGAGGTGGAAGTATGGAAGGGTTTCTCCTAAAGTCTACCTAGATAGATAGATAGATAGATAGATAGATAGATAGATAGATAGATAGATAGATAGATAGATAGATAGATAGATTTTTGTTCTTAGATCCATTGTTGTGATCTGCTGTGTTGCTGCTGTTAAAACCATCCTCACCAGCCAGGAAGGGGCCAGTTATGGGAGCTGCCAACTGAATCCCTCACATACTTCTAGCTTTTCCTCTTCTTTCAAGGCAAGTTATAGAAAATAGGCCTATTGTTCTCCTCCAAAGAAATGTTTCTTATTTATTTAAATCAGGAAAATTCCTGATGGTAATGCAGAGAAAGAACAGAACTCCACCAAATAAAGAACACTGTTATGGTCCATGAAAGCTTGTGGATGAAAGGGGGTTGAGGATGGCATGCTGATAACCTTTTTATTTTCATCTTTATAATGCACAAGAGCTGTAGTTCTCTGGGAAATCCTTTCTATAGTGATTAAAACATTAAATCAGTCTTTCTCAACCAAGTTCCAACCAAACTTGCTCAGCTAAAACCATCAGACTGTTTAGCTCTGGGGTTGCCAACCTTTCGGACCTCAGGGACCATTAAATTCATAATTTTAAATCTTGCAGATCACTAATATGAATTTTTTAAAAAGGTAAAATAGTATTTAGTTAAATATAAAAAATGCAATATTTTTTCTCACAGACTACCAATTGGTGACCGCTGATTTAGCTAGTATACTTATTAGCTTGAAACCTGAAAATTATTGAAGTTGTAGTCCAGGATGATCAGAAGATTGAAGTTTTGGGGAAGGCCATCATAAATAACTTGTAGATGAGCAAAACAAATAACAAATTTTAAAATAAGCTCTTTGACTGTACTGCTCTTTTATACCATCTAATGTTTGATGGCCTGTCAAATAACAGAATTTTGACCTGACCTGTCGAAGGGAAACTTCCATTTTAAGCATAAAGAAGCATATTAAGGAGGCAGGAGGTTAAAATAACCTTTCAACAGCTAATTTTTGCCAGAAGGAGGCATAGCTGAGACCCTGCATTGGTTGTGCACATGGGATGAGTGGGCCCATCCCACGTCTATATAAAGACATCTGCATTATATAATTTTTATGTAGCACACAGAAATATGTGAAAATCCTATAAAGAATCTTAATTTTCATGTGGAACCATAATGTTGAAAACAGCCATTGAATCCACCTCCTCACCCAATATAGGAATCCAAATTGAAGTATCTACAACAGATGGTTGTGCAATTTTTGTTTGAATTCAGGCAGTGAGGGAGAGCCCCTTACCTTTCTGAGTAATTGGTTCTACTGTCAAGCTTTTTTATTGCTAGGAAATGTATTCTAACATACAATTGGAATCTGTCTTCCTGTAACTTAACTCTATTACACGGTGCCTTCCCTTTGGGATGAGAGAACAAGTCTTCTGAGATATGTGGCTGCATTATGGTTTGTGCTTTTCCAGGCAGTTCAGCAGTGAGTGAGAGAAGCCAAGAACAATAAACAAAATCCTGTGAGGTCCTCCATTCTCACACAGCTGGAAAACTTGAACTTCTTGGAAAACTCTAAGTATCTCTCCAGTTTTGCTCAGTTTGGGGTCTAAGTGATCATGAAGTAATTATTTTGAGATGGCTAACAAATTGTGTTTGCAGCATTGCCTAGAAGTAGAAGACAATTCTGTAATTGCCTAGAGTAGGCAATTATTACAGACAATTCTATAATAAATAGCAATTTTTAGATAATCCAATATTCTATTATCACATGCTACCTTAATTGCAGAGTAGACCAAGTGCAAAAGTAGAGTTTTTTCTTTATTCAGAAAAAAAGCCAGAAGCACGGTATTGCATATATGAAAGTGATTCAAATGTTACCCCTTGCCTGTTTCTAAACTTTTAATAAAAAGTGGAAAAAGACCTATAAAAAGACACGTAAAATAGATTTTTGGTTTGTTTCTTTTTAAAACTCAGTAGTAATCCTAATCCTAGGAAGTGATCAGGGATTGCACCAGCCATTTATTTCCCTGTCATCGAATCCAAACAGCTCATTGCTTAACCAGATAAATTAAGACAAAGTCATCCAGAAGAAGATATTAAAATTGGCCCACTTCCCAACATCTGGCAGAATAGTCCGCTTGCCTCTCAGGGACTCCTGCCACAGGGTTTCTGATAATCAGACATCTGGTTTCCAAATAAGAAATAGAAAGCAAAGCCCTTTATGTAGCATAGCAGAGAAAAACAAAGGGAGAGGGTTGTTTTGTTTTGGCCATTTCTGTTGTTAATTATCTCCCTGTAATGTTAGTTGCACTGACTTAGAAACAGTCCACAAAGAAACTAAGGGATGGACAACATCTGGATGTCAGCATTCCATTATGCCCAAATGTGAAGGAAGGTAACAAAAGCAATTCAGCAGCATTCAAAGCGGAAGAATGGTCTAGGCAGTCAATTATATATAATCTGAAGGGGGTATCTCAAATTAGGTCAAATTCCTTATTTGAAGCTACTATTTCCCAATAACACAGCTCTGGGATTGTCTCCCATTGTGAAATCCATTTCAAATCCAATTAATTGTAACTAGGATAATTTACAGTGGAATGTGTGATTCTCTAATGAAACTCACTTGATTGATTTTGCAGAATGTCTTCTGTTATAAGGAAGGATTGTACTGTAACACATGGTCTGCTGTTTTTAAAAACGTGGCAACACTCACTTTTCGCAAAAAATGCCAATACAAAGAAATCCCAAGTCTCCAAAAAGATGTGACATTTCTTTGCATTGGCATTTTTGTCCTGTCATCAGTCACAATGACACATTCCCTCCAGCTTCAGCAAAACACTGTTCTGCTAACTGTGGTTTGAGAAACAGTCTGCATGATGCAGGCTTCCTCTTGTCCCCCACCCATAGCTGAGGCCAGCTAACTTTGGGTTTTCCCCATTGTTGGAGAAGTAGTATTTTTCATCCTCTTCTAACCCAAGCCTTACTTATATAATGATGATGTGGCAAGAGTTGGCATTTGTTCAGTTCCCAGTGGCTATCTTCAGCTGCTATGGAAATAAATCCTTTTCTGCAATTTCTGCAACTGCTCTCCATGGCTATAGTGCTGCTGCCTTGACATATCTGCAGAGGAGGAGCACTATGATTGCCAGACTACGACCTGCCAAGAAGACTCATGAAGAAGCCAATGGCCCAACTGGTTGTTTGTCCTGACAGCACCCCACAGAAGAACCTGCCATTTGTTTTTCCATGAATCTGAAACAGTGGTCCTTTTCCACCTGTGGCCTTCCGGGTGCGCTTCAAGGTTTTGGTAACCACCTTCAAAGCGCTCCATGGCATAGGGCCGGGTTATTTACGGGACCGCCTACTGCTACCGAATACCTCTCACCGACCCGTGCGCTCTCACAGAGAGGGACTCCTCAGGGTGCCGTCAGCTAGGCAGTGTCGTCTGGCGACGCCCAGGGGAAGGGCCTTCTCTGTGGGGGCTCCCACCCTCTGGAACAAACTCCCCCCAGGACTCCGTCAACTTCCGGACCTCCGAACCTTCCGTCGCGAGCTCAAGACACATTTATTCATCTGTGCAGGACTGGCTTAGATTTTAAATTTATAGGGGTTTTAAATTGGTTTTAATATTTATATTTATATTTTTAATAATTTGGCATTAGAATAAGTTTTTTAATGATTATTTTAATTTGTATATAAATGTTTTATGTGCCTGTGAACCGCCCTGAGTCCTTCGGGAGATAGGGCGGTATACAAATATGAATAATAAATAAATAAATAAAAATAAATTTTCTTTAGGTATTGCTGGTAGACTAGGCCTGGGATCAAGACCTCCAGAGCAGGTTTCACCAAGATTGCTAGAGCAGCACTTGATTTAAAAATTCTGACCAATGGCTATGTTTGTCAGTCTAGCTCTGGCACACTGGCACTTAGACTTCCAGTGGTACAAGGGATTAATAAATTGTGACTACTTTTCAATGCCAGGGCTGGGGAATTATGCCGCCAATATGATCTGTGGACTTCAACTTCCAGAATTCCTGAGCCAGTCATGCTCAGGAATTCTGGGAATAAAGTCCACAGGTCATAAAGGCGCAATAGTTCCCCAGCCCTGTTCTAATTCAAGAGTTTTTCAAACTTGGTAACTTTAAGATGTGTGATCTGCCATTCCCATAATTCCCCAACCTGCATGCTGGGAGTAGAAGTTCACACTTCTTAAAGTTGCCAAGTTTGAAAAACACTCTTCTATCCTAGTGAGAGTCTCTAGAATTTTCTTTTGTTAGAGGTTCCTGTTACAATTAAGGACAAGAATAATTGTCACAGAAATCTTTGGTTGAAGAAACATCTGTTTACAATTTTATGTCAAGCACTATTTTTTTTAGCACAAACATAAGCTGCAGTCTATATTTTTTAACCAACCCCATATTTGTTGAAAGAATTGCTCCTTTGGGCATTTAAAGGACAAGGTAATACAATTTTGGTTGTGCCCTTTTATAACAGGAAGATAATCCATTAAACTGCAAACTAAGCATTTTTCTACCAGGCCTGAGGCTGAAGTTTGCATTCACCTAACTGGAAATGTTCATAATGATTCTGCTTAATATAATTGTGTCAATAGAAGAGAACATACAATGCATTCAAAAAATATTCATATCCCCTTCACTTTTGTCAATTTTGTTATGTTGCAGCCTGATTCTAAAGTTGTTGAAATTCATTTTTTTCTCATTAATCTACATTCAGTACCCCATAATGACAAAGTAAAAATTTCACTACACATGGGCAGAGTTAACAATGCTATTAACTGGGAAACTGTGAGCATCTGAAATTAAATTTTTAAAAATGCTGGAGAATCCTTGGAAGCTTGGCACTCAGACAAATCAGCATCAGCAGGCACATAGAGATAAATCACATTGATTTCAACCCCCAGATAAACCGGGGTTAACACCAGAGGCAACATCAAAAAACAAAAGAATAAACAGCCTAATCAAGAAACTACCAAAGAGAAAATACCTGCCTCCCAACACTGTCAGGGCAAACTATTGTATATAAATAGAGAACAAACCCCACTTCTATCAGGCACTGAAAATGTAACTTAGCTGGGTAATATATTGATCATCAATTGTGTTGTAAATGTTGTACCTTGATGAACGTATCTTTTCTTTTATGTACACTGAGAGCATATGCACCAAGACAAATTCCTTGTGTGTCCAATCACACTTGGCCAATAAAATTCTATTCTATTCTAATGAAAAATCTGCATGAAAATAACAAAGCTCAAAGAGCACAAAGAACTCCTCATAATTTTATTTGAAAGTTTGTTTTAGTGATCCAGTGCAAATAATGTACATTAGTATTGTTGTGACCAAGGCCCAAGTAGTGATTACCAAACACAATTAGTCCTGAACAAGCTTATTTTATTAAAACTGCTGAGAATTAATCCATTCTGAGTTTAGTCCAAAACAAATTTTTCATAAACAGTCCTGCTGCCTTATCACCAACCTTTGTTGTCTTTGGCAATCTGCCCAAGGGTTTTCTTGGCAAAACCCCCACAAAGTTCAAGAGACGCTGACAAGAAGCACTGGAATCAAGGTTGTTTTTCCACAAAGAACCCAAGAATTGCTGCTCTTTTAAGCCTCATGGGAGTGGCCAATCATCTTCTGGCCTTACTCCCAAGTCGTCCTTTTTGCTTCAGCTGCTCTTGCCTTCTGGCAGCTCTTCTCAAGCATGCACTAGGAACAGGGTACTCCTGTTCCTCTGCCTCTCTGCTGTCCACCTCTGGAGGCTCTGGAGTCCACGCATCGCTCCCAGATGGCCCTGGCCCCACCTCTGCCTCCGATGCAGAGTCCTCATCTGGGCCTTCCCCTGACTCCAGGACCAGCCCATCGTCCTCCCTAGCCTCCTCACTGTCCTACTCCATTTCCAGTCTGCAGGCTGCTGGTAGTCCAACAAGTATTCTCAGCATCAGGGATTCAGGCAAATGGAGAGACTTGGATCATTTGATGGCAGTTGTCCTATATGTTCTAGGTTCCTCACATATGGGATACTCTTAACTGTATTTACCATTAATTGCATCAAATCTACTTTGTGAAATTCAAACGGGGGGAAAAGGAAGCAACTTGGCACACAATTTTCCTTCTGCTATAAGGCGAGGCAAGAAAACAAGTCTCTGGGACAGAAAGGAACAATTCAAACAATCTGTTTCAGTCTTTATGTATTTCCTGAGGACCCTTCTATACAGAACAAGGGAATACTGGACCAAATTCTGGCCATTGTTTTCTATCTAGGGATTACTCCAGGCAGGTTTGTTTAATTGTTCATTTCTCTTTGTGAAATTATGATCTCCACTTATCACAGGCAGCAACATATGAATTTAACAAGAGTTAGCAAATAAGTTGTTTACAAATACACTGATCCTCCCACTAGATTAGTATTATTTCTCTTCTATATTGTAAATACAGCGCCCTATGCTGCCATCTAAAGGACACACTAGTGGTCTGCACAGACCACAAAGCTATCAGCAGCCATCTCAACTTGTAGAAGCTGATTAATAATTAAATTATGAGCTGGCTATAAAGGAGTAATTTTTTATTTGGTCACCCAGAATAAACTCACTAGTTGAAAACTTTCCCAGTCTGGTCCATTTTAAGTGATTTCAACTACAACTTTCATAAGTCCGAGCTGCAGCAGATGTATTCCAACAAATCTTTAAGAGTACAAGGAAAATTAACCTATTTGATTATCAGTTAAGATATTTTTCAACTTATAACTCTTCACTGAATGTGAATGATCGTCTATCAAGGATATCGTAACTCATCTTCCATAGCAAATAGACATTGAGCAAGGGTTAGAATCAATAACTTTCAGCTTCTTTTCCAATTCTATATTATTCTTTTGCTAGTGTGATTAGGGTTTCATAAGAAGTGCATGCTCACAAAAAACATATAGAGATTTAAGAAAATAAAATGTTTATCACAAAACATAATGTAGTCAAAGTATTAGATCCAATATGGAGCAGTGGGAAATCAGGAAAAGAGTCCTCCTGTAATAGCATTAATATTTGGTTGCTCATGAGATCAGTGTTACTACCACAATGTCAACAGGGAATTAAAGTTGTGCCTATCATACATAATAATAATTGCAACATCACTTATCTCCCAAACCATAATAATTATCATCTTAAGCACCAGGCGGATACAATGTGTGATGTAAATAGTGATGACACAATTTTTTCCTACGCTTCAGTCATTTGTCAAATGCATCTTTTTAAAGGTTTACATTGAAGATTGTCTTCCTACTGAATAAACTATGTCCTAGAATGCTGTCTAGAAAGACATGGTTTTAAAAACAACTGAGCTGGTTCTTTTCATAATTCCCAAAATAGGCAGAAGTACTTGTTGAATCAGAGCAGTGGTTCACAACTTCGTCAACTTTAAGATGCGCGTAGATTTCAACTCCTAGAATTCTGGGAGTTGAAGTCCACATAAATTGCTAAGGTTGAGAAACATTGAATAAGAGAAATTGGATTATTTGGCCTAAAAACTAGGCCAGCCCCACCTAAAATATGAATAGACAGCAGTGCATAAAATAAATTAATTTCAGGCTTTGGTTTAATGTCCAAATTGCCTTCAGCTCATCTAGAATATAAAAAAGTATGCCCTCTGCCAATCACTAAGGCAGATAAAAAGCAATACCAGTTCCTAATTTCTGCTTATTTTGGAAAGTGATCGTAGCCAGGCAGGCAGAGATAGGGCAATATGCTAGTCTCCTATGACAATCTTATCCTGAACTATATCTCCACCCCCACCCCATGCACTCACAGGAGACTGGCCATTATCAGGCGTCGTTAAAGAGCAATTAGATGGAAATTAAGCTGAGAACAAGTATTGATTAGCTCATTAAGGATGGGGAGCCGACTCTGTCGATAGGAATTACCAGCCCTAACCCCATTATCTGCAAGGTTAAAGTCTGCGGTTGGGGCCTCCTCATTAAATATCCTTGAGATTAATCGATTCCTGCTCCTCCTCTGCCTTGCCCATGGCTCATTCTGTAATTGCTCAGAAATATTGCAATGGCTCCCTGTTCTGTTCCTATTGGGTAGCTAAACCAGTACTGAACTGAACAAGAAACTAGAAGCATCATTGAAGGTTTTACATCAGTTATGGGAAGAAATTCTGTAAACTGCCACTGGGAATGTTTTCAGCTAGCCTGGATTAATTTCTGACTGAGCCCTGGTTTGAAGTTACACAGGAGGACAAATGCCCTAATATTCCAGCACTGCCAACTGACCAAATTAACAAATATCTATTTTCAATCTAATCTATAAATTTGGTGCACACTTATAATGGCAAATACAGTTCTGCTCCTATTTTACCTGAGGTTAAAAAAAAACTTTTATTTTTGCTGTGATTGTATTTTATGGATTTTTGTACCTACAATAAAATTGAAAGTTGATGTACATTTTTAAAAACACCTATTTAGATCTTTAGCTCAGAATAGTTGTTGTGGATTTTATGTATTTGGACTAGGAAGACATTTGTACAAAAATTACATTCAATAATAAATATACCAGTTCCAATATTGTTTTGAAGGTGCATGTGTAAACTTTGTATAGTTTCCTGCATTAGATAATAACATAAAGCAATCTCTTGCACATTGGTAGCCTTCCAATATTTCATTCTAGGTTGAAAATGGGCAATTTTCTTAAAGCCAGATTTTGAGGGCTTGGAGTTGGAAGCACAACTACACTTAAACCTTTTTGCCTCCCAGGTCTGGAAGGGGAACAGCGAGTGGTGGGATTCAGCCAGTTCGCACCACTTCGGGAGAACCAGTTATTAACTTTCTGAGCAGTTTGATGAACTGGTTGTTGGAAGAAATCATTAGGGCAGAGAACCGGTTGTTAAATTATTTGAATCCCACCACTGGGAACAGCTACTAAAGTCATGATGTCCCTGGAGTGCATGGAGCCAAATTCTGGGAATTTTGGGGCTTAAGGAGCAAAGTGTTCTTTCAAACATGACAAAACCATGGAAATCACTTGATTTGGGGTAGAAAGGAGGTTTTAACATTTAGATAAATGCTTTAAACATGAGACTGGAGGATGCTTTTTAAGAATTACCAGTAAGAACATTTCTGGAAAGCTATCAAAAGACACAAAAGGGCACAAAAGTTCAAATGCAGCCCAGGAAGATTGTAGACTACCTGTCTATGAGCTGTCTACCCTTGTCTACATCTATAAGAGCCATTGCAAATCAACACAGATGGAGGGAACTGACTGGGGAAAGGCTATGTGAATTTTCTCATAAAAAGTGCTGAGGATGCTGCCCTCTGGCTTATTCTTCAAGTAATTATTTTATACAAATCTGTGTCTGTTTTCCATTTCTATTTCCTTGTTGTCGCTGATGTTTTATTTCTCTTTTTTTGTAAAACTTTCCTGTGGGATGGGGGATGAACCACTGATAGAATCTTCCACCTTGTATGAGCATCTTAGTAGGACTTTCTTTACAGGAACTTCTGAAGATCATTCTTCATCAACTTTTCTTTCTGCTGCATTGAGCCTAGCTCTAAAGATTCAGAAACATCTATTACAATATGGATGGTACAGACGTTTTAGGTCAAAGGATGAGTTAGGGTTAGGATTGGAGTTCAAAAATTACATTTGATTTCAATTTACATACAATTAAAATCTATGTAAACTAATTATCGTACTGTAGCCACCCAGAGTCAGTGAGATGGGTGGCATAGATAAAAATAAATAAAAAATGAAGTGAAATTTATTTATCAAATTTATATCCTGCCACAATAAAACCCAAATTATATAATAAGTGCTTTAAAACTTCCAGAAAACAATGCTTGGCATCAAATTATATAATAAGTGCTTTAAAACTTCCAGAAAACAATGCTTGGCATCAAACCCAGAAAACCTCCAGAACAACTGTTTTCAATTTTTTCCAGAACCCAGATAAACTAAAAGCTATTGAATCTCCAGCAGAAAGTCATTTCAAAAAGACAGCCCACATGGAAAAATAATACATTCAAGCTTCAGCCCCACTAATTTCCAGCTGTCTCTCCCAAGACATTTAAAATGGTTGGGCTAACTCGACTGGGAAGTAGTTCCGCAGATAACCTGACATCAAATCTTGTGAAATGTAATTATCTCATTTATTTTTAAATGATTACGCAGCATACACTTGTGGACATGCTCTGGGGATTACATCCAGAGTTCAGAGGTGCTGAATTGCACAGTTCTTGCAATAGAGTAGAGTAGTAGTATATCTACCTGTTTCCCCCAAAATAAGACTGGATCTTATTTTCTTTTGGGCCCCTAAATAAGCACTAGGGCTTATTTTATGGGGGTATCTTATTTTTTTCCCATGTACAGGAGGCCCACTTCTTCTGCTTGCTTGCCAGTACTACTGCCACGAGGTGGGATGGTGGAGCCCACCCATGCTTCCCACGCAGGCTTACCTCAGGGCCCCTGCAACCAGGCCACCCATGCCCCAACACCTGCTTTGCCTCATGGCTACAACACACAACTCAGCCTCCTGCTCCATTGTGGCTGCGAACAAGTAGAAGAAGTGGGCCAGCAGCCACATGGGCTCCTGCACATGGCTGCCGTTGCTGCTACCACAAGGCAGGTATTGGGCTATGGATGGCCTGGCTACAGGGGCCCTGAGGTAAGCCAGTGAGTGGCACAAGGGGCTTTCCAGTCCGGCTTTCGGCCCGGATACAGTACGGAGACGGCTTTGGTCGCTTTGGTTGATGATCTCTGGAGGGCTAGGGACAGGGGTTATTCCTCTGCCCTGGTCCTATTAGACCTCTCAGTGGCTTTTGATACTATCGACCATGGTATCCTGCTGCACCAGCTGGGGAGTTTGGGTGTGGGAGGCACCGTTTATTGGTGGTTCTCCTCCTATCTCTCTGACCGGTCGCAGACAGTGTTGGCAGGGGGGCAGAGATCGACCCCGAGGCGCCTCACGTGTGGGGTGCCGCAGGGGTCAATTCTCTCGCCTCTCCTGTTCAACATCTATATGAAGCCGCTGGGTGAGATCATCAGTGGTTTTGGGGTGAGTTACCAACTGTACGCTGATGATACGCAACTGTACTTTTCCACCCCAGGCCACCCCAACGAAGCTGTCGAAGTACTGTCCCGGTGTCTGGAAGCCGTACGGGTCTGGATGGGGAGAAACAGGCTCAAGCTCAATCCCTCCAAGACGCAGTGGCTGTGGATGCCGGCACCCCGGTACAGTCAGCTGCAGCCGCAGCTGACTGTTGGGGGCGAGTCATTGGCCCCGATGGAGAGGGTGTGCAACTTGGGCGTTCTCCTGGATGGCGGTTGTCTTTTGAAGATCACTTGACGACTGTCTCCAGGAGAGCTTTTTATCAGGTCCGCCTGATTCGCCAGTTGCGCCCCTTCCTTGACTGGGATGCCCCATGCACGGTCACTCATGCTCTTGTTACGTCTCGCTTGGATTACTGCAATGCTCTCTACATGGGGCTCCCCTTGAAGAGCACCCGGAGGCTCCAGTTGATTCAGAATGCAGCTGCGCGGATAGAGGAAGCCGTTCGTGGCTCCCATGTAACACCACTCCTGCGCAGGCTGCACTGGCTACCTGTGGTCTTTCGGGTGCACTTCAAGGTGTTGGTTACTACCTTTAAAGCGCTCCATGGCTTAGGGCCGGGTTACTTACGGGACCGCCTACTGCTACCGATTGCCTCCCACCGACCCGTGCGCTCTCACAGAGAGGGACTCCTCAGGGTGCCGTCCGCCAAGCAATGTCGGCTGGCGGCCCCCAGGGGAAGGGCCTTCTCTGTGGGGGCTCCCACCCTCTGGAATGAATTTTCCCCAGGACTCCGTCAACTGCCTGACCTTCGGACCTTCTGCCACGAGTTGAAGACATACCTATTTATTTGCGCAGGACTGGCATAGAAATTTTTAGTAGTTTTTAATATTTGGATTTAAATTTTATGGGGTTTTATGGTTTTAAATGGATTTTAATTTGGCCTTATATTTAATAAGTTTTTTAATTATTGTTTTATTGTGCACTTTTTATTGTTTTATTTGGCTGTGAACCGCCCTGAGTCCTTCGGGAGAAGGGCGGTACAAAAATCTAATAAATGAAATGAAATGAAATGAAATGAAATTCCACCCACCACCCTTGGGTAGTGCATTGTGAGCAACCAGACAGAATGGGCGGTTGGCTGGCTGTGCAGGCTCTTAAAGAGGGATTATTTTAGGGGTATGGTTTATATTATTCGCAAATGTAAAAAAAAACCATGCTAGGTCTTATTTTTGGGATTGGTCTTATTTTCGTGGAAACAGATTACTACTATCTACAATGGTGTTAAAGTATATCATTTACTCTGTGACTCTGCAGTCTTTTCCAAAATGGAAGATTGGTAGAGTATCTATCATCTATCTATCTTACCGTTATAGAAGTCTTCACACATCTCCAGAGAATCTGTTTCCTTCCTGGTTTTATTTTTTATCTTCAATATTCATCTCCCATAAATTGGCAACTGCTTTGGCCTTTACCAAATGGATACTAGCTTGTCAAATTGGCATCCATTGCCTGTCTTGGAAGGAACAGGCCTCTGTGCCAACCACATCTCCGCCAGTTGCAAGTTGCCTTTCCCTGCCTTCATTTATCCTGTCCTGAAGCTATGCAACTATTAATCTTGGTTGATGTTTTCCAAAATACTAATTGAGAAGTAAGAGAGCAAACAATCCAGCCCTAAAGGTAAACTAACACTCCACTTAATGGCCTGCTTAATCATAACCAAGCAGAGGGATCTCTGGGGGAGGCAAAGAGAAAGAGGTAATAGATGACAGCAGGTGAGAACAACAAACCACTAATGAGGCTAGAAAGAGGGAAAGAAAAAATGGTTATACGTGTATTGTGGGACAGGTAGTGGCATGACTGCTAAGGAATACTACAAACCACCATAGATGGCGTTAGATGGGTTGTACACAAGGAGAGATCAGGGAGGGTTCCTAGAGCTTATAAACATTTCTCTCCAAAACAAAGAAATACTTTGAGCTTTTCATTTTCATTGTCATGTATGTTGAGAGCCAGGAAAGTCTGCAGAGTAATTAATTTTGAAGTTTAAGGAACATTGTCTTCAAATATCTTATCTTACCATGAAAATATGTGTGCCTGCATTGTCTCATCTAACTTCATCCATGGTGGTTTGAATAAGAGACAAAATGAGTGATTCCCTATTTTTCTTCCTACATGACCTCCCAAGTTGGCTTAAGTTGACATTGACAAACCATACTGGGTCGTCTTTAGTTCTTAGCCTGTTTTTGCGTAATGGTTTACTCTTTTCACTCTGCATCTCTGCAATGATATATTATTAAATAAGTGAAAAAATTCCCCTCTTCAAACTTTCTATTCTACCTTTATGTAACCATTTAAATCAAGAAAAGGGCTGCTATTCAAAATCTTTCCAGAAAAAAGGGATGTCTTTGCCCCATTTCTTAGTGGAATTATTGTGATAGCAGCAAAGGAAATCCACTATATATTTGCCCGGGGGACTTATATATCTGATATGTCCTAGGATTCTGTTCCCACATTATTTATTGCCAGGGCTGACTAAGATTGAGCCTGGCATTTGAAATGGATGCCAATGCTGAATCCCAGGGAGCCCTGGCAGTAATTAAGTCTGTCTATATATAACATTCATAGCTACTGTTTCTTTGCCTGGAAATTATGCCAGTGTGGTCAGCACAACATAACTTATCAGTGTTGAAGTTTAGTTCTCTCTCTATGTATAATTATATATCATTTTATAAAAGTAGTTTTAAAAGGGAAGATAAAAACTAGTACAAACTGTCTTACAAAGTAAGAAAAACAAAGTGCAAGAAAGAAAAAAGTGAAATAGAAAAGTACAAAGAAGTAGCTTCCGATTTTCTTTGCAGCAACTATAAGTACAATTATAAATTTATCTCTTACTTTACGGTTACAGCATAACTCTCTTATTTCTATAACTTATCTTGTTTAATTAAAACCATAAATCATAAAATCATTTTTTTTTCTGTTTTAGGCTTGTGAAGAGTTTCCAGTCAGTAACAAACATATTGTCTTTTCTCTAATCAAACAGGTAAATTTGGCCATCTCAGCAAGTTCCATTGTGTTCACCTAGCATTCCTCCTCCATTGTGGGTATTGTTAAATCTTTCCATCTTTGGGCATCGAATAATTTTGTTGCAGCTGTCATATACAAAACAAAGTTAATGACTTTTTTCAAACTCTCTGTCCATCAATCTGCAAAAAAATTCCTCTCTGGTCTCAATTGTACATTAATTTAGAATTTTAACAATCTAATACATGCCATCTGCTCTGACTTATTGTTGAAAAAATTTATCTCTTTCACTTAATAAGATACAATGTTTTATAAACATTGCTTCCTTGAGGGAGGGTGTTGTTCCCACCGCCTTGAAAGAGGCGGTGGTGAGGCCCCTCCTCAAGAAGCCCTCCCTGGACCCAACTGTTTTGGGAAATTATCGTCCAGTCTCCAACCTTCGCTTTGTGGCAAAGGTTGTTGAGAGTGTGGTGGCATATCAGTTACCCCAGTACCTGGATGAATCTGTCTATCTAGACCCGTTCCAGTCCGGTTTCTGACCCGGGTACAGCACGGAGACAGCTTTGGTCGCATTGGTGGATGACCTCTGGAGGGCTTGGGACAGGGGTTATTCCTCTGCCCTGATCCTCCTAGATCTCTCAGCAGCTTTTGATACCATCAACCTTGGTATCCTGCTGCGACGGTTGGGGAGTTTAGGAGTGGAAGGCACCGTTTTCGGTGGTTCTCGTCCTATCTCTCCGACCGATCGCAGATGGTGTTGGCAGGGGGGCAGAGATCGACCACAAGGCGCCTCCTGGTGTGGGGTGCCACAGGGGTCGGTTCTCTCGCCTCTCCTGTTCAACATCTACATGAAGCCGCTGGGTGAGGTCATCAGTGGTTTTGGGTTGAGTTATCAACTGTACACGGATGACACCCAGCTGTACATTTCCACCCCTGACCACCCCAATGAAGCTGTCGAAGTGTTGTCTCGGTGTTTGGAGGCCGTGCGGGTCTGGATGGGGAGAAACAGGCTCAAACTCAACCCCTCCAAGACTGAGTGGCTGTGGATGCTGGCATCCCGGTACAGTCAGCTGCAACTGCTGCTGACTGTTGGGGGCGAGTCACTGGCCCCAATGGAGAGGGTGCGCAATCTGGGCGTTCTCCTGGATGGACGGTTGTCTTTTGAAGATCATTTGGTGACCGTCTCCAGGAGAGCTTTTTACCAGGTACGCCTGGTTCGCCAGTTGCGCCCCTTTCTAGACCGGGATTCCCTATGCACAGTCACTCATGCCCTCGTCACTTCTCACCTGGACTACTGCAATGCTCTCTACATGGGGCTCCCCTTGAGGAGCACCCGGAGGCTCCAGTTGGTCCAGAATGCAGCTGTGTGGGTGATAGAGGGAGCCCCTCGTGGCTCTCCTATAACACCTATCCTGTGCAGGCTGCACTGGCTGCCTGTGGTCTTCCTGGTGCACTTCAAGGTGCTGGTTACCACTTTAAAGCGCTCCATGGCTTAGGACCGGGATATCTTCAGGACCGCCTTCTGTTACCACATGCCTCCCACCGACCGGTGCGCTCCCATAGAGAGGGCCTCCTCAGGGTGCCATCAGCCAAACAATGTTGGCTGGCGACCTCTAGGGGGAGAGCCTTCTCTGTGGGGGCACCTACCCTCTGGAATGAGCTTCCCCCAGGACTTCGACAACTTCCTGAACTCCGGACCTTTCGCCGTGAGCTGAAGACGTATTTATTCTTCTGAGCAGGACTGGCATAAAATGGGTTTTTAAATTGGATTTTAAATGGGGTTTTATATTATATTATGTATTTTATAATTTAATTTATTGGCCATATCGAATAAGTTTTTTAATAGTGATTTTATTGTATTGTATTGTACTGTATTTTATCTGGCTGTTAACCGCCCTGAGTCCTTCAGGAGAAGGGCGGTATAAAAATTAAAATATTATTATTATTGTTATTGTTGTTGTTGTTGTTGTTATTATTATTATTATTATTATTATTATTATTATTATTATTATTATTATTATTATTATTATATTTTTCTAGTTACTTTAAAGTTAGAATGATTGCTATCGTCAGGAATTCTGTTTAAAAAGAGAAATGGAAAAAGATGATTACAGTTCTCTTTTCTCGGCTAAGCATGTCCATTTTTTTTTTAGATTGTGGGTTTGACTCCCTTCGTCATTGTACTCAAACCAAATGGAGTTGCAAGTTAGGCAGAAAAGAACGCTGGGAACCTCATAAACCAGATACTGTCAGAGTTCAAGTAACACCCCCAACGAAAGAAGACTCTGAGCAAAAGATGGCTTCCAGGCCTGACAGATGCCTTGAGAATCTCCAAAAGAGGCATATCTAAATGTACATTTCATTAAGCCATGATATGGCTTGTTTGGGGCCAGTTTATTGGAGTATCAATCAATTTCATTATGTTTTATAAGCTAACATGTATAGTTTAGTGTAATGTTTGAAACCCATAGTAATTTGTTAACAAATCATGGTTTAAGATGATCAATGAAGTAACAAAAGTAGCTACTAAAACCCATATCTCTTTTTAAGTCATGTGGCTTAAAACTAATATTGAATGGAAGCTTGTTCAACTTCAGAATGAAACAAGCAACCTGAACAAGCAATCTCATTTATTCCTGAGACAATGGAAAAGGGTGATTTCACACACTATAAATATTTTATCAGATATCTCATATGAGTAGCAATGCATTGTGCCATAATATTGTTATATTGGATATGAAACAAAGCTTTACATATGATTGCCAATTGTTATTAAATGCACTACATATAGCTTTACTTGTAATGCTTTTTTCTGCTTTGTAATTGAGCAGATTAGATTCCTATTTAAAAAGCATATAAACAGATTGGGAGTTTACTTGTTTTCTAAATTCATTCAGGTTATTCGTTGACCTGCTATGGGAGGGTCAAAGCTGAGCATCAAACAGCATGTGACAATCTCAAAAAATATGCCTATTACAAGGGACACTGCAACACAACACAAAGGGTAGCTTTGAAAAGAGGCATGCATTCCTTCAATCACAGGTGCCTCCATACTGAAATCAAGAGAAAGTAAATGGGTGATGGAGAAGGCATCTAATAAAGATGGGCTAATTTTTGACTGTCACAAGGAAGTTGGCAAAATAAAAAAGAAGGGAGAACAAGTGGGAACCACATGGACAGAGAAGGCAGAAAAAATAAGAGGCAACTGGCCAATGCAGAGAGACAAAGAAGTAGTCAAACAGAGATTCTTGGCTTCTCGTCTATGGATCATTCTTCATCTAAGTACTCTTACAAAAACTGCAGTGTTGTACAATTTCCAATTATAATCTAGTTCAGTTTATTAACAGGCTGGTTAAGGTTAGTTATCATATAAATCAAGAGTTTGTGATTTTAATACAATATACTTAACAACAACAAAGGAAGAGGAAGGGACTTCTTTCAAGATTTTTTAAAAACTGTTTTCTTTGATAATGATGCCATCAGCAATTATCTTCAAGGGAGTTATTGAAAATTTTCAGTAATTATTAATGAATAAATTCTGCCATTATACAGAATTCAGACATTTTCTTATGTTGAAATTGATTTTTCCCCTCTAATCTTAAAAATCTGTGCTATGTGTACATTTTGATTTTGGAGAAAAAAATTATTTGACTCATTATTATTGTTCATTATTTTGGTGTGGCCAACAAATACCTAATTCACTCAACACTTAGGATCTAGTAGTCTAGAGAAATTAATGGACTCTCATACAGCAGAGAATTTAAAAAAAGGAATAGATGGAAACATCCAAGAATTACAGAGGTAAGGAAGATATTTCTTTAAGCCTAGGTAACCAGTCAGGTTTTCATTTGAAACCCTTTTTCTCCATCCAAGGTACATACAACATTTCTCTTCACCATCTACCTGAATATCTTTTCATAGCTTCCATGTAGGGTGGAATACAACCCTTTCCTACTCATCAGTAGAAATAACCTACCCTACATTCTTCCAACAAATATAACTCCACATTCAACAACATCTTTTAGGGAGGGAGGGAGGAAGGCTCCTTTCATTCAACTATATTGGAAACTAATTGTATTCTCTTTTAATACTGTTCTTTCAAGCATAATAAAACAGATAATAAAAATGTAATTCATTTTTTCTAGATATTTAATCTCACAGCAGCTTGGCAACCTATTAAAAATTTGTCTTCATTTTTTTTGGCAAGAGCCTTGTACCTTTTCATCTTTAATTTATGAGTGCAGCATTATAAGTGACATGTCTTATTGCACCAGACTCCTACATTATTTATCAGCCATTGATTGATAGCTCATGCCCACAACCCTCCATGCAATATGCTCATCTAGAGTTGGTGGGAGGAGGGAATAGGACAGGAAGCTTAAATGGCCAGCAGCTGGGGATATGCACAAGCAGGAAGCATCTGCTCCTCTTCCCCAGCTTAGGGCTCAGTTCTTTCCTCAGATATGACATATCAATTTATGGGATGGCTGTGTCATAGGTGGGAGGTTTTTTTGCAGATGTTAAGGGCTCATCAGAAGTTTCAAGTCCCCAGTTCATGACAAGAATTGCTTTTTTTGGAGATCGTGAAAATTCAATCAGATCTGATGGCCAGGTTTGTTTGGAATGATGGAGAATGTGACTTTACTCATCTGGAAGATTCACAAGACTGCTGACTACACAAGACTCTTACACTGTGGGTTGGCTAAATAAATCTTGGAGAGGGTGAAATAGCCTTTAGATCATAGGTCTTCAAACTTGGCAGCTTTAAGACTTGTGGACTTCAACTCCCAGAATTTTGACAGATCTTGACAGACTTGAACATTGGGCACTAACTAAGAAAATGAAATTCAACAGTGAAAAAAGTAAGGTTCTACATTTAGGCAAAAAAAACAAAATGCACAGGTTACGTATATGTGGTACCTTGCTCAATAGTGGTAACTGTGAGAGGGATCTTGGAGTCCTAGTGGACAACCATTTAGATATGAGCCAGCAGTGTGCAGCAGCTGCCAAAAAAGCCAACACAGTTCTGGGCTGCATAAACAGAGGGATAGAATCAAGATCACGTGAAGTGTTAATACCACTTTATAATGCCTTGGTAAGGCCACCCTTGGAATATTTTATTTTATTTTGTCACAACAATATATGTAGGAATCATACAAAAGATTATATAGTATATAAACATATATGGGTAAATATAAGGAGGTATAAGCATATATATAGAAAGAAGAAAAGAAAAACAATAGGACAGGAACGGTAGGCACGTTTGTGCGCTTATGCACGCCCCTTATGGTCCTCTTAGGAATGGGGTGAGGTAAATAGTAGAAAGTTTTTGGATAAAGCTTTTAGGATTATGGGAAGAGACCACAGAGTCAGGTAAAGTGTTCCAAGCACTGATGATTCTGTTACAGAAGTCATATTTTCTGCAATCTAGATTAAAGCGGTTGACATTAAGTTTAAATCTATTAGTTGCTCTAGTATTATTGCAATTAAAGCTGAAGTAGTCTTTAACCGGAAGGACATTACAATAGATGATTTGGTTTTGGTCGCCACGATGTAAAAAAGATGTTGAGACTCTAGAAAGAGTGCAGAGAAGAGCAACAAAGATGATTAGGGGACTGGAGGCTAAAACATATGAAGAACGGTTGCAGGAACTCAGTTATGTCTAGTTTAATGAAAAGAAGGACTAGGGGAGACATGATAGCAGTGTTCCAATATCTCAGGGGTTGCCACAAACTATTCTCCAAAGCACCTGAGGGTAGAACAAGAAGCAATGGGTGGAAACTAATCAAGGAGAGAAGCAACTTAGAACTAAGGAGAAATTTCCTGACAGAACAATCAATAAGTGGAACAACTTGCCTGCAGAAGTTGTGAATGCTCCAACACTGGAAATTTTGAAGAAAATGTTGGATAGCCATTTGTCTGAAATGGTGTAGGGTTTCCTGCCTCAGCAGGGGGTTGGACTAGAAGACCTCCAAGGTCCCTTCCAACTCATGTTGTTATGTTATGTTATGTTATGTTATGTTATGTTATGTTATGTTATGTTATGTTATGTTATGTTATGTTATGTTATGTTATGTTATGTTATGTAGTTTTGGGAATTGAAGTCCACAAGTCTTAAAGCTGCCAAGTTTGAAGACCTCTGCTTTAGATTAGTCCTGAAGAGACACGCGACTTAAACCAGGAGAGGGGAAAACAGAGGAGTTTTGTTCAATCCGTTTCCTTAACTAAAAAAACAGAACTTATAATTTATTAAATAGAAACAGGAACTGTATGTACATGTGTCCTAACAATCAAAGACTGCAACAGTGTCATATTCAAGAGACAGGAATTATATTCTTTATTTGGAAACAATTGCCTTAGTTAAAGCTGCACAAGAGGCATGATGATACAGAATACACGTGGATTACTGCACATAAATAAGTTTTAGTCTGATAAAATAAAATCCCACTGCAACCTAGCATATAAAGAGAAAATGCACTGATATAAAAATTCAAAAAGGTTTTGTTTACATTCCAGAGAATATAGACAAAAGGTTTCATTAATAGTAAACATAATAAAGAGCACATAGCAACCTCTGACTGAACTTCTGAGCCTCCAACTTCAGTGACATTTATAAGGAACCAAAGGAAGGCAATTTTACTCCTATTAAGTGATTTGCTATAGAGATGAAAAGAAGAGAAAACTGGATTAAGCACTGACCTTCAACACCTTTTGGAAAGGCAGTTCTGACATCAGTTTCAGTGAAGCTGCTTATGCATTGTGGTGCCTAAATTAAATTCTTTGGCCCTTCTGCTAAAGGGCAAAAACAACTTTTCATTAAAATTGCAAAGGATATTTGATACCAGAGTCATATAGTATACCATCAAAGGACTGCCCACTATTATCACCTTTGAGTGTTTTCTCTAGAAATACTTCTGTAAAGAGAATTCTGAAGTTTCAGCCACCCATTTTACATAGATTTTTCAAAATATTTAAGAGGTACTATGTGACATCTTCTAGGATGTGGATATGCTGATTTAGTGCATTTGATCAGGTGTGCAAATTGACTGATCCTTGCATTGATCTGTTATGTCTACATGGCAGACAGAAGGAGGTGTTGTAATTGGCTATGGAAATGCTTGCATTCAGCCATTCATATAAATGTTGTGTGCAGGCGTGATTAAAGCCATAATTCCAGGATCACTGACTCAGTTCAAGCACATATGCCTGCATTCTATGAATAATAGTTATACATTCCATTATGCACCAAAGACTGTCATTTATGTTCAAACAAATATTCACTATGAGTAAGAAGAGTTGTGCTCTAAACTGGGCATTATAAAGATGGGTGAAGAAGAAATAAGTAATGTCATTCTTATTTTAGGAAATATTACCATAATGTACAGGTAGTCCTTGACTTACAACAATTCACTTAGTGACCATTCAAAGTTATATTTGCACTAAAAATGTGACTTAATACTGTTTTTCAACTTATGACCATTGCAGCATCCCCATGACTACGTGATCAAAATTCAGACACTCGGCAGCTAACTCATATTTATGATTGTTGCAGTGTCCCGAGGTCATGTGATCATCTTTTGCGACCTTCTGACAAGTAAAGTCAATGAAAAAGCCAGATTCACAAATTAACAACTGCAGTGATTCCCTTAACAAATGTGGCAAGAAAGTTTGTAAAATGGGGCAAAATTCACTTAACAAATATCTCAGCAACAAAAATGTGGGGCTCAATTGTGATTGTAAGTCGAAGATTACCTGTATTATACTTTAGGCCTAGGATACAGATGTCATAGTATATGCCTAACCAAATGAAGTAGAAAACACAGCATGCAACATGATGAGCTGAAAGAATCAACCTTCAGCTTGAATATCCTCTGTGTTTATTGTCCTTTGAGCTTATTCTTGGCTAATGTATTATTCTAATATATAGCTGTAATTGTTACTGTTATTGTGAATATAGTTACTGAAAATACTACCATAAGCAAAAGATAAGCAATAATCCCTCTTCAAAAACAATCTAGCAAATGTCTGCATCAGACTTTTCTATATGGCTTTGTGATATCTACAGATTCAAATATTAAATAGAAGCCCATGTTCAGCCCTTCAGAGTCAGTCCTCATTTAGCAACTGCACTGACAGTAACTTTATGATTTACTGCAAAAAATACCGTACTTTATAATTAATCCTCACATTTATCACTTTCAGGTCTGAAAGGCAAAGGAATGCTGAAGCTGAAGTCACTTAGTGACCGTTTCATGAAATGACTGGTTTGCTAAACAAGGACAACCTGTAGAACTCTAATAGAGAATCCCCTCTATCTTGCAATAATACTCATATATCCTTTCACTATGATCAAATAGCATGTCACCATGAAATCCCAGTATTTTCTCATATTCAGAGTTCACTAATGATGATAATCTACCTCAGAGTCTTTAAACCTGGCAGCTTTAAGACTTGTGGACTTCAACTCCCAGAATTCTTCAGCCAGCTATGCTCCAGCTATGCTGGCTGGAGAATTCTGGGAGTTGAAGTCCACAAGTCTTAAAGCTGCCAAATTTGGAGACCCCTGATCTACCTCATGGGGTTTTTAACAGTAGGGCTGCATATATTGCCATCTTTGCAACAGAATGCTTCATTGGTTGCAAGAAATATTAAAATAGCAAGAGGATGCAGAGATGATTATTTATGCAGTCGTTTTTGATTGTAAGAACAGATGGTTTGCAGCAAAGCCTTTTTACAATCCCAGGAATATAGGCAGCTCACAAACATGTGCAAGTCCTTCATGAAACCATGATTTTTTTATTAGGTGCTGAATAAGAAAGACTTCAGTTGAAGCAAAGGGCAAATTGCTTTTCCTTTAGGATTGCTGATTCCTGTAGGATTCAAAGTACTCAATGGATGTCCTCTCCTGAGAATGATCTCAGTGTCATGATTCTTAAATATTACTTCCCAAGGATTACATGTGTAGACACAAACATTCTTTCTTTCACACACAACATCTACACATTACAGCAGAATTATACATAATAGAAGAACTGAGTTTTGCTTAAAAACTGCCAGCAGTTCTGGTGCTGACATCAAGTGGAGTCAAGACTGGAATGATTCTATTTGGATCAGAGCAAAAATACACTGCCAGTTTATAATCTGTTCCTGAATGCAGGAAGGGTATATCGCACACATAGGACTGCCAAGATTTGACAGCCAATAAGAAAGCAGCATGTAAAAGGGATTATATTATTACAAAATGTAACTTTCTCCTTTAGAGTGCTGGTTCATGGGTTCCTCATTGACTTCTTTCAGATGCACACCAGCTTAGTATATGGCATCATTTCTTAAAGTCCCTTATTAAAATAGACAACCTCAATATCAGAATTCTTCTCTCTGATCAAATTCTGGACTTCTGGTTCCAGGCGATTCATCCGCATTGAACTGCAAAAGGAAATATTACACTGTTTATTTGAAAGTACACCTGCTATGGATGCGGCATCAATAACTTAGAGAATTATGGTTACTGAAACATGTTTTAAAAAATTAGGGTTCTACAGACTTTGGCAGACCTTATTTATTATGCCTTCTGGAGATGTCGAATTACAGGTTCTATAATCGCCAATCAACATAGCCCTGTCAAAGACATTAAATTGGGAAAGCTGGTTGAGCCATATGTTCAACTTTGTGGCCTTTGGAAAGAAATAATTCTTTCCGTAAGAAAGGGTAAGAGGGCAAGTGAAACCAAAGTGTCCTACATTTGTCATTTGACTGCATTATTTCAAATATCATTCAATATCCATTTATTTAGTTCATAAACCAGATGATCTGACCACAACGCAAGAGACAAAATAGGCAGGTTAAATATAAAACTGTATGAACTCCACACTTCTATGATCACCCTACAGAAATGCGAAATTCGATATTCAATATGGAATTGTCCATCAGAATGCATAAATGTCTAGTTTTTAAAAAAGCCCTTAAAGAAGATAACTCTGAACATATGTATTTTGGCTTGAAAGTATGAAATGTCAAAAACCAAAAGCTGCCACTGAGGAGAAAATGTGCTTTTTGCCTTCAACCTTCTCTAATTTACAGTGGCTGTTCTTGTCCCTCACTGCTTAGCAGATCTTTCCAGCCTGAGATATCAAGGAATAAATCTGGGATCTTCTCAATGCAAAGTTCTATTGCTAAGCTTTATAACCCAGTTCCTAAATTCTTTGGCACAATTTTTGGGGAAATACTCCAGAACACATTTTCCTGAGAAATATTGAGTAAACAAATATTATACCTAACTGAAAGCAACAGTAACATGCAAAAATATGTAAGAGTATTTCTTACCTCTTCTGTGGGAAGAACGCACAGCAAAGAGGTGTGGCAAACACCAAACTACAGAAAGAAAGACAAGAATGGAAGAAGTATTTTTGGTTGCCATTTTGCCATTGTGTGCCTGACTCATGAAGAAAAATAGCTATCATGCTCACCAGCTACTTGAGTATCATCAATCATAATTGTCTACCATATGTAATGGATTTACATAAATCAATTTTTAAACATCTGATTAGAATGCTGAAGGGAAACCACACACGTAACACAATATTATATTGTAATTCTCTTGCTTCCCAATCAATGTTTCCCTCTAGTAGCCAGTGCCTTTTCAGTCTCCAACCAACAACACTGTAACATTCCTCCAATTAGATTTTTAAGAGGACAGACTGAATGTTAATTCTTGTTCAGTTTCCCTAATCAGTGCATATGATTTGGTGTACAATTCCAAGGTCCAGCTTCAATAGACAGCAGTGCAGGATAACAAGAATTGTTGTCCAGAATATTTGGGAAGACTCCAGGTTCATCATCTAGTACTGCTAGAGGATTGCACAAAGCTTTTGTACTGATGGTACAAGTTAGATACTCATAACCAAGGCCACCAAACAAAGATCATTAACTCCCCAAATGTTCACAAACATATGGAAACTCCTCTGCTAAATATTGGTGCAAATCTTCATTAGTCATCAAGTCAAGTCACATTGTCCAATATAGAAAATACAGAAGTCCTGGATTTCTGTTCCTGGACAATTCTATTTGCATAGGAGAAAGATATCACTTACGTAAGGCCCACGAGTCCAATCTGCAGAGGAGCATTCATCCAGGGGTATCGCTGATGGAAAAGGAAAAGGAATTCTTTACACAGATATTCATATTGTTTTCCAAAGCAAACATTCTTTTTTATTTATAGTTTATAGAAGTGAAATGCTTTATGGAGCAATCATAGCCATACATGAGATGATGACGGACCCTTTTTGAGCCTGATGCACAGAATATATAAGCAGAGGCAAATGTTGTGTTGCCTTAACAACACAGTCCCACAATTCAACAGGTGTGTTGAAATACAGCAAGTGTATCTTCTGCCTTTGCCACAGACAAATATCTTTAGCGTTACAAACATGTCATTCTTGGAAGTCATTATGCACTTCAACAAAGCTCTCAGCACTTGGTTTTTGAATAGGATTAATCTGCTGCTACAAATATTTCTATTTTTGTTGAAACCCAGAAACTGATTTAACATACTGAAAACCTGGATAATTTTTTTAGGTAGAAAAAGAGGGGGGGACAAAATTAGCAAAACTGCAGACCATCACAATACAAGTCCCACTACTTTTGAGCATGTGTACAATGATGATGCACATAGAAAGCCACATAAGGGGCTTGGATTACAATGTTTGTCTGCCATTTTGCTGATTTTGATACATATGAACATTCCCATGGAAGCCGCTGTCCTCAGCAATAAATGTCTGGAGTGGGAAAATGAATGATAACACAAACCTTGGAAGGACATCAAAGAGAAGCTGACAACACCCTATATTAAGGTAGCAGTGGTACTCAAACAGTGGTGGGTTGCTCCCAGTTCAGTCCAGTTCTATAGAACTGGTAGTAAAACTGGGAGGGGAAGCTCCACCCAAGGGTGATCTGCGCATGCACAGAAGCGCACATGCTCCTGTTGCGAACCGGTAGTAAAGGTAAGTGGAACCCACCCCTGTACTCAAAGTGTTGCCTGAGGACCCCTGGAGTCTCCCATGACCCTCTTAGGAGTCCACAAAATCAAAATTATTTTTCTATCAAAGTTAAAAACTAATACAATAATAAAATCCCATCAACAATCATGAGAAGTAGTGGCTGTTTTGCATATAGAAATTTTAATTTTTAATATAGTAAACAATATAACATATACAAGCAAAAGCTCTTTTGGGGTCTTCCACAATTTTCAAAAGTGGGAAGGGATTCTGAGAGAAAAAAAAGTTTAATAAACACTAGAATATAAAAACCAGAAATAGAGGAAAAGTGCTATTATAGATGGTTCCCAAAATTAATATCGCAGGACTAAAATGGTAGCAGAACTTTAGCAATTTTGTTAAAGTGTTAATCTCATGATGGCTTTTAATGCTAGAAGCTAAACATGAGATAGGACAGTTTCTTTTTATGTTAATCTTATATTTGCCATTTGAAAGAAAAGAAAAATCCATTGCCCTTCAGGTTCCTGGGACTTTAACTTCTAGCCAGCATTAGTCACCAGTTCCAATTGTGTTCCAATTGACACATCTGGAGAGGACCAAATCAGAGAAAGCTGGTTTAATTAAAATGTATATAATTTTCATGATCTTGAAATCAACCCTGATTCCAACATGACACCTGATGCATCTGAAAAGAAAAGCAAAATTTCTTTTCCCAGTCTTGCAGCTGCCATTTGCATAGGGTTGAGGTTAGGCAAAAGTTAGGATTAAACTTCCCTACTACCCTGTTTTCCCCAAAATAAGACATCCCCTGATAATAAGCCCAATCAGGCTTTTGAGCGCATGGCAATAAGGCCACGTGCTTATTTTAGGGTTCAAAAAAATATAAGACAGAGTCTTATTTTCAAGGAAACACGGTAGAAGGGAACCTGACCAAAAAAAGGGAACCATGTCCTTCTAAAGTTATGGAGGAACATGAACTAGATCAAGAACCAAAAAAATATCCATACCTTCATAAATGCTCTTTTCTCTAGGGCATTCATGATCACAGGAGGGATGGCTGTGGGGAAGAAGTGGAAGAAGAGTCAGACACCATAAAAATCATCTAGATGTCTCCTCAAGAAAGGGACAGAGAAAACCTGCAGATACTGGATCTGCTGGGATACTTTTTCACTAGGAACCTTTTGCCCACCTTCAAGGTACATTCCTCTTGGGCTCTTTTGGACTACAATCCCATCAGTCTCAGCAATATAGTTAATAACTGAAGGTTATTAGAGAAGGTTATTCCAAACACCAGTTATATATACTGGTTCTTGCTACAATAAATACTTCTCATATCTCTAGTTCTCCCAAATGCCTCAACTGGGAAGGACTGACATGTTTTCTCAGTAGCATAATTTGTGATATTCTTCTCAACAGAAGCAAGTCCACTGAATTAAGAAGTTTCAATAGCTAAATAAACATCTATTATATATTATATTATTGTGTCTTTCAAGCTCTATCTTCAGGGTTTATTTTAATTTTGCTTTGAAATTTGCCATTAAAAAAAAGATTGACAAAGAGGGAATATTCACTGACATTCAAATGACAGTCAAAGTAGCAACAACCTACCCATTGCTGGTGCAGCCATGCCAATGCGTGAAATCACCACTTGCACAATAGCTTGCTGGGCTGCCTTCTTCGATTCACCCAGCCGATTTCCATGTTCATCCATAATGGGGATACCAAATTTTAGCTCCCTACAGAAATGGTTAAGAGGGAAGCATAAACTATCTTCATTCTGTCTTTTCTCTGCATTTCATTATGTTGTTTTTTCCTCATTTGTTGTACAATACTGATGGTTATGGCAATAATATTCAATATTCTCCTCTATAGGTAAAGGTTCCCCTCGCACATATGTGCTAGTCATTCCCGACTCTATTCTCCTCTATATAGGACCCCATATACCGCCCTGAGTCCTTTGGGAGATAGGGCGGTATATAGGGCGGTATATAAATTTATATACCGCCCTGAGTCCTTTGGGAGATAGGGCGGTATATAAATTCGAATAATAAATAAAATAAAATAAATATTATCAACAAAAGCTTCTGAGGACTATAATAGAAGCCAGTCACTACAGCACATGCTCTCACTCAATGGGCATTTACATATTCCCAAAATTAAATCTATCCTCTACCTATCTAAATCTCTTGACTTAAATCTTAAATCTCTATGCCCTCACCAGGATCCACCTGCAGTACTTTCATAGCCTATCAATGGCCCACAGGCTGTACATTGTAAACCCTTGCCTATGAAATACAGGAAGTACTTGATTTTTTGACTTTTTAGATGCCAAGATGATTTTATTTTTGCAGGAAACAGCTGAGGAGAACTGACTACTATAGACCTTAGCTGTCCCCAGTGCTAATTTCCAGTGGAATCCCAGCGAAGGTGGATTAAAATTTTGTTCATTACTGCATGTGTTACTTATTATTAATTATTATTATACTTATTATTATTACTGCAAAGGAATAAGTGGGAAGTAAGAAAGTTGTGTGAAGGTAAGAGTTGAATGGAGGGACAGACTATTCCTATTTCAGCATCCTATTTCTAGTTCAAAAAACTGACTCAGCTTACAATCAATATTTATTTATTTATTTATTTTATTAATCATATTTATCCATTTATCCATTATATATATTATATAATATTAGCATACAAACCTTACATAACAATCAAATCTTCATCATGGTCATAAACCTTACATGTTACTTTGAAGATGTATGGTATTACAGGAGTTTGAATATATTATTACAGCTATACATACTCCATGCTTTTTAGTGTTAAGATAAGATAGTCAATGTTAGAGGTGTTCAGAATATGCAATTTATAAGGAATTATCAGGAGTTGAACTTCCTGTAGCAGTTCTCTCATTACATTTCCATTCAATAAGCCATGTCATCTTACCTTTGTCTTGTTAGTGGAATATTAATGCAGTTTGCAGCTGCCACAGCTGCAAAAGGCACATAGCGTCCAATGATTGAGGGCAAATGCTATCAAAAAGGGAGGGTTGAAATGAGAGAAGAAAGAGACTTGTGATACAGATTAAATTAATAACATGATGAACAGAATTATATTTTACAACAGAGTCACTGATGTAGTCAGGAACTGTCATCAATTCCTTTGAGAATTCACCATACAGATACAATGAAATTTCAGAACTTTGTTTTTCTACTATATCAGATCCAGTGTATACTATTTGGTTCATGCATTGGGTTATGCAAACAAAATAGACTATTTTGTTTGTATGCATTGGGTTATGCAAAGCAACTCCCTGGTTCACTAGGCAAATCTTTCAGATAGGACTCCAACTGGTGAAAGAGCTCAGGCTTAAAACATACTAACAAAACAACCTCAACAGCTACCTCTCTGCTCTTCTTTTGTTCAGTTTTGTTTTTCTTTTTGGGCTACTGTAAGAATTTGAGCCTCTTATCAGCTTGAGATACAATCTAACATGATATGACAATGCACTTTGGAAATGTTGTGACCTTTATATAGAATAATACCGATGACTATAATAACTATAATATCACTTTCTTTTTCCTTTTGTATTTTATATGCCAACCATTTCCTCCATTTATCTTCACTTTGCATAATTCATCTTTATTTTCATCTCTTTCACTATTTTCCACTTTATGACCATTAATGGCCAAAGTCTTAGAGATCCAAATCATAGCTATTCTTGAAAAAGATCTATGTCTTTCAGAAAAATAAGTATAAGAAGGGGTAGAAACATTAATGGGAAAATTATTTTTTATATGCTAACAGGTTTTAAAAATCAGTTGAAGATGAAGATGTTAACAAAAATATAAAAGTGGAAAAATCAAATAGAACTGATGCAGAAAACTTGATAAAAAATAAAATATTTGGGTAGTATTATGATGAATATGAATTATATATTATGCCAAATAATTATGTTAAGAGATGAAATTAAATTAAAATATAAAAAGAAAATATTAAGATGGGAGAAATTAAAATTGTTCCTGTTGGGGACAATTTCTTTGATAAAAATGTGTGTGTTGCCTAGAATGATATTTTAATTTCTGACATCAGCTATTTTGACAACTAATATATCATTCTAGCAATGGCAAAACAATTTATTTAAATTGGTATGGCACGGGAAAAAACTATGAGTTAAATATAAAGCATTCCAAGGATACATTTTTGTTAAAATTGGAAACAGATAGAACAGGTTAAAGAATGTACGATAAAGTGTGTTAAGAATTTTGGTTTTAATAAACAGATAGATCATTGGAAAATAGGTGGCTGAAAGGATTGAAATTTGCATTATGTTGTGATCTTAAAAAGACAATTTTTATAAAATGATATATTGTTGGTACATGATGCCAGACAAATTATCTAGATTGTATGAAGACATTTTATATGTATGTTGGGACTGTGAACAACATGAAGAGATATTTTATCATCCTTGATGGAATGTAAAAAAGCTAAGGAATTGATTGAAATGCATACATTGATACAGAATATTTTAAACATTAATATTATATTGAAACCAGAACTTTTCCTTTTAGGATTGATTGATAAACAGTTAGAAAAAAGACATTGGAAATTATTTTAATATATGATTACAGTAGTGAGGTTACTGTATGCAAAAAATGGAAAGATTTGGCGTTATCCACCATTGAAGAATGATTGATGAAATTGAGAGAATTTGTTAAGATAAAAATATTGGGATGTATAAGTTGCCACAGGTTGACTATCAATATATCTAAGCAGCTTTGTAAAATGCAAGCTAGTACAGCCCTGGCAAGCTCCCTTTTTACAGCCGTCCATAGAACATCTGATTGCAACATTGACGAACTTCTTGAAGGGGAAAATACTATCCTTCAAGAGAAAGAGCTTCAGGAAACTTTAAATTGGGTCGGATATGAGTTTGGGTAAAGTGAAAAAAATATTATGAAGAAACGGCAGGAAAAAAAATCCATTGCTGGAATATGTTTGTGGTCAGCTGCAAATGGAGAAACGCCCTACAGTTGACTAAGATGCAGAATTGAACTGAAAGGAAGTTTTGTTTCCTGAAACCTTTGAAAAGTACTGGAAAGAATTACTGGAAAACTAATTCTTTAAGAATCTGGCAAAGGAAAGCAGATGAATATTTCTATCTAATTTTCTTAGGGATTTGGGGTGTTATCCTTTTGGATAAAACAGATATGCAAGCACAATAATTATTATATTAGGAATATTTGTATGTATAAAAAAAGTAATACACTAAATCTACTATACTAGGATAATAAGAGTGAAATTGTTAGTCTGGCTTATTAATATGAAATAAAGAAGTTCCATGAAATCCACAGGAATCGATTATAGCAATATCCAGATGTTCATGATAAACATGAATTTTCCTGCTCCCGAAAGAGGCAAATAATGCCAAGGAAGGAAATAAAATCATTTCTGTAAGCGAAGTCAGATTGCTACTTCTTATTTCAGAGATGAGGAATTCTGTCGTCAGATTGGCTTGATCAAGCAGTGTACAATATTCCTCTGTGATGTGATGGGGTCAGTGGATCTCTTACCTTGGTGAGAGATTTGAGTCCTAATGCCGCCACCACAGCTCCAGTAGTAGCACTGACATAAGCAGTCCCCAACTGTCTGCAAAACAAGTAGACAACTCGGTGACACCAAGAAACTCTCAGCCCTCCTATCTAACCTTGACTTTAACCCCAGTCCCATCCCAGACATATGGCAGAGTGGATAGCAATTTTGCATATTTAAAGCCACTTCAGGTTATCATAAGGCACATACGCCTCTAATCAGAAATACCAGTAGGCAAAATCAAAGTTTTTGAATTGTATTTGGAGCTAGTGGAAAATTAACAACCATGATTGTACCTTACATCTTTTTTAATCAGGTTGCTTTTTTCCATTTTAGAGGGCTTTTAAGAGCAAAATGAATGACAAATTTCTCAAAATCCTATCAAAATACAAACATACCAGACAAAAAATGCCAGTCCCACCAATCTGTGGTCTCGGAGAACATAAAAATGAACCATGGCATGCTAGGCCAAAAGAGCTTGCCTACCTTTATCAAATGGAACCATTCCTGTCACTAATTTGAGAGCTCCACTGGTTGCCAGTTGGCTTCCAGATACAATTCAAGCTGCAGGTTGTCATCTTTTAAAGCACTATATGGCCCAGGGATCTCTGAGACCACTTTCCTAATAATACCTGCCATGCAATAAGTTCTGATAAAGTAGGGTCCCTCTGAACCCCCAGATTTAGGAAGCATTACTCTCAGGATCATGGAAAAGACTGTTTTCAATTTCTGTCCCCTTCTGTAAAATAGTTTCCCCAGAAATCCAAATAGCTCCTATTAAGTTTTAGAAAGACATTAAAACTTGCTAACTCCAGCAGTCTTTGTAACCTTATTACAATTTTGTTTCTTCTAGCATTGGATATATTTTCTCTCTCTTTTTGGTAATTGATATTCCTGGTACTTACATATGCTGATACATTTTATTTTATTATGTTATTCTTATGGTTTTAATCTGATTCATTATGTTGGGCATGTGTGCTGTTCATAATCAGCAACAGTTGGAGCAATCTATAAGCTCAGTAAACAAAAAGTGAGTAAGCAGTTAAGTGGAAGTAATATCTTCAGGAGTACAAATCACATCTGGAATTAGAGAACAGCAGTCTCCTGTTTTGCTATCCAGGTAAGCAGTGAATCGTGAAAATTCCTAGTACCTCCTAGAAACTGCCACAGCCTGTTGCTGATTTAGGGCCAGACAACTCAAGACCATTGGATATAATTCTTGGTAGGAAAGTTGATCTTAATTTCCAGTTATTTTACTGCTTTCTTACTTGACAGTGATAGGTGCATCTCCACTCCGGTTAGTATAATTGACAATGGCATTGAATGATTGGTTCACCCATTGCCAAAAAACCATGGCAGGGGCCGTCCTGCAGGAAAAGAGAAAGTCAGGACTGCCAAAAGCTACAAGAAGCCAAGACAGAAAGCTATCAGAGAAACCAAAATGCCAGGTTAACCTTCAGCATCCTAGGAAAATTGTGCTTGTTTATCTTAGTGTACAATAACACCCATTTGTGTATACACTTCAAGAAGCCTGGCTGTGGTTTCACTTATTAACAAGTAAGTTGCAAACATTCTTAAGGCATGTCCTTGCAAAAGTTTACATTTCTAAATGGCCTTATCTATCTGTCCACACACGTACACAAACATTAACATAAGCATTTGGAAGTCACATTCTTACAGATACTCAAATAGTTTTATGTACATGGTTTTCACTGAAGCCACTCACGTCTCTCCAGAACATGTGCTTGCATGCAAGTACCCCTTTGCTAATTACATGCAATAGCTTTAATATTAAAATGCGGTTGCATTTTATGTTATTTCATATGTTATATGTTACTTATATACATAAAGTATCAAAACTATATCTATCATGCTCGCAGTTTTGCATTAAATATTATCACAGAAAACAAAATGACAACGGTATACTTTAACAATTTACAGAATAAACTAGAGCTAAGGATAAAGATGCATATACACATATAGTGTGTCATGCAGTTAAAACATGGGGTATGGAGGCTTCAGATCTATAGGATTACTTAGAATTCCAAAATCTACTAATCGGAACTAGACAAAAAATAAGCACTTAGAATTAAACAGTTGTAATACCAGGAATTCATTCTGCCCATCAACAATGGATGTTTTGGCTTGCATTTTCATGCCAACCTTTTTACACTACACTTCCCAAATCAAAATCAAAATGCTTTTCTTCTTTGGAACCCTTTAAAAAAGATTCCCATCTTATATGCTGCAGGTACATATGCTTAAGAGTATGCATACACTATCACACACAAGCTTTTAAAAAGTCCATATAAAAACTACAAAAGTAGGAAAAATCTATACTAAAATCCTGATTATACTATAGTCAGTTCAACCTTTCATTTTAAACCATTGGGAAACTGAACCAAACTGAAGTTGTTAGACATGGCCTTTACTGGTTTTTACACACTTCCGGCATTAAGGACCCTATTCTCCATTCCTTTCTAGAAATTGAAAGTCAAATGCCCAGGTAGGGCTATTAATCCTAAATATATATCCTGCAGGAGAGCAGCATCTTTTTCATTTAAGTCAGACGTGTGTGGCAGGGAGCTATTAAGGTCATTTCCCCCACCTACCATTCCGTTTTCTTGCCTTAAGTCACCTCATCTGGTACAGTGCTGAAATTTAAGAGGGAGAAACATCTATATTGTCTTCCCTCCCATTACTAATAGCATCTTGAGCAACCTATGGAACAAAAATTTATAGCATACTGTCAAGTCTAAATATTCCCTTAACCCCAGGGATTGCTATGTTTTCATAAAGTAAAATAAAAACTACTCTCATTCATTCACTCATTACATACATCTTTGGTCCTTAGTTATAGATTTCTCACTTCATACCTCTCTATATACTATTCCCACACAAGGTGCCAGACCTTAGTAGGTACACACGTGCCTGTAGAAGGTGAGCATGCATCCTGTGATGGTCATGTTCATAGGCACCTGGGCAGACATACGTCCAATCAGGATCATCTTCTCACCAGTGTCTGGATGGAAGGCAGAGTCATAGATGTATTTTGCCCGCCATAATTGGTCCTCAGTCAAGCCTGGTTGTACTTTACCCATTCTGGAAAGATCCATAAAAATGAAAGAAAAATGAAGATAGCACATAATGTGGTGGAGTTTCTGGAATAAATATTAATGGTAGAAGGAGATGGAGATGGTAGAAGGAGCTATAGGAACAGAGGCGCTATATTCATAATTCCCAGAAACACTTAAAGGAAAAAGAATTTCAGAAAAGAAGAGTGAATTAAGGTTCTTTTCTGCTCTCTTCACACAGTTTCACTCTGATCTAAGGTTCAATATACCCTAAGGTTGTGTTAGGGTATGTTTCTTTTTATGTTCCAAATCCTAATTTGGGACTACATTTAAAGACAGTGAAATGGTCTTGAGCTAACTAAAAGTCCCACCACCTAACTACCACTAAAAGAGTTCAATCAAACAACTTCAATAAGGGTCACTTTCCCAGCCCAGCTTCACCTGTATACATTGTCTTCCCACTGCTTTCACTGAATGTATCCTATTTATCATAGGTACCATACTGAATGTTGCAAACAATGGACAATGCTCAGAAGAATAATGGGAGACAAGGGAGAGAGAGAAGAAGGGTCTATTATCTCAGCATTTAGAGAAAGGAGTGGAAAAGGAGGGTCACAGTTCTGCCAGATGTTTTAAACAACTTGGACCGAGTTATTAGGATTCCCTGCTGTCATTATAACTGCTTCCCATCAACTCTCCAAAAGAACCTGTAATTCTGTATCACTCTTCGGGCATCTTCTAGGGCCTTGCTAGAAAGCAGAAGGTTGCGGGGATCTGTCACTGTGAAGAAATGCTTTGCTCTTCCCATGAAGGTGCTCTGGTCCCATCGTGGCTCATTTATATTGATGAGCAAAGACAGTTCTGCAGACATTCTGGGCAAGAAGACAAACAAAGGAAGCAAAATAACCATTGTTGTTGTTAGTTGCAAAGTCTTGTCCAACCCATCACGACCTCATGGACAACATTCCTCTAGACTTTCCTGTCCTCTACCATCCTCTGGAGTCCATTTAAGCTCATGCCTACTGCTTCAGTGACTCCATCCAGCCAAAATAATCATATCACTGTACAATAGATATAGACACACAAGAGACTGATATATTCTCATTGACACATCTCCATTCAATTTACTTCCATTCCATCTTGTCCCCAGCTAAGATTTGGAATTCAAGGGATTAGAAGATTATCAGGAAAGATACAAAATATGCTGATTGTTTCTGCTTTGCTCTTGAGACACTTTCCATTCTGGAAGAAACCGGCCCAAGTATCACAGTATTCTCTGGCATGGTTCACACCCCAGGCTAAATCAAATTGTGATATGTGTGGCTTTGGCTCAGCCACTGTAGTTTGTAAACAATGGTTTTTGTCAGCCTATTGTCAATGGAGATCTTCAATCATCCAGGTTGTCCCAAAGGTTCTTTTCAAAGGCAACTGGGCTTTCTTTGGCTTTTTTTCTTTCCCTTGAAAAAAATTCACTTCTCATCTCAGAAAACTTCTTCAGTTTTTACTGAAGAAGTTTCTTGGATGAGATGTGAGACATTCTCAAAGTGGGGGGAATCCTTTCATAGTGACTTCACTTTCTACTCCTGCAAGGAACATATCAAAGTATTGCTGGACCACAGCAATGTATCTCATCAATTGATGAAGATATTTATATTAATTATTTCTTAGCCTTTGAAGGGAAACTAAAATAATGCTTTAATAGCGGTTATTTGATTTTAAATTACTGAGGACAATAAGCTTACATCAGCACTAGAGAAGGACTCCCTCCTATCATGATCACTGCACTTTCTAAGGAAACCTTGGTTGCTCTTTAAATCTCATTTTCCATATCCAATTTAATTCTAGGCAATAAGAAAACCAACAATGATTCCATTTCCAAATAAAAAGGTCAGTCGCTGATATTCAAAAGTTCTTTCTAAATGGAATAATCCTATTGAACAAAAATCTGGATAGACATGGTGACAGCAAAAAAGAAAGGCTAGTGGAATGCACTGTTAGAACCAATGCTCTGAGCTCTTCCAGAAAACAAATGCAAGGATCCAGAGTGAAACTAATAATATTTCATGGATTTCTGTTCTCAGAAGTGAACAAAAAGGGTATCAACATGTGACATTGTCTAAATAGATTATCTCTCCTTTCTCAATAATGAAGATTTTTCTCCGTGGTTTTCACACACAAGAGACCATTTCTATGACTCTTGTTGAGACTAAAGAAATTAAGAGAGAGAGAGACAGAGAGAGACAGAGGAAGAAACATTCAAATGCATGATTTTTAGCCTAATTTTTTTAAAAAAAATTCTGAATTATAAGATCCTTATGTTTAAACTGTAGGGCACTGTTCAGAACCAAAAATAAGCTCCAGGGTTTTGCTATAACTTACTTCTCTAGTCTTATTAGCAGGAATTTATCTTAATCTTCCATCTTCCTAAATAACATTTTAATTACAATTGTCTGAGGATACAGTAGGCAGCACTAGTCTTCAACAATTCCACACCTACCTGTAGGTTAATGGATATTAATATGAGAATAGCATACCAGATTGGTGCCATGATTGGGCTGGAAACCAAAAGACCATGCATGCTCACCTCACCTTAGGCATGAAGCCAGATGGGTGACCTTGGGTAAGTCATACTTTTTTATCCCTAGGAAGCAGGCAATGGCAAACTACTTCTGAAATCTTGCCAAGAAACCTGCAGAAACTAGTCCTGGCAATCACCAGGTGTCAACAATGACTTGAAGGACCTTTCCTACTTGAAGGCATGTGAAAGTGATAGATGTTGGAAAGGTGTTTGGCTATACGAGGATAAATAAACAGAATGATTCTTAAGAAGATGAAGTAGCTCACAAGTTCAGGAACATGCACTCCCTTTGAAGGAGCAAGTGACCATCTATGGCAGGGGTCATCAAACTTTCGGACCTCAGGGACCACTAAATTCATAATTTTAAATCCCGCGGATCACTAATATGCATTTTTAAAAAAGATAAATAGTATTTTAGTGCAATATAAAAAATGCAAATAATTATTCTGTGGACCACCAAAATTTTCTCACGGACCACCAGTGGTCCACAGACCACCAGTTGGTGACCACTGATCTATGGAATTGTCTGGATTCATCTGTCACCCAGGCCCAAGTGGTTTCAGTGACCCCCAGTTTATCTGACTAGCTAAAACTGACTCATTGACTACGATGCCTTTGGTGAAGGAGTGACCTAAACTAAGTAGTCCATTTCTGGCCTGTCAGATCACAGTATTGCAATGTGCATGGAACTGCCCTTGAAGGTGGCTTGGAATTCACTGTTAGAAACAGGGGTGTCTACAGATTTTATCAGAATGATGAAACAACATTGCTATATTGTAGTTCAAGTCCCCCAACTTTGAGATGTGTATGAGATGCCACAACATACATAGAAAAGCAGTGGGACTTGTGTTGCAACCCCAAGATACTATGTTAATTTCTCAGACCTCTTTTGTTCCCCCTCCCCCATGCAGACACTTGCTGGCTAGAGATGATAAAACACTGATCCTGAGGGAACTACCACTGGCTGCTATAAACATCTACCATGAACTTTAAAAAGTTGTAATGTTCTTTAAGGGAGCATCTCTGCCAGCATGTACCTACTCAAACAGTAATATCTGTGGATGATTGCTGCTCACTGCTTCAGAAAAATGTTCTAGGAATATTCAGGGGAGTACCTTGTCTATTGTGTCCCTTCAGTTTTGGAGGCCAGACTGGGCCAATGCTTGCTTCTTGATGCCAAGTGAAAAGCTGGCTTTTCAGTCTCATGGGCTTACAATGAGGCAAAGGGGACATTGTGAATTAGACATATTCTTCCATTCAGTTAGCAGGGAGTCTTCACACAAGGGATGAATCCTGTAACTATTGCTGTGTTAATCTTTAGCAGGGATCCCTATTCTTCATTTATTTTACTGTTTTATAATTTTGTATTATAACTTGAACACACCTGGAATCCTTAATTTTTTTCTTTTTGTTAGCTTTTTTTTCTTTTTATTTTGTATTTAACTTTGGAAATAAAATAAATGATGAAAAGAACATACCAGAAATCCTAAAATACCAAGCAAGCAATAAACATTTAATAAACAAACATGTGAACCTATAATATGTATGCTTTGAGGAATTATAGGAATATCATATGATCTGTGGCTGCATGAGGGGCAGATGATGTCCAGCTGAAGCCTATTTCAATGTCATGCACAGCAATTTTCATCATTTTAATTGTTTTATTAATATACAATGGCTGTATATGACATTGAAATGAGGACTGAAATTTGAACACTGTGCATAAATCAGTCCTTATTGAAGAATCAGAGAAAGCTACTTAGACATTACCTTTAAACTGCTAAAACCCAGTGGGTTGACCAAATGGAGGGAGCAATTCCAAGGGAGGATTTTTTTTTTCTTAAGAGCACCTCTCCTTTCCCCCCACAATGTATTGCAAGCGTAAAGAAAATCTGAATTCTGTCAGAGAACTTCCTATTCCAATTCATACCCAGCTTCCAAACTAGCTTTTTAAAAAAACCATTGCCTCCTACATACATAATCATTTCAACCAAACAGGTATACCCCTACCACCCAGCTTGCTTGATCCTCATGGGATAGCAAAGTTATCCCCTGGGGTATCAACTTGAGTTGTTGGGGTTCAAGTCCCATCATGGCTGGCCACAGAACCCACAGCCACGCTGGACAGGGAAGTTGGATAAGAGAAAGCGGGTGTGATGGGCACAGTCTTGGACGATGGTAGAGCCATGCAAGCTGAAATCCCACTAAACTATGACGGTCTAACTAAGCCAATCCTGGAACTTCAATTAAACCGTTCAGTTTCGCCTAACTCAGAGCGTCGGTGCGAGTACAAAATGGGGACGCAGCGAGCACAGAAGAGCAGAAATCCCTGTTCCATGGGGGTGGGGGGGAGAGATCCTCTGTCGGGATCAAACCTCCTGCCGACGTGATCGTACGAGGGGCTAATCTGGGACGGATGTATTACGCCCCATCCCGGATTAGCCCGCGAAGAGCGCTCGTTCTCCACTCCCGCGGGACCGGTGGGCGCAGGCGGCCGATCTCCACCCAAAGCCCTGACTCATAGGAAGGGATGGAAAATATCCGAGAAGGAAAAGCGAAAGAGGCGGTGGACAGCGCCCGCCAAGCTGCGTGCGAAAGGAGGGAGGGGCAGGATCCGCAAAGACGCCCGTTTAAGAAAAGTCAGGAGGGCAGAGACAACGAGCAGACGAAGGGCTCCAAGGGAGGAGGCGCGCGACCTTTAGGGTAACCTCACTCACTTGCGTTCCCACGAGCGGCGGCTGCAACCCGATCGCCCAGGAGCGGCACTGAAACGACGGAGCGCTCCCCACCCAAGACCAGCCCCTCCCTGCGGGCTTTCCTGGCTCCGAGCGCAGCAGAGAGAGCCAATGATCGGCGCGGAAGCCCATCGGAAGGGCGGGGCCGGGCCAAGCACGTTACTTTGAGCTACGGGGCGAGGATTAAGACCGGGGGAGGGGCTGCTGCCTGGAAGGGCGGAGGGGAGGGGAGGGAAGGGAAGCGGGAGGCCTCTCCCTGGCACGGCACGGCTGAAATCGGATTAGGACGGGCTGGAGTGGAGAACGGCGGGCCTGCAATCAGCCTGCGTCGCTTGTTGCTTTTATCCGGAGTGGGGGGGGGGCGTCGCCTGCTTTTACGCTCCTCCATCCTCTCTGCCTCCCTGAGACCAGCCGCGGAAGGCACCGGCAAAGCCTTGGCGGCTTTCTTTCGCTGCTGCAACCCCTTCCAAATGATCCGCACCCTGCAAGCGAAAGCTGTAGATTGCAAGATCTACGGTGTGGGTGCCAGGATCCAACCTGGCGGAGACTGGTTCCTTCTCTGCAAAGGACCTTCTGAGGATGTGCAGAGTGCCTCCTTCTAGTAGTAACCGTTTCTGCTGGAAGACGAGAGCGATTAGATTAGTTTTGGGCAAAATATTGACCGTACCAGATACAAAACGCCCCCACCTCCCAAAAAAAATTTTCTCGGCCAGGTTGGGGATTCTGATAAGCGGCTACATCCTCGCTTTCTCCTTTTTTTTTTTTTTTTGTAAAACGAAGCGGGAGTATCTAAAACTCTGGGAAACAGTGGAATCAGGAGCCACACAGAAATCATAAGATCATCTAAGAAGCTTAGCCTTGAGTAATTTAAATTTAAGTATCTTTGAGGATACTGGGAAATAGAAGAACAAAGTGGAGATGATGCTCCTCTCAGATAGGGATATAGGTCGTGATTAGCGTTTGTGAAGTAGTTTTAATATTTGTTTTCCCCGTATATCACTTTAATATTGTTCATCCCTGCTGTTTTGTTTAATATGAAATTTGGAAAATAATTAGGTTATGAAAATACGTTCAGCCTGATTAAATGTTTTGACAGAAGGAAAAAAAAGGCTGAAATCCCATAAACACTTTCTGAACAGTGTGTTCTGAACCCAGTGAGACTTCTAATAAACAAATATAACCTTGTGTTGTTAATGTTACAGTACTTGAAAAGGTATGGGGTGTTCCATGCTGTGCATTCTGTTTGATATCTTTTAATATTTAATCTGAGTAAAATGATTCATCTTGTCTTAATTTATAACCTAATATGACTAAGTGTGCTGTCATTGTATTGAACCTTGTGATTATGGTATTTTTAAGTTAAGCAATAGCAAATATAAAGATGTATTTATCTTGATTATTAAAAAAAAGATGCTTGAAATGAAATACTTTGAGATTTATTTCTTCAGGCAAGTTAAAAATTATTTACTTATTTATCGGTGGAATCGGTGCGCAATTTAGGTGTTCTCCTGGATGCACGGCTGTCTCTAGAAGACCATTTGACAGCCGTCGCCAGGGAAGCTTTTTATCAGGTTCGCCTGATTCACCAATTGCGCCCTTTCCTGGATCGGGACTCATTATGCACAGTGCCCTCGTTACTTCCCATCTGGATTACTGCAATGCCTTCTACATGGGGCTCCCCTTGAAGAGCACCAGGAGGCTCCAACTGGTACAGAATGCGGCCGCACGGGGGATTGAGGGAGCACCTCATAGGTCCCATGTAACACCTCTCCTGCGCAGGCTGCACTGGTTACCAGTGGTCTTCCGGGTGTGATTCAAGGTTTTGGTTATCATCTTTAAAGCGCTCCATGGCATGGGACTGGGATATCTACGGGACTGCCTGCTGCCGTCAGTTACCTCCCATCGACCAGTGCGCTCTCATAGGGAGGGCCTCCTTAGGGTGCCGTCGGCCAACCAATGTCGGCTGGCGGCCCCCAGAGGAAGAGTGTTCTCTGTGGGGGCTCCAGCCCTATGGAATGATCTACCTGTGGGACTTCGTCTTCTCCCTGATCTTCGGACCTTTAGCGCGAGCTCAAAACCTTTTTCTTTCATCAAGCGGGGCTGGCCTAATGATTAATTTTAATATTGAGGGTTTTTAGGGTTTTTTTTTAAGGGGTTTTAATTTATTTATTACTTTTTATTCAACAATTTTAACATGCAGCTTATTGAATTAGATTTTTAATTGAATATTGTATTTTAAAATTTTTTCGATATCTATGTTTTATTTATGCTGTACACCGCCCTGAGTCCTCAGAGAAGGGCGGTATAAAAATATGAAAAATAAATAAATAAATAAATCTGATTGCTGCAGTTCAGACATCTTTTTTGGGCTGCTCATAGAAAACATCCCGTTGGTTTAGCTAGAAAGACATGATTTTTTAAAAAACCAGCATTAATGCCCTTACTGTGGATATTATTAACTTGAAAGCCAGGAAGGAGCAAAAACAACTGAGAAAGTCCTGATCTACTTCAGATTATACTGGTGGGGTGGTCCCAAATTCTCCCCTCCCCCAGACCATCATCATTGGTATATTAATATCTTGCTTTGTTGGGTGGTAGACTTGACAGTTGAGAGGAATGCATGCAAGAATTGTGATCACAGCTGTAGAACAATAACAAGTAAGTGTCTAATGAAAGAGGATTGAGAAGGATGCTCTAAAGCTGTATCTACATCTGTTTAGACAAATGCATGCAAGGGTTCCAAAATAATTATAATTACTCTTGGGGAAAGTCACTAGTTTTATTTTCAGGAGTTGCAAAAAGGAGTTTCAGTACAACTATACAGTTACCAGTGTTAATTTGCAGCTGTTTAGTTCATACATATGAACTACACACACACACACAAACACACACACACACACTTGGATAAAATATGAATAGACATGTATGAAAGATGGAATACATGAGACCTGTGAAGAGTAAATCATACAGGCAGATGATTGTGTTTTGGAAGATTTCATCTTATTCAGCTGGTTGGAAAATACTAGAATGAAAATCATGAAGAATAACAGAATATCAGAGTTTGAAGGGACCTTGGATGGTTGTTAAATCTTCCAATATTGGAGCATCCACAATTTCTGAAGGCAAGTCATTCTGATTAATTGTTCTAACTGTCAGGAAAATTCTTCTTAGTTCTAAGTTGCTTCTCTTCTCGATTAGTTGCTTCTTGTCCTGCCTTCAGGTGCCTTGAAGAATAGCTTGACTCTCTCTTCTTTATGGCAGCCCCTGAGATATTGAAACACTGCTATCACGACGCCCCTAGTCCATCTTTCCATTAAACTAGACATGCCCAATTCAAGTAACATTTCTTATGTTTTAGTCTCCAGTCCCTTGATCATCTTTGTTGCTCTTCTCTGAGTCTCAACATCTTTTTCACAAGATTCAACAAGAGAAGGTAGACATGTTAACTGGATGAGGGGAGAATACTCAAGTGACAAAATACCAAAAGACATGTAATGAGTTCCAAGCTGGGATTGGCTTTATTAAAAATTATAAAAGTGGCTGAGAACTGGTGTGGTTTGGAGCCATTACATAAAAGATGGTAACATGCATGGCAGATTCCCACCTCAGCTTTTCCAAAATTCAGACCTAACCTACTGTAGCCTGAAAAACAACTTTCAGTGGTGTAGGTATGTGTGGTTGTGTGCACCTGTGTGAGTGAATGTCTAGTTTCCAAATTAAACAGCAATAATCTGTGTTTGTTTCTACATATTTTGAGTCTCTGGAGAAATAACCAGTAATTCTGAGGTAATAATAAGGGCCATTTCCGACCTTCCCTAAGAGAGCAAGGTGATTTAAGATTATTGGTGGTTTTAATTATTTTCCAGAGCTTTTTTTTTCTTATGTAGTCCTATTCCCTCTATTTATCAGTCCCTATAGCCCTCCTATCCAGCTATACACAGTCCTTGTATACCATACTTTTCATTTTTTGTCCGAGGTGAACTTGCTGTGGAGTTTACTACCTTGTATATAAGTTGTAAATGAGAAAAATACATGTAACAAAAGAGTATGAATGGGAATGGAATCAGATTAGAGTTCACTGTAGTGCATGAGAAAGGCAGTGAAGGCAGGCAGAGACAATCCATGTGAGAAGGTGCCATTTTCACTGCTAAAATAAAATGCCCTCCAACTGTTTGTGTTCCTACAGCTCTAATTCTTTTCATGAAGAACATGAGTGTAATTTTACAGCACTTAAAAGGAATACATATACATACATATACATGCATGCTGAGACACACACATACTCTAATTGCTGGGATCTGATCAGGAAAAAGTGAAATAAAGCACCATTTTCACAACCGCATTAATTGAAGTCAAGCTTAGAATGGGGTTTGATGGCAGAAGCAACTGTAGTTTAAGTCACATACCTAGAGCTTGTAATGATACATTGTAGAATGAAGCCCTAGTCAAGAGAACTTGATGCTTACGCAACAGTATTCTTTGCTGATGAAGAAATATATTTTCTTTGGAAATGTATAGTAAGTAACGTGAGGGACAAATTATTTTCTATCCTTATATACACAAGCACAGGGGACTTTGAGGGGATTTAAGTTGCACAGCAGGAGGAATAGCAAATGGAAAATGCCTGGTGACTTTGGAAGCGAACAAGGCAGACAACAGAAACCAGACAGTTGTTTTCTTAGTATGAGGGAAGTAGAAAATGAGTACAATAAAGGACATTGTTTATGTTAGATGGTGCTGGCATCAGTAGAAAGGGTGGGCTTGATGTCTCCTTAGAAGAGCAGTAGGTAGAGGCCCCTGGTCAGCACATAGTAAGCACCCCATGTTGGTATCAGAGTGCTGGTGTAAAAGTCATGTTATAATGTATACTGCTTTTGTAATTCTTATGTATTGTTCCAGAGGATAATATAACTTTTAGGGCTTGTCTGCATTCCCAGTGATTGCTGTAAATGTGCATGGCAATAAAAGAGACTTTGTGCATCTGTCTCCATACTTCCTCATTCCTTACTTAAGTGGGCATCTTCCCACAACAGTTGTATATAAAACAAACTTGGGCTAAATAGAGATTGAAGGATATATTTGCATGTCACATCATGGGGTTGTTTCAATTAAATAGCTGGGATGGGACAGGAGAGGGTCTGTAACGGTTTAAGGCTTTCTCCACTTCCTGTTTCAGTGAAGTTTGTTTTGGAATGGAAGCTGTAATTGTAGAAGAAGTTTAATTCTGATTAAATATATTCAAATAATTCAAATGTTTTATTTAGAAATTATTTTGTAGTAACGTTCTATAAACATTGTAAAGTACTAGAGCCCAGGTTGTAGGTTGTACTTAGGCTTCATTGTTTTAATTTAATGGGAAAATAAGAAAATTTTCTAAAACTTTCATATACTGATTTGGGCTGCTCAAAGATGCTTCAGACACAATTGCTGGGGATACTGAATGTACATTTTGGCCATTGGCTTGTTTTCGTAATTCATAGGTACTAAGCGCCTGCTAGTTTCCCCATAGCATAAATATCCATCTGCAAATGCAAAAATTGTAGCACAAAAATCTGCCATTTATGCTTGAAAGTTTATAGATGGGCGCTGAGTCAGCACCAATCAAATATCTATTGAATGATCACCTGTCAAAAAATCAGATTTCATACTGTATGCTTTATATGTACACTAAACTATATATACATAAGGTAAAGGTAAAGGTTCCCCTCACAAATACGTGCTAGTCGTTGCTGACTCTAGGGGGCGGTGCTCATCTCCGTTTCAAAGCCGAAGAGCCAGCGCTCTCAGAAGACGTCTCTGTGGTCATGTGACCGGCATGACTCAACGCCAAAGGCGCATGGAACACTGTTACCTTCCCACCAAGATGGTCCCTATTTTTTCTACTTGCAATTTTAAGTGCTTTCGAAACTGCTAGGTTGGCAGAAGCTGGGACAAGTAACGGGAGCTCACCCTGTTACATGGCAGCACTAGAGATTTGAACCACTGAGCAGCCGACCTTTCAATCGACAAGCTCAATGTCCTAGCCCCTGAGCCACTGTGTCCCCTATACATAAGGTAAGGACTCCTTAACGTCAGACTTCATGCTTGGTGAATATGAGGGCACTTTCATGTTATTTTCTTGGTAATTATTCAAAAAAAATTTGCAATGGACTTGAAGTTGTAATTTTATTCCTTCCCAGTCTATCCTTAAACCTCTGGATTTCCTGATGGTCTCTCATCCAAACAGTAATCCCCCAAGACTTTATTTAGTTGGTTTTTTTAGATCAGCCGAGGTCAGCAAGTTACTAATTTTTAAGCTGGGAAACCCACATGCATAGCATGTGATAAAAAGCACAGTATTTTGTATTATATTTGATAGAAGGAGGCACAGGTAATCCTCAAGTTACAACTGCAATTAAGCCACTCATTATGATCATAAGCAGGATAATCATAAGCTCTGTCACCGATATGACCAACCTGATTTTACAAACTTTTTTTATGGCAGCCATTAATTGAATGCCACGGTCATAAAACAAACCCATTGTTTGTGATGGGCCAAATTTGCTGAAAACAAGAAGTAAATGCCAGGTTTTGGCAAAACTGTCATAAAAAGTGGTCACATAACTGAAGGATGCTGCAAATGGCTGTGAAGATCAGCCTGTTGAAGAGCACCTGAACTGTGGTCATGTGACCACAAGGAGGGCTGTTGGAACTTTGAATCTGAGTCATAAATATCCCCAGGCAGGTTCATCATAACTTTAAATGGTTGCTAAGTAACCAGTCGTAAACTGAGGGTTATTGTATGGTTATGCTAGATCTTCTGATTTGTTTGTCATTTCAGTCATACTTTTGGAAACTGAGATCTGCATTGCCACCTTGCAACCATCCACCAAAGAAACCCTGTTTAGTCATGGCATCCATGGCAGCATTCAGTTCTCTGCTGTCCCTGCTGTATCTGGTGTTGCTAACATTTGTGGGCGGTGCTGTGCTCCTTACTGAGATGCATCACCAGAGCCTCCCTGTACATGCTTTTCTGGCATTGCTCATGAGTTCTTCCTGTCTCTGGATGCTTTGGTTTGGATGGCACTCCATTAACAACAAGCAGCTGAAAATGCACCAGGATCACCAAGCAGGAGCAACCTGGCTCAAAGGTAGAGATGCTACAAAAAGTATTTGCAAACAATTCCTACTTGTCCCAAATTTCAAAGGCTAGTCTTGAATTCTCTTGTCCTTCCAACTTCAGTCATTTTGGTTAATGGAAAATTAGAGAAATAAATTATTTCCAGTTGACAATGAGTTTTCTGTATGGCTCTGAGCCAGTAATTTCCTTTTTTTTTAAATTTGCATTTATATCCCGCCCTTCTCCGAAGACTCAGGGCGGCTTACACTATGTCAAGCAATAGTCTTCATCCATTTGTATATTATATACAAAGACAACTTATTGCCCCCAACAATCTGGGTCCTCATTTTACCTACCTTATAAAGGATGGAAGGCTGAGTCAACCTTGGGCCTGGTGGGACTTGAACTTGCAGTAATTGCAAGCAGCTGTGTTAATAACAGACTGTCTTAGCAGTCTGAGCCATCAGAGGCCCTATCAGACTAACCCACTTCATAGGGTTATTACTACGGGGATAAAACTAGTAAAGGATAAAACTGTAAGCTGCTTTCTGCCCTTGCAGAAATTAGAGGATATAGATGCACGAATGAAATAAAGAAACCACCACATAAAACTGCAGAAGTGATGTTGGGCTCTCCATGTCTTTCAGAGACAACCCCAAAATTGTTCTGAACTATAAGGCATAAGCTTTCTATCTGTTTTCTCTCCTCCTCCCTCCCTCTCTCATCTCTCCATCTATCATTTAACTATCACCTATTATCACTTAACAACTGTGGCAAGAAAGGTCGCAAAATGGGGCAAAATTCATTTAAATGTTTCAATTAGCAATAGAAATGCTGGGCTCAATTATGTTGTAAGTAGAGGACTAATTGCAGATGTTGGGAAGAAGATTTCATATAATTTCAGGTATTTTCCTTCTTAAATTCACTCACCCACCCTAAGCCTGTATAGGTGTCACCTAAGTTGGTGGCTTTTTTAAAAAACCCAGTAATTCTTTGGGCAACAATTTAGTAGGAATGTCTGTTGTGCTAAAAGGCAGCTCTTGGATTGGATCAGTAGAGCCCTCCAACCCAACTCTTTCAATTTCAATATGAAAAGTTTGCTGTGGAGTATCAGATCCACGTAGTTCTTGGCCTGGCTGTGCTTTCTTTCAATTGCAGGTGGTCTGTCCCTCTTTGCATTGGCCACATTGGTTTTGGATTGCTTCTCCATGGGCTACTACCATGAACTGCAGCACTGTATTCCCATGCTAATCACTGCTTTCCCTGTTATGCAAGCTGTCTTTACCATCACACAGGTGAGTGAGCGTTGGTCCAGGTATTGGGTGGGTACGCACAGAAAGCCTAATTGAAAACATTCTTCATTCTCAGTTATATTTTGCAATGTCTATTTTGTTCTGCATTTCCCCAATTCCTTCTTTTGCATCACACTGAAAATCCCACAGCATTCTTCTCCCCTGTGATTTTTTTAGGGTAAAAGGGCTTTTGCTATTACATATGATGCGAAAGAGAGTTTCAGTGACGTTGGAAAGTTTTAAAGATATGAATTTGGGATGGGGCAGCAATTTTTAGGGAGTCACTACTGAAGAGGAATGTCTAACTTACACATGACACAACTTTGCTTGTAGTATATGTAGAGATACGCATTCTGTAGCCCAGGAATTGCATATAGTTCCCAGCCGCCTCCCCACCTCAATTTGTGGTCCTCAAAGTTGTCTAAACTGGACACAGCCAAATACTCAACATTTTTGTTTTGAGGAGACGTGGGAATGAGATTAAAGGGCAAAATGGGGCAAAATTCATTTAAATGTTTCAATTAGCAATAGAAATGCTGGGCTCAATTATGTTGTAAGTAGAGGACTAATTGCAGATGTTGGGAAGAAGATTTCATATAATTTCAGGTATTTTCCTTCTTAAATTCACTCACCCACCCTAAGCCTGTATAGGTGTCACCTAAGTTGGTGGCTTTTTTAAAAAACCCAGTAATTCTTTGGGCAACAATTTAGTAGGAATGTCTGTTGTGCTAAAAGGCAGCTCTTGGATTGGATCAGTAGAGCCCTCCAACCCAACTCTTTCAATTTCAATATGAAAAGTTTGCTGTGGAGTATCAGATCCACGTAGTTCTTGGCCTGGCTGTGCTTTCTTTCAATTGCAGGTGGTCTGTCCCTCTTTGCATTGGCCACATTGGTTTTGGATTGCTTCTCCATGGGCTACTACCATGAACTGCAGCACTGTATTCCCATGCTAATCACTGCTTTCCCTGTTATGCAAGCTGTCTTTACCATCACACAGGTGAGTGAGCGTTGGTCCAGGTATTGGGTGGGTACGCACAGAAAGCCTAATTGAAAACATTCTTCATTCTCAGTTATATTTTGCAATGTCTATTTTGTTCTGCATTTCCCCAATTCCTTCTTTTGCATCACACTGAAAATCCCACAGCATTCTTCTCCCCTGTGATTTTTTTAGGGTAAAAGGGCTTTTGCTATTACATATGATGCGAAAGAGAGTTTCAGTGACGTTGGAAAGTTTTAAAGATATGAATTTGGGATGGGGCAGCAATTTTTAGGGAGTCACTACTGAAGAGGAATGTCTAACTTACACATGACACAACTTTGCTTGTAGTATATGTAGAGATACGCATTCTGTAGCCCAGGAATTGCATATAGTTCCCAGCCGCCTCCCCACCTCAATTTGTGGTCCTCAAAGTTGTCTAAACTGGACACAGCCAAATACTCAACATTTTTGTTTTGAGGAGACGTGGGAATGAGATTAAAGGGCAAAATGGGCAAATCAAGCTTTGTGGAGGCTTAAGGTATACATAGCACTGCTCAAGCCCCTCAAAACAAATTAAGATGGATTTTTCTTTTTGGTGGCTAAGGGACAAAATGAGAAAGTTAAACTTAGAAAGCCAATTTGGTGTAGCAGTTAAGGCAACCAGGTTAGAAATCAGGAGACCTTGAGTTGTAGCATGTTAAGCATAAAGCCAGCCAGATGTCTTCAAGCCAGCCATTCTCTCTCAGCCTAGGAAGACAACAAACCACTTCTGAAAAATATTGACATAAAAGCTGCATGGTCTTGAAGACATAAAAGGATAGCAACTATTAGTTGCAAACAAAAGGCAATTTCAAGCCTAAATAAATAGGGGGTGATATCTAGGAAGACAAATCAGTTGTCCTTCCCCCATATCCCGTAATATTCATTTAAATCCAACCTTCTTCATGGCAGTTAAGATTGAAAAAAGCTTGTCCATAAATCCACCTAATAAAGTTAAAGGCAAATGGTAATCTGTCTTTAATTCTCTGTTGCTTTCTTCCAGGTGTCTTTGCTATTATTTAATGCTAAAGTTTGTATTCAGGCTCACCAACCTTTGAACAGGTAAAACTTTTCTTCTAAGTAATACAAATGAAGGGATCTGATGAGCTTTCTGGAGAATTCATGCAAAATAGAGTACAGTGTGATAATTTAAGTAAATGAGGCTGGAGAGATCTTGTAAGCCAGAATTATGTTGAAGGGTTGAACTGTAGTGATTTGGTATTCATCCATTTCTTTCTGCCCACCCCAACCTATTTCTTTCTGTGGCCCCTAGGTTTGGACTGATGCACACACTGGCCACCAATGTGCTCCTATGGATGAGTGCAGTGCTGGATGAATCGATAAAACAACTTGGGGAATTTTATGATGCTCACAAGGGAGCAAGTGCACAGGCTTCCCATGGTACAAAACCTGCCTCTTGATTAGGGAGACCCTCCTGAAAGAGCACTGATCAATGAGTGGCTTAAGTGGAATTGAGCCATGATAAAATCCTGGGAAAGTGGGGAGGGGGAGAGAGGTTACAGCAGTTGCCCCCCTATTATGCTTCTTGCACCACAAGAAAGAAGCCATTGTGAGACTCATCCAAAATGTCCTCCTGATTCAGAATAGACAGAAAGAGATTTGGGTTATATATCATGGAGTGACATCATTTAATTTTAATTATCATATGCTCACTGCCTTTTGTGTTCTTATTTTTCTGTGGTCATTCCTCAACACCCTTCATCTGATTTCCGTTTATTATCCTTTACACACATGCACATATCATGTCGTCATGCTGTCCGTTGTTGTATTGCACTTCTGAATGAAGGCTGTGTCCTTCAAAAGAGAACATAGTTGACTTGATTCCAGTTAGAATAGATAGAATTTTTTATTGGCCAAGTGTGATTGGACACACAAGGAATTTGTCTTGGTGCATATGCTCTCAGTGTACATAAAAGAAGATACGTTAATCAAGAATCATAAGGTACAACACTTAATGATAGTCATAGGGTACAAATAAGCAATCAGTAAACAATCAATATAAATATAAATAGTACGGCAACAAAGTTACAGTCATACAATCATAAGTGGAAAGAGATGGGTGATGGGAACGATGAGAAGATTAATAGTAGTGCAGATTTAGTAAATAGTTTGATGGTGTTGTGGGAATTATTTGTTTAGCAGAGTGATGGCATTAGGGAAAAAACTGTTCTTGTGTCTAGTTGTTCTGGTATGCAGTGCTCTATAGCGTAGGTTTGAGGGTAGGAGTTGAAACAGTTTAGAATAGAATAGAATTTTTATTGGCCAAGTGTGATTGGACACACAAGGAATTTGTCTTGGTGCATATGCTCTCAGTGTACATAAAAGAAAAGATACGTTCATCAAGGTACAACATTTACAACACAATTGATGATCAATATATCAATATAAATCATAAGGATTGCCAGCAACAAGTTATAGTCATACAGTCATAAGTGGAAAGAGATTGGTGATGGGAACTATGAAACGATTAATAGTAGTGCAGATTCAGTAAATAGTCTGACAGTGTTGAGGGAATTATTTGTTTAGCAGAGTGATGGCCTTCGGGAAAAAACTGTTCTTGTGTCTAGTTGTTCTGGTGTGCAGTGCTCTATAGCGTCGTTTTGAGGGTAGGAGTTGAAACAGTTTATGTCCAGGATGCGAGGGATCTGCAAATATTTTCACGGCCCTCTTCTTGATTCGTGCAGTATACAGGTCCTCAATGGAAGGCAAGTTGGTAGCAATTATTTTTTCTGCAGTTCTAATTATCCTCTGAAGTCTGTGTTTTTCTTGTTGGGTTGCAGTTATGCAGCTGCAGTTGAATTACAGATCTTGCACCCACAACATTTATTCTGAATAGGGTAAAGTTTTCATAAGGAAGTTTGATTAGATGAAGAAAGCAAGAAAGTGGGATGAAGAAATTGTTTCTTCTGGTTGGACTAGGCACGTGTTTCCTTTTTGTTTTATTACAATTAAACACGCAAGTGAGCATGTTTTTCATGGTATCTCTGTAGGTGGTTCCTACACCAACAGCTGCAGCTGTACGACCAGTCTTTGCCAGAACTTCTCAGAAGGTTTTGCCTATCTACATCCCTTCAATATTGAGTTCAGTCTATTCTCTTCTTCAATGCTGTACATCATTTGGAAGAACACTGGGCAGGAAGTCTCCCCAGAAATCCCATCTCACTCATAAGGCACATTTTAACATGAGTGGGACTTTCACTGGAATAGTATTAGGGGCCTTGACCATTTCAGCAACCATTGGGGTAATGATCTCATTTGGAGTACTTGCCAAGATTCCTGAAACAATTTCCAGAGCTCTGCATACATACTACATTTTCAACTCTGTGTTGTTATTTGCCATGTTTTTGGCAACTTTGATGGGCATCATTACCTATTGGATGAAGAAAAGATCTGCCACAGGATATTCTAAAAGTGTGGTAAGAAGTTTATATGTGACCTTGCTTTTGGGAAGCTCTTGTGGTTGCCATATTTTTTCTTCATGCCAATGGTAGCCTCCATCTTCTGGATTTCTGCTTCTCCTTCTGCAAGACTATCCAGATCTTAGGTCAGAATGTGTTTATTACTAAAGCCTTGTACTCTAGTCTGTCTCATGGACCAAATGCACAAGACAACACTGGCTATATTAGTAATATCTGGGTCTTTTCCATTTCTGGAGGTCCCCAACAAGGCTTTTTTTTAAATTTGAATTTATATCCCTGAAGACTCAGGGCGGCTTACATTGTGTTAAGCAATAGTCTTCATCCATTTGTATATTATATACAAAGTCAACTTTTATTGCCCCCAACAATCTGGGATCTTTCTCCAAAACTCTCCTCCTGACCAATTTCCAGTCTGGAGAATCAGTCATTGAGAAACCTTCCCAGTTATGGAAGTGACCAGTCTCTTTTCCAGAGTTCCCACATCAGAGGAGAACAGGGGGGACCAAGTACCAGGAAAAAGATTCTACAAAATATTTCAATTCTCCTTATCTTTTATAACATATTGGTGAGCTTGGTCTTAGTTATGTCATATCTAGCAAGATTCCTATATCAAATGGGAGCTGGAATTCTAGACTGGGGCAGCCTCTTAAGGAGTCCAAGATCTATAGAGCACTAGAATAGCATCTTCTTAATGTCATTTTGAGAATATAATTGATCTGTTTCACAGTGGCAGGTCTTAGCTCAGGCCTAGTGAAGCCATGTGCTATGTGGAGATAAGAATAGCTCCAATTAATTGGGCCAGCATTGTACACCAGGATGGAGAGATGCCATTTTTGAATGGTTAATTTATGAACAGTTATTAAATTACAACTATCAGCACCTCCGCTATTGAAATAAATTAGAAGCATTTCATAAATAAGATTAACTATTAAAAGGGAAAAGGAAAGACACAGAAAATATATTAAATGCCAGATCATGCTTAATGCTTACAAATATGGGACAGAATTAGAAACGCATCAAAACCTTCAATAAATTCTTTTGAACAAAGAAGAGTTATTTGGCATCTAAATATTCTATGTTTTTGTTTTCCATCAAATTGATTCTCCTTAATTCTCTATGACCTGAATAAGTGAAAACTATTGCCAAATCCCACAACTTGGCATCAGGTTTTCATATTCTAGGCTAAGCTTGTGGTGATTATGTAATAGCTTTATGATGGATTTCCAAGGCTGGAACTGACTCATCAGCGGTGCTGTCTCACCACAGAGGAAGGGGAAATGATGGGAGTAGTGGAGGGCAGGAGGGAGAAAGGCAGCCAGTAGGTTTTTAAAATGTGCTACTTTTATGGAGATAATTAGACATTTTCAATTAAATATCATCTGCAGGAGATCATTTTAGCTAAGATTGTCAAAACTGAAGAGGATAAGACAGTTGGCATTTTGCTTTCTTTACAGCTTTCTCCCTACTAGTGAGTTTTTACAAGTAATTCTTAATGGCTGTGTTCATAAAAAGCCAATTTGCTATATCGATTAAGGTGCTGCCTAGAAACCAGGAGACTGTGAGTTCTACTCCCACCGTAGACATGAAAACTGATGGGGTGACTTTGGGCCAATTGCTTTCTCTCAGCCCAGCTTACCTCACAGTATTATTGTTGTGGGGAAAGTAGGATGAGGAAGGTGGATGACCACCCCCTTGAGTCACTTATAAAGTAAAAAGGTGGGATAAAAGTCAAATAAATAAATTTACAAAGACAAGACAGGCAGCACATTAATCAAATACATAAATTACCAACCCAGTTGGTTAAAGTCCTAACACCATAATTTGTAGCCTATCATGCTATACCGAGATTGAGCAACTTCTTGTTAAAACGGTGCCTTGGATTCCAAAACAAAGTATTTCCTTGCAATTTCAGAATAATCTTTGCATGTAATGTTAAGCTTTCAAACAACAGATGAAAGAACCTATATAGAAGATTGTTGTGGAAATGTGGCATTTTCAGCGATGAAATTTGGATTAAGAGAAAATAAAAGAACTTGGGTTTTTTTTGTGGTACTGAAAAGTACCATAATCTTCCAGAAACTTTATCAATTTAGAACAAAAGACAGATTCTCATCACCCTTTCAGCATGTCTCTTCTAAAAAAATATTTTCTGGGGAAAAATAATTCTTTCTATGTGTCAGGGTTCCAACTAACACCCCCAACGAAAGAAGACTCCGAGGCTAGAAGTTCTTCAAAGTTCCATTTTATTAGAGATGTCATATTGGCACATCTGGAAAAACCCGAATCTGAAAGCTTCCAGGTTTTCTCCACCCAACCAGGAAGTCCAAATCCCTGCCCAGCACCCACAAGTCCATCACACAGTCCAATCACAGCACCATCCCAACTGGAGAGGCCTTCCAGTTCCAGCCCTCCAGATGCAGAGCAAGAAGTCCTCAACTCTCTGAGAAAAGAATGTTATTATGACTATATGTCACCCATGCTCCATACAATCCCTCCCTCCCACTTTTCCCAATGTAAAAGTCCCAATGCAAAAGATGGTTTCCAGGCCTCTGACACCATAATCATGAGGTTACATTATGTAAGTGCATGAATAAATATATAACAGCATTCATATATACACCTCCACCAATTTTCTTTTTTAAACGTATCTATTTTATATAAGTTTATTTAATATAGCAAACTGTTGGCTGGCCCCAATTAGATAGACCAGCTAGAATAACAATCTAGCAAGTTTGAATGTACCGGTACTTCTTCTTCCCTTTCTGTGAATAGGAAGGGGCTTTTTAGAGACATTTTCTCAAGATATTTTCTTGACTCTGGCTCAGGGCTTGCTTCTCTGATCATTGCCTTGGTAGCAGCTCTTCCTCCTTTAGCAGCTCTTTAAGGCCGTTCCCTATGCACCCTCCATAAACTTCAACCTTGCCACAGTCAAAATTACTCTGAGTTGCTTACATATCATAGTATAGGTAAGACAAATATGAAAATATCTAGAATCATTGAAGACCAATCACAATTACAACTATAGCATAAACCCCATGCAAAAATCAATTCTTCTCCAAAAATAACAAAAATAAATATGTGAAATTAAAAATGATAAGACAAAAAAGAACACACAACAAAACGTTATCAAATATAAACATAAGAAAAAGTCATCAGAAATAATTCCATTTTTAACAATAATCACAATTACTTAGGTCTTGTGACCAGCCTATTCTACCTTAATAATCACTTTGTAAGATTTTATAGAATCATTGTCTTTGGAAGCAATCTATTAAGGTGGTAGCAGAGTAGGGTAGTCTAAGAATAGAATAGAATAGAATAGAATAGAATAGAATAGAATAGAATAGAATAGAATAGAATAGAATAGAATAGAATAGAAATTTTTATTGGCCAAGTGTGATTGGACACACAAGGAATTTGTCTCAGTGTACATAAAAGAAAAGATATGCTCTCAGTGTACATAAAAGAAAAGATATGGTCATCAAGAATCATAAGGTACAACACTTTATGATAGTCATAGGGTACAAATAAGCAATCAGGAAATAATCAATATCAATATAAATCGTAAGGATACAAGCAACAAAGTTACAATCATACAGTCATAAGTGGAAGGAGATGGGTGATGGGAATGATGAGATTAATTGTAGTGCAGACTTAGTAAATAGTTTGACAGTGTTGTGGCAATTATTTGTTTAGCAGAGTGATGCATTCAGGAAAAAACTGTTCTTGTGTCTAGTTGTTCTGGGGTGCAATGCTCTGTAGCGTCATTTTGATAAAAGTGGGATGGCAGCATCATGATATAAAGCCTGCCTCTTTCTACCTAGTTTGCGACGTTGCGTGGCCATGTAAAAGGGGTGGAGCTATTAGCTTCAAAGGTTTCTATTTGTATCTTAAAATATGAGGGACCTTGACCTGATGAATGCCTATGCAAAGAGCTTCGAGTTTTGCTTTACTAACCTGTCTCTTTTTCTTTGGCTTGGTGTGGATTCTGTATACCTATGGAACACACCCAAACCTGAGCCAGATTGAACAGTCTTTCTATGGCTTTACTCTCTGGGCCATTGTGGTCAATATTTCCCTGCCATTGGGCATATTTATTGCATGCATTCAGTGGCCAGTCTCTTTGAAGTCTACTGCAAGACCTGCTGAGAGAGAGCATACCAGCTTTGAGGATAATAAATGCCAAATTACCTCATGAGGATGATACTAAAAGTGGATATGTGAAGAAAAATAGCTATTATTTATCTGATCATACCTTGTAAATCAAACACATCATAATTCTTCTCACCTATACATTTATAATAGTATATTACTATCATCATCACCATCAGCATATAATTTATGGAGATAGATTATCAGATATATTTTCTGGAGAAACCAAAACTAAACCAATTGACCCCAAATGACTCAGAAATCATTTTTTATAAGTCTTTGTACGATCAGGTGGGAAGTCCAGACTCAAATTGGTTCCAAATAAATACTTGAAGAAAAAAATATCAGAATTGGTTACTTTTTCTGTACAAGGGGTTAGAAAAATGTTCAACTACAGAGTCCCTCCTCAAAAGCTTGTAGTCTAAGCAGAATTATAAAATATCCCTAGGTATTCCTAATGACAGAAATTATGGGATAAATAGTATGAAGAATTTCTAAAGGAACTGAATTTAAGGAAGAGTTTGCTCTGAAGTGATTATCTCTCTATTATTACTCTCTAGTCAGACTGCTGTCAAAGAAGAGACAGACTGATAAATATTTGGCTGTCAAAGTATTAGGAACAAACTGTTCTCTCACAGCTGAATCTGAAAATTGGGATAACTGAAGCAAGTGGAACTTACAACTATTCAGTTGGCTTCTTAACTGAATGTATTTATTCTACCATCCTCAGTTAAGTTCCACCTGATAATTCCATCTTTCCCATTTAATTGCAAGTCAAATTACGGGAAGAGTCTAATTTATTTCTGCGTTCCCTATGTTCCACCTGATAAAAACTATCTTTCCCATTTAGCTAGATATGCTTTAAGGACCTTAATATAGAAGGAACAAAAAGGTGAATTATTTTAATAAATTTATATGTTTTAATGGCTTTGTTACACCAATGTGTCACTTGCTAAAACATAATCACATTTTAATCTTTTGTAATTAACCCCTTTGCTAGTGAAAGTATAAATGTGATACATAAATCATCAAAGTGCCCAAGAGTAATGTAGCACTTCTAGTAAGATTTAATAGTATCTTAAAAAAACATTCTAGTAATTAATAAGCAAAATCTATTTTCTATATTAGAACATAAGCATCAGTTCAAAACTTTAAAAACAATATTTTGATTATTGATTTCAATTTCTATAGATATTCAGGTTACTATCTAAAGTGCTCCTATTTTTCTCTGTTAAATTCCCAGTCCCATATTTTACTCCTCCACTGAGTTGTTGTTTTTTTTCTACCAATACCTAATGCAATGAGGAAATACTGTGAATAACTGACAGATAGTCTAACCTATGAGGGCCTTTGTTCCTAGTTGGACTAACCAATCCATGTGACATAGTGGGAGGTACCTGTTGCAAACATTAGATCTACAGGTATCAGTGTGTTTTTCCCAAGTAAGGAAGTTTGCTGAGCAACGTGGAAACAGGTGAGGCATTTTTAAAAGGTTAGATTAGACATTTTAAGGGTTTATCTTTACCTTTCAGTCTCTTAAGTATTTTCAAATTCTTTGGTGTTAAGTAAGGATGAACTGTAGTTTTAACAAGACAAGTAAAAAAAAAAAAGACTTACCTGAACAAGGTAGAGCATAATTTAATCCAAGTTGTTTAGAGGTTCTGTCCAAGGTCCTGAAAATTCTTGGTCCTCTTGAGCAAAAGGAGCAGAATAGATTATTCTTGGAAAAATATCTACTAGTGGCATTGTACTTGATGCAACATGCTCTGTATCTCGTCTTCTCCCATAGTTGTCTGTAAATTCCCCACCCTTGTGCTGTGTCTCTAATGGAAGGATGAAATCACTTATTTATTAGGGTCAGGTCACTGAGCAAGCAGGCTGTTTCCAGATAATGTGCAAGCAAAGAGGCTGTTGTGGAAGGAGGGGAGGGGAATGGGCCTAGCATATCATTCATGCTGAAGAGCCTGGAAAATCCCTTCTCTCTTTCCTATGTGAGATTACGTAGCAGAAGGGAGAACTCTCCTGCTTCTTAGACATAACAATGCCTTCAATTCTGCTGTCTATAAGCAAAAGGCATGTATTATTGAGAGTATAATAGAGCTTGTAATTAATGAAAATAAAATGTTACACATTAAGAGCAAAATATTTTGCTGTGATATGTTTACATTCTGGTTCTAAACAAGTGTTGCTTAATGAATATGGGATGCTAGATGTTTCAGAAATTGCAACAGAGTCCCCACATTGTCAAATAGAAGTACTGAACAAATTTTAAATTCAAATCCAGCTTGATGTCCAACTATGAAATAATCTTTCAGTGTAACTTAAAGTGACATTTTGATGAGGTTCTCACTGTTTACTGTTTAATATATATTTGTCTCTACCTGTACTTCACACTACCTGCATTTCACATCTTCCTGTTTTGATAACTGTCTATGCCTGCCAGTAGATGTGTGAAAGTGCCTGTTTTAGTTATTCCTACTCATTTAATTTATAATAGGTGGGGAACAAAGTGGTACCTGTTTAAGTATAAGAAAGTATAAACGTAAAAACAAAAATGAATTCCTGATTTCTAGTCTCTGGTTATTTTCTGAAAAATAATATCAGAATAAATTTTAAAATAATTGTTTTTCTTGTCATTCAAACATTTAAATTTGCACTGATCTCAGTCACTTACTATAGAAATTTTTTATTTTATTTATTTTTTATTTATTTTGTCACACAGTATATATAAGCATAAGTATGAAATAATTATACAGTATATAAGCATATATATATATAAGTATGAGTATGTAATAACTATATTAATTGGATATAACAGGAAATGTCAGGGTAGTCTGATGTAATCATGAACAAATGAAATAATTTCTGTCTAGAATTATGTTCCGGTCTCAATATGAATATGAAACTATGGAAGCTCATCAGATTTACTTGAAATTTCCAAGCTATATACCTAATGCTACATTCATAAAGTAAACAGGTATACTAGACTTTCATTTCCCAACCTGATAGATGTGTATGTGCTGCAACTTTGGAATCTTGGATAATTCCTGCCCAGCACATTTGGAGGATACCAGATTGTGTAAAGTTGCTCTCTGTTTAATTTCTTCATCGGACTGTGATCTTGGAAAGGAAAGAATCTGACCCCATCTTCCTTTCAGTTTTAAGTTTAACCATTTTTTTTTCTGAATCAGCTTTATAGAATAGAATAGAATAGAATAGAATAGAATAGAATTTTTATTGGCCAAGTGTGATTGGACACACAAGGAATTTGTCTTGGTGCATACGCTCTCAGTATACATAAAAGAAAAGATACCTTCATCAAGGTACAACATTTACAACACAATTGATGGTCAATATATCAGTATAAATCATAAGGATTGCCAGCAACAAGTTATAGTCATAAATGGAAAGAGATTGGTGATGGGAACTATGAGAAGATTAATAGTAGTGCAGATTCAGTAAATAGTTTGACAGTGTTGAGGGAATTATTTGTTTAGCAGAATGATGGCCTTCGGGGAAAAACTGTTCTTGTGTCTAGTTGTTCTGGTGTGCAGTGCTCTATAGCGTCGTTTTGAGGGTAGTAGTTGAAACAGTTTATGTCCAGGATGCGAGGGGTCTGTAAATATTTTCACGGCCCTCTTCTTGATTCGTGCAGTATACAGGTCCTCAATGGAAGGCAGGTTGGTAGCAATTATTTTTTCTGCAGTTCTAATTATCCTCTGAAGTCTGTGTTTTTCTTGTTGGGTTGCAGAACCGAACCAGACAGTTATAGAGGTGCAAATGACAGACTCAATAATTCCTCTGTAGAACTTGGATCAGCAGCTCCTTGGGCAGTTTGAGCTTACTGAGTTGGTACAGAAAGAACATTCTTTGTTGTCCTTTTTTAATGATGTTTTTGATGTTAGCTGTCCATTTTAGATCTTGCGATATGATAGAACCTAGAAATTTGAAGGTTTCTACTGTTGATACTGTGTTGTCAAGTATTGTGAGAGGTGGAAGTATGGAAGGGTTTCTCCTAAAGTCTACCACCATTTCTACGGTTTTGAGTGTGTTCAGTTCCAGATTGTTTTGGTTGCACCACAAGGCTAGTCGTTCGACCTCTTGTCTATATGCGGATTCGTCATTGTCTCGAATGAGACCAATCACTGTTGTGTCATCTGCGAACTTCAGTAGCTTAACAGATGGATCATTGGAGATGCAGTCATTGGTATACAGAGAGAAGAGAAGTGGGGAGAGCACACAGCCTTGGGGGGCCCCTGTGCTAATTGTACAGGTATTTGATGTGATCTTGCTTAGCTTCACCTGCTGCTTCCTGTTTGTTAGGAAGCTTGTGATCCACTTACAAGTCTGTTCCGGTACCTGTAGCTGGTTTAGCTTAGTTAGAAGAATGTCTGGAATGATAGTATTGAATGCTGAACTAAAGTCTACAAAAAGGACCCTTGCATAGGTCTTTGGAGACTCAAGATGCTGTAGGATGTAGTGCAGAGCCATATTAACAGCATCATCTGTTGATCTGTTTGCTCGGTATGCAAATTGCAAGGGGTCTAACCTTGATGGTTTTCAAGTAGGAAAGCACTAGCCTTTCATTACTCTCTGCTTTTTGTTCTACATATAAATTCCTTGCTACACAATAACTTCGCTACTTTGAAATTGAAATTGTCCATTCATCATGTTGATTTCCAGTAATATGTCTGCTTCTAAGAGCATAAAATGATCCATCCACCATATTACTCCAAATAGCAAATGATGTAGGAATGTTGACTATGCATTAGATTCCTTTTTACTTTATGGTAACTGCTTTTCATATAACACTCAATTGACATCTACTGAATTTGGTCTGCAAAATCAGTTCAGCCTTCTGTCTCTATCAACTATCATCTGGATTTTTACAGGAAAATCTGATAGCCCTGTATAATCTGATGAATGAATCACTCTATTTTCTGGATTTGGACAATATTTCATACAAGTAATCAAATGAATTGAGTTTCTACAACATGCTAAGCCAAGAAACTAAACTAAAACCAAGTTTAAAATAACAAAGTTTACATTTTGTAGAACTGCTAGGACATTTTAACTATTTTAACCAGAACTATTTAACTCATAAGGTGAATACAGCCATTGTGTTTTATTCCCTAAGTCATATCCAGTGGTTTAATATTTGACTCATACATTTTAATTCTTAAATTATTTTCTCAACACTGAAAATGACAAAAAGTTTTATTCTCTCCTAAAAGTTTAAAAAAGCTGAAGGATGACTTCTTGACTAGGTTTCCAAAAAGGCATAAAATGGAGTGAAGTTATTTTAGCCTAGAAACTTATTTTCCTGATTCCAAACAATGTAATCATATTTTCTCACAATTCATATCCAACATGGTTCAGTGTAATTTCTTCCAAGTTCTCCTTGTAGATAGATTTCCAATCTCAATCTGAAATTTTTGAAGTAGAGCAATATATAAATGTTTGTGTGTGTATGCATATACATATATGTATGTATGTATGTATATATGTTTAATTACATATTTGTTCTTAATATAGCACAACTGTATGGAAGTAAGAGCAAATCACAATCAAGCCCTGTGAGAAGCTAGATGTTTTATCTAAATCCTCCATTTTAAAGATACGAACATTTTCTATATTTTTGTATTTTCATACAATTTTCCTCAGCAAAATGAACTCTCGCGCTCAATAGCAAGATGCGATGGAATATGCTCAACAACTTTTCCCTCTGAAGAAAACAACCAAAGGGGCCAAAATCTAACTCTGTGAGCCTTCATGAGGAAAACAGACTCTTCCATCACCCAAAACAAGGTGTGCTTCTCCAAAAGATTTGTAGAATCAGATGAAAGTCTCTCCATGAGCAACCAAAGTCTGATCTTGCCATGGCTAATGTTTCTGATTCCTTCCCGAAAGAATTTTTTTATCCTGCTCATTCTCAGGACTCTAGCAGTGACATCAGCACAGCTAACCTCCACTTGCTGAGCAGGCAGAATCGTCTTATGAATGGCAATAATCCAAGCTTCCACCCATCATCGCCTATGGGGAGAGTTATTCTTATCAACACACCACTAGAAGGTACTTTTGGGGTGAACAGGGGAGACCACAGTACACAGATGATATTTCTCATATCTGAAGCTCTGAATTCTGATGTAGTTTATGAATGTTCAGCAAAGATGAAAATCAAGTTTGCAAATATTATTAGCAGTTAGTCTTCAAAGTTTTTGAATGAATGAATGAATGAATGAATTAATTAATTAATTAATTAATGAGCTGGAAGGGACTTTGGAGGTCTTCTAGTCCAGCCCCCTGCTCAAGCAGGAGAACCTATACTATTTCAGATAAGTGACTTTCTAGTCTCTTCTTAAAAACATCCAGTCATGTTTTTAATGGACAACATGAAAAGGTCTGCCAGTTATGCATTTGTGTAACATAGATAACCTTTATCCATAAATACGTAGCACTTGTTATTCATAGACTTCTACTCTACATTCCTATGTACACACATCACTGGAATAATAAAGAAATTTGGTTTAAAGATTTAATTCCAGTAATCAAGCATGACCATCTTCTAAATGTTGTGGTGGATTTTAATATATGGCCTTCCACAACTATCTACACCCATCCAGATATGCTGGACTATGATTTTTGTCAGTCCAAGCTAACAGGTTCAACAGATGCACTAAGAAATATCATTCTCCACATCTAAAATGTTCTTGGGTAGAAAATTTGTTCTAATAGATAAGAAAAAAATATGTATGAAGGGACAGCTGCTAAGTCTCCCTAGATACTATAGTAATCAAAGAAGGGATCAAGACCAACTTTACAGAGAGGGAGAGAGAGAGAGAGATGATAGTTAGGGATGGATGATAGATGATGATACATGGACAGACAGATAGAGACAAATATATAGATATAATTATATGTAGATATATAGACAGATATATAGTTATAGATATATAGTCAGATATAGATATAGATGAGGTAGAGGTAGAGGTAGAGGTAGAGATAGAGATGATAGATACATAGATAGATAGACAGACAGACAGACAGACAGACAGACAGATAGATAGATAGATAGATAGACAGATAGATAGACAAACAGAAAGACAGACAGACAGACAGATGATAGATAAATAGATGATAGACAGACTGACAAATAGAGGACCAGTTTGGTCTAGTGGTTAAAGCACCAGGCTAGAATGTTCTGTGAGTTCAAGTCGCACCTTAGCCATGAAAGCAGCTGGGTGACTTTGGGTCGGTCACTCTCTCTCTTAGCCCAACTCACTTCAAAGGGCTATTGTTGCGGGGTGGGAAACAGAAGTGTTGGATATGTTCACCTCCTGGAGTATTTATAAAAATAATAAAGGTGGGGTATAAATAAATGGATAGAAGTAGGATTTTCTTTTTTCCCTAAATTGAATGAAGTGTTGTTGTAATTGTAAAACTATTTCAGGATTTAGACCAAATTTTTGTGACTTACCTCAAAACAAAACCTATGGTACCCATGAGGAGAGCTGATCTTATTGAGCAGCCAAGGAGTCTCGATTATTCACTTTTTAAGTAATTTGTCTGAAATTTATAACACAGTCTGTGGCCTTTGGCTCCAGCCTATTTCACTATTATTCTTAAAACTGGTATGTCATTTTGAAAAAAAGGCTGCTTTGCACGTAGTTCAGAAAGATGTCTAAACGTTGCTCCTGATTTTCTGTCTATGGAGTTAAGATTGTGTTTTGGATGCAAGATTAAGCATCCATTGGGCATGCCAGTATATTGAGCTTTTTTGAAGCTATACCTTCATTACAGTATTATGTTTTATATTCCCTTCACAGCTAACAGTGATGAGAGTGATGTTATCAATGCCATTACAGTGGAGAAGAGCAAAGACGGGAAGCTGGGTTTCAGTGTGCGTGGGGGCTCTGAACATGGCCTGGGTATTTTTGTCAGCAAGGTAGAGGAGGGCAGCAGTGCAGGTCAGTAAAAAAGCTTCCATGTTCCCAGACTCGAGCACAGGCAACAATCTGCTTATAAATTATTAATATAAATATATATTCTGGGTTCAATGCTAGTCACTTCTTCTCGAGTACATGTGTCTGGATATTGTAACCAAAATGAAAAATAATGTCACTGAAAGGTCACTCATCAGATATTTTTCTTTGCATATCATATTGCTAAAACTGACATTTTAGAATGTTTGTACTGAGGTTCTGGAAAATATGATTATATCAGGATTCACATACTTGCTTATGACTATCGTGAACAATCAGCATTTTGTTAATGTAAAGAAAAAAACATTTCAAAATACTTGAAAAAACCTACAGTTTGACTATATTTATCCCTATAGTACAAAAAAGAGATAACCCTAAACAGTAATATTTGGGTAACACACTATGTGCCCTGCAATATACTATATATGAATGGATAGTAATTCAAAGTTCTAATCTATTTTGATGTTAAGAAGTTGCTGTAGTTTGTCTCTTTGTTGTTTCAGTAGTTCTTTAATTTTAGTAAGCCCAAAAAAAGACAATCAATGATGCTGAGCATTCTCTGCTTAATATAAACAGAACAGGCTGGACTTTGTGTTGGAGATAAAATCACAGAAGTAAACAGTGTGAGCTTGGAGAATATTACAATGGGAAGTGCCATCAAGGTCCTGACAGGGAATAACAGGCTGCGAATGGTTGTGAGACGTATGGGCAAAGTGCCAGGGATAAAGTTTTCCAAAGAAAAGACTACATGGTAAGTTGAACTGCTGCCATTGCCAATTTATACCTATTGTTGTCAACCATGGATAACCTAAAAATCACAATTGTACTGACTCAGACAAATCTACTGGCTTCAGGAGAGCAGTGACCAAGGATCAGGTTTCCTAAGATGCAGGGAAATGCTATTAAAGTGAACTGTGATAGGGAACCAGAGAGGGAAAGGTCAAAAGGATGTGAGGTTACTGGGTTAAACTTCCTCTTTCAAAATGAATTACGGTACTTTAAAACTATGGTTAAAGGGGAACTTCATTTGTGTAATATGAAAGTAGTATATGAAGATAATATAAGAGCCACGGTGGTGTAATGATTAGAATGCAGTATTGCAGGCTACTTCTGCTGGCTGCCTGCAATTTGGCAGTTCAAATCTCACCAGGCTCAAGGTTGACTTAGCCTTCCATCCTTCCAAAGCAGGAAAATGAGAATCCAGATTGTCGGGGACAACATGCTGACTCTGTAAATTGCTTAGAAAGGGTTGTAAAGCACAGTGTATAAGTCTATAGCGGGTAGCAGACAACCACCTAATTTAATGAAAGGAAAAAAGGAAATATATGAAAGAGGATAACTCATGCTCTCTGAGATCTGGCTGAAAAATTGAGCCCATTGGAACTCATAGAAGCATACAAATACTGCCCAAGTAATCCCCCTGTTTGGATACTAACTTCCTTAGCTTTAGCAAGGCAGCTGTGTCACAGATCCTCAGACCATGCTTTGGGAATTGATAAGCTTGGGGTAAAAAAAAACCCACCTGTGATGAGAATATTGGGAGAGGGGAAGTCCAAGATGAATTTCTTGATGACATTTTATTTAAAATAAAATTATCAGTTCTGAAAATTCTCTGGGACATGTAAACTTGAATACAGTATCCCATTTAATACCAGAACATGGTACAAAATGAGATGTGATGTCAGTACCAGATATCAGGCAGTTAATATTTGATAGGTAATTTGAAATGCACTGTTATTTAATATTGGGCAATACAGATAATTGATATGCATTGGTGTATTACAGTAGTTTTTAAACTTGTTGACATCAGAGGAAATTTAGAGTCTCAATATCTATGCCATAAAACCAATAGCATTCACAATGGCATGAAACGCTCAGCTCATCCACAACTGTGTTTTAGCTTTATCGTTTCTCAACTGTGTATTTGGAATTGACTCTGACAATGGATAAATTTTTGCTCTGATCATATTTGAATATTATTGCCATGCAGTAATAGCTAGTATGTAAGCTCATTTAATAGGTAAAAGGCAATACTTTGTGATAACATGCAACTAACAAAAATAACATATATATAGTAGAAGCCTTTGAATTTTAATGTATAAACAATAATATATATGTATATGTATAAACAGGAAAATTAGAAATCAAATTAGTATTCAAAATACTTTAAATTTAAAACACAAAATAATATTGAATTTGAATAACTGAAAATATTTATTTGTATTGAAGAGAGAATATTTCTAGATGAGGAATTTATCATTCATTTCTGCATTAATAATTTATATTATTATTCAGTCATCACTGTAGAAATAAATCACTAATAAGGAGAGGATTTATTTTGCCACAACAATTTACTACAATTCACTAATGCAGAAATGCTCTTGGCTACTGCTACTGCTCTTCATATGCTAGTACAACCTTCCCTAGTCTGGATACTTTTCAGATAAGTGACTACAGTATGGTTGAGGAATTCTGGGAATTGAAACGGGAATTGAAGGTCATACTTTGGAAGGCACTAAATGGGGGAAAGCCTGCTATCCTTTGGTAATGGCAACAACTAGAAAAGAAACACAGGTCAGCCTACCCTAGTGGAACAAATTTTCATTCAGCAAAACAATTTTATTTACAACATACAGGTAGTTCTCAACTTATGACCACAACTGAGCCCAAAATTTTTGTTGCTAAGCATTGTATTTGTTAAGTGACATATCGTCTGGATTACTGGACGTCTCGTCTGGATTACTGCAATGCTCTCTACATGGGGCTCCCCTTGAGGGGCATCCGGAGGCTTCAGTTAGTCCAGAATGTGGCTGCGCGGGTGATAGAGGGAGCCCCTTGTGGCTCCCGCGTGACACCTATCCTGCGCAGACTGCACTGGCTACCTGTGGCCTTCCGGGTGCGCTTCAAGGTTTTGGTGAACGTCTTCAAAGCGCTCCATGGCATAGGGCCGGGCTATTTACGGGACCGCCTACTGCTACCGAATACCTCTCACCGACCCGTGCGCTCTCACAGAGAGGGACTCCTCAGGGTGCCGTCGGCGACGCCCAGGGGAAGGGCCTTCTCTGTGGGGGCTCCCGCCCTCTGGAACGAACTCCCCCCAGGACTCCGTCAACTTCCGGACCTCCGAACCTTTCGTCGCGAGCTTAAAACTCACTTATTCATCTGCGCAGGACTGGGTTAGTTTTTAAATTTATGGGTTTTTAATGGGTTTTTATTATTTATCCTAAATTTTTAATCTCGGCCAATTGAATAAGTTTTTTAATTGTATTTTAATTGTATTTATATTGTAATATTATTGTGTATTTTTATCTGGCTGTGAACCGCCCTGAGTCCTTCGGGAGAAGGGCGGTATAGAAATTTAAATAATAAATAATAAATAAATAAATAAGTGAATTTTGCCCATTTTACAAGCTACCTTGCCACGGTTGTTAAGTGAATCACTGCAGTTGTTAAGCTAGTAGCATGGTTGTTAAGTGAAACTGGCTTCCCCATTGACTTTACTTGTCAGAAGGTTGCAAAAGATGAACACATGACCCCGGGACACTGCAGCTGACATAAATATGAGTCAGTTGCCAAGTATCTGAATTTTGAGCGCATGACCACGGGGAAGCTGTAGTGGTCATAAGTGTGCAAAATGGTCATGTCATTTTTTTCATTGCTTGCTGTTGTAACTTTAAATGGTCACTGAATGAACTGTTGTAAATCCAGGACTATCTGTAAGACATATTTTAAGTTATATTATAAAGACATTTTAAGGGTTCTATTTTTCTTAAAAGTTACGTTTCTTTCCCTTTCATCCAAATTCCACTCTACCCTTTCTTCCTACCTGTAAGGTGGTTTATTTTCTATCCGTTGCTAAATATCCCTTCACCAAGTGCTGATTTTATTTAGACCTATTGCTGCTCACCTCATGGGAAAGTTTTCTTAACTTCAGTTAGCTTAGCAAGCTGTGAGGATGTTTCTTTCGCCTTTGTATGGATGAGGCTGCAGTTATGCTCTGTTTCATTGCCTACAGCTTCCTCCCCCCTCATATTCGGATTCCTGCCAATATGTTGATTAATCCATTTTCAGAGTCACTGGAAGTAAATTTAAAAAATACAGTAAATACAAAAAAATAAAACTGTAGGTATTCTCTTTCTGCTCTGGTTTTATACATACAGAAATGTGTGTGTATGTGTGTGTGTGTGTATACATACATATAAGTCTTTGGTTATTCGGGTTTTCTCCCACATAAAATTGGAAGTGTCTTGGCGACGTTTTGACGAAGTCTCATTCGTCATCTTCAGGATGGTGTTTTCAGCTTCGTGCTTCTAGGAGCAATGTGTGATCGCAGCTGTTTCTTCCTTTTATTTATTTATTTATTTATTTATTTATTCAAATTTATATACCGCCCTATCTCCCGAAGGACTCAGGGCGGTGTACAGGCATTTAAAAGACATATAAATACAATATAAAACAATTAAAAAACTGATTCTAACAAGCCCGTAAATTTAGAATTAAAATATCAAATAAAACCCAATTTAAAACCAATAATTTAAAAACTAGCTCAGCCCTGCACAATTAAATAAATACGTTTTAAGCCCGCGGCGGAAGGTCCTGCTTTTAACTGCTAGTGGGGGTTTGAACTGATTGGTTGGGAGCTTGGCTGTGTTCTGATTGGTGGAGATGTGTTCTGATTGGGTGGGGACTTGGCTGTGCTCTGATTGGATGGTGGGGTTGGCTGTGCTCTGATTGGATGGGGGTGTGTTCTGCTTGGGTGGGGGCTTGGTTGTGCTCAGGTTAGTCTGAGTTGCAGGGGGATTTGGGTTGGTGAGCTGCATTGCTGTTGTTTGGCTTCGCGTTCAAGGTCGTGCCACATCTCCATGGTGGGTGTCAGTCTGCTACATGTATGGATTGTAGGGGTTTGAAATGACTAATGATGCAGCTGTGGTCTGGCTTCTGGTCCGTGGTCGTGCTTCATCATCGGTGTGGGTTTGAGTCTGCTTTTTGCATCGATGTGAGGTAGTGACATCCTGTGTAGCCCTCATGAGTGTGGGTCTGGCATCATTCCTCATGTTAGGGACTCGTTTGTCGATAAGGGCGGGTTTCCAAATGGCTAGTAGGCAGGAGGTATCATCTCGTTTATTCATGCTGTGTGGGCATTTTTCTATCTTGATGGCTTCTCTGATTATTCTATTGTTAAAGTGTTCAGTTTTGGCGATAGTTCTGGTCTTTTTAAAGTCAATTTTATGTCCTGTGGCTTTAAGGTGTTGAACCAGGGAAGAAGTTGGTTCCTCTTTTCTGACTGAGTTCTTATGTTCTTCAATGCGTGCACTTATTCTTCTGTTGGTTTGTCCAATGTATGTGGTGCTGCAGGGATTTCATATACTCCTTGATTTTCTAACTCAATTTTGTCTTTGGGGTTTCTTAGGATGGCGGATATTTTTCGGTTTGTGCAGAATGCTGTCTTGATGTTGTGTTTGTGGAGGATCTTGCTGATTCTGTCTGTGGTGCCTTTTATATATGGGAGGAGGGCTTTGCCTTTTTCTTGTTCTCTGTCTTGGATTTTAGTGGGGGTTTCTTTATAGATTAGTTTGGTAATCTTATTTCTTTGGAATCCATTGGATGTTAGTACGTTAGTGAGAGTTTGTAGTTCGGTTTTTAGATGTTGTTCATCAGCTAAGCGTTTTGTTCTGGAGATGAGTGTCTTGGCTAGGGAGTTGATCTGTGGGTGGTGGTGTGAGAGTGCATCAGAAAAGTCAGTCAAGACTTTTCTGACTCTCACTCAGTCAGAAAAGAGGAACCAACTTCTTCCCAGGTTCAACACCTTAAAGCCACAGGACATAAAATTGACTTTAAAAAGACCAGAACTATCGCCAAAACTCAAACTCCCACTAGCAGTTAAAAGGAAGAAACAGCTGCGATCACACATTGCTCCTAGAAGCACGAAGCTGAAAACACCAGCCTGAAGATGACGAATGAGACTTTGTCAAAACGTCGCCAAGACACTTCCAATTTTATGTGGGAGAAAAACCGAACAACCAAAGACCTACATATATATATATGGAAAAAGGAAGAAACAGCTGCGATCACACATTGCTCCCAGAAGCACGAAGCTGAAGCCTGAAGATGACGAATGAGACTTCGTCGAAACGTCGCCAAGACACTTCCAATTTTACACGGGAGAAAACCCGAACAACCAAAGACCTATATACAAACACCCGTGAAAACCTCAGAAAACAAATATATATATATATATATATATATATATATATATATATATATATATATATATATATATATATATATATATATATATATATATATATATATATATATATATATATATATAGGTCTTTGTTGTTGGGTTTTCTCCGTGTAAAATTTTACGGAGAAAACCAACAACCAAAGACCTATATACAAACACCCGTGAAAACCTCAGAAAACAAATATATATATATATATATACACACACCTATCAGTGGTGGGTTGCCACCGGTTCGCCCCATATCGGGCAAACCGGTAGCAACGGCGGGAGGCACAATATCTATCTATTTATCTATCTATCTATCTATCTATCTATCTATCTATCTATCTATCTGTTGTGCCTCGTCCGCTTTCCCCGCAGCCGGGCCCATCTTATCTGCTTCCGAACGCTGAGGAATGTCCTAGCATGCTCCCGGCCCCAGCCCTGGCTCCATGCCCAGACAGGCCGAGGAAGAAGAGGTGCCTCCAGCCCCCAGCCCTGGCTCCATGCCCAGGCAAACGGAGCAACTAGACCCCTCCCCCTCCCCCACAGCATGTGAGCCTGAGGAAGGTCAATTACCAACAGCTGCAGACTGGAGTGACCCTCGCTTCAGGAGAATTGATAGGCGGCGGCAACAGAAGGAAGGGAGGGGCAGGCCTGGATAAGTGCTGAGTCATGGAGCCACACCCCATGGCCTATATAAAGGATCTGCTTTCTGGCATTCTCTGAGTCAGGCAAAGTCTACCTTATCTTGCTGAAGTCACTTTCTGGTCTCCTGCCTGCCTTGAGAACTTTGCTAGGACTTTGACAGAGCTGCAGAGGGACGCCTGATTTGGATTTCCCTGACCCGGCCGTCAGCGGAGGAGTGGGACACGACTCTATCTATCTATCTATCTATCTATCTATCTATCTATCTATCTATCTATCTATCTATCTATCCACAATGCTGCTACCCTTCAAAAAAGACCTACTGTTGATCTCATCCCATTCCTAAGAGGTCTGTAAGGGGTGTGTATAAGTGCACCAGCGTGCCTACCATCCCTGTCCTAATGTCCCCATTTATTTGTAAGTATCTCATATTATTCATACCCATGTTTATACATTTCATGTATTCACAATCATATTTATACTTTTTCTGTAATCTTATATATGCATGACAAAATAAATAAATAAAATAAAATAAAGAAGTGCAGGAACAGCCCCTTTTTGTGCCATGCAGAGAGCCAGAGCCTTCAGTTACTGAATGACTGCTGTTTGGTTTCTCCGTCTGCAGGTGATTGTCGAAAGAGCAGAATGTAGATTTTCTGAGGGCATCAGAGTATCATTAAGCACCAGTTCTACAATCTAATAGGGAGAAGTTGATTTTTGAAATCAGCTTCTTCTGGAATTCTAGAAGGTTGAAGGGGCAGATATATTTGGAAAACAGACACTCTCTTTAAAATGTAAATCCAGATGTGTTGAGGAACACTCACTGATTATATAAGTAGGAGAGAGGGAGTCACATATGCCAAAAGAGGACTGTATATAAAGTTTGAGGGCCACAGCCAGATATGCTCATGCATTTTAATCAGTTATGATTGAAAATACCATCCACTTCCATGAAGCTGGAATGAGTTATCTATCAGAATAGTGAAAGGGCAGTTTGCAGGCCTCTTCAAAGACTTCAGTTACTTAGGAGAAATTCTTTCTTAATTCTTTACCTCTCACAGGGTTGATGTGGTAAACAGGCGCTTGATTGTGGAGAGGAGTGGCTCAAGTCCCTCAGATACCAGCTCTGAGATAGGAAGGCGACGCATCATCCATCTCTATACAACATCTGATGATTATTGCTTGGGTTTTAATATCCGTGGAGGAAAGGAGTATGGTCTTGGCATCTATGTCTCCAAGTGAGTGTCGCTTTTCTTGGGGCCTTCTGCTGTTGAGTGTTTCAGATCTTGATAACATCTGGATTTAGATTCAAATTTCACTTTAACTATGATGTTTCCTTTTCAGGGAAGTAAATTGCCTGTTGCAAAATAGCAGAACCCAAGATCTAGATTGGTTAGATCTAGATCAGGCAGTTAGAGGCTAAATTGATAGACACCCCTCCCCATTTCAAACTCTGTTTAGCTTCAATGGGAGATATTCTGTCTTTGCGAATAGTAAGCATACTGGAGGATGATCCAAACTGGTACTTCAGAAAGAACAAAACATTTAAAAACTGATCATGACTGCCATTGCAATTACAGATTTCGGTTAAGGCTTCTCCCCGCCTCCCAATTAACTTAGAATATAAATCACTCTTTAGAGGAGGATAGAAAAGTTAGATAGACATTATGATGATCAGTTTAATCACTTAATCCATAATAATATATCTACAGCATTCACACAGGCCACCCTAACCCCATAAAGCTTTATCCCTTGGTCTTCTTTTAGCCCAATTTCTTCAAGAGGAACTGTATGTTCTTTTGGTTCACTAATCACATCCTCATGGTCAGGGATGGGAAGACACATCTATAAGCATATAGCTCGTAGTCTGATACAATTTGGTATCTAATCATATTAAGCTTGATTTTTTTTATCCAAATCTTCTACCATTAATTTAAAGCCTGTCATTATCTGCGCAATAAAATATTGAATATTAGGACATTTATCAGAAATAAATATGTACTGTCTCCCACACTGATTGTTAAAAAAAATACGCAGGCTGTTATGTAGCTTTCCATAACCTGTATGTTCACCAGATGTGCTGAATTACAACCCACATTATTCCTAATTACCGGTATCTATAGTGAGAGATTTCCATCATTGTCCAATATATCTGGAGAACACTCACTGAAAAACAGCTATTTATTGAATACTGACACCAAGACTGGTGGAGTGCTATGAGAAAGCTGGAAGAAAACCTTGCCTTCCCATTTTTAACATTTTATTTCTTTTAATTGCTCTCTCCCATTCTTAAAATGTGCCATTTTCTTCTGCTCCTACCTTGTTTGCTCAGGAAAGCCTGATCTTTCTTTCAAATGCCCCCCTTGTGCTTGTTCGATGTTGTATCATTCCCAGAGTGGATCCTGGCGGGCTGGCTGAGCAACATGGGATCAAAGTTGGTGACCAAGTCCTTGCAGCCAATGGAGTCAAGTTTGATAACATCAGCCATAGCAGGGCAGTGGAAGTGCTAAAGGGGCAGACCCACATCATGTTGACCATTAAGGTGAGGCTGATGTCTTTCCAAGTAAAAAAAATTATAGTAAGTGGTATTAATCATAAAAGGACTAAGATTATATCCAGTGGTTAAATTCAATTATTTTTACTACTGGTTCTGTGGGCGTAGCTTGGTGGGTGTGGCAGGGGAAGGATACTGCAAAATCCCCATTTCCTCCCCACTCCTGGGGGAAGGATATTGCAAAATCTCCATTCCCACCCCACTCAGGGACCAGCCAGAGGTGGTATTTGCCATTTTTCTGAACTACTCAAAATTTCCGCTACCGGTTCTCCAGAACCTGTCAGAACCTGCTGGATTTCACCCCTGATTATATCCCATTCTCAAGACTGCCATTGTTATTAAAGAAATGATAGTTGCTAGGAGGAGATAGAACTTCCTCAGTTCTGGGTAGGTGTGGACCAACCATTTCACCCAGCTAAGCTTTCTAGTATGCCTTTCTGACTCCAAATGTCTCTGAATTTCTTTTGGCAAGTAATTCCCTCCTTAAGTTCTAATTTTTTAAAAAATTTTTAACTTTTTCTAAGTTCTAAGTTCTAATTCTTACTTCTATTTTTTCTTGTACCTTGGCTGTCTTTTTTGGATTTTTTTAAAAAAAGAAGAAACTGAATTATGCTATGTATTGTAATTAATTATGTGAATTCTTTATTGGAACAGTTGCTGTTTGCTATCAAGTTCGTTTATCACTTGGGGGGGCATTTTGTAGGGGCTGTATAATTTCTAGAGATCTAAAGGGTTAATATAAAAGCAATGTGTTAATTTTTTAGCGATACTATTTTCCTTTCTATGTTTCCCTGGTTGGTTGCATTTGTAAATCTAAGACCTCCAAGCTCTAAGACCTCCAAGCTCTTTTTTAAATCTCTTTAAAAAAACAAACAAAAAAAAGAGCAAAATACTTTTTGTCTATTTCAGAAATAAATACTGTTATTTTTAATATTAAGATGAAACTGCTATTAGTATCTTTAACAAGCACTGTGGAACATTAAATCCTATAAAATAGTAGTAACTATTTTTTAATTCCAGGGTGTGCATTTGCTTTTTGGCTTTTTATTTTTTTTCCTTTTGTTTTTAAGTATTTTCTTACCATAATACTTGTCAAATTTTACCTAGAGGAAATAAAAATAAAATCTAGTATTAACCACGGGTATGTTCTGAATAAGTTTTTGATTTAATAAAAGGGATAATATGGTTTCCAGTGTTTACTGTAGTGTTTTCTTGTACAGATAACAATGTATTTATTTTTTTAAGTTGCTCTGGGATTTAGAATTTCAAACATAGCAGATCCAATTTCTTCTAGAAAAGGACCTAACTATGGGGCAAACGTTTATCAGTATTTCTCCACTTAGTTAGTTTCTTAAGCTTTCACACATTGTTTTTCAGGCAGCAAATGATCCCATGACATATTGCATCTCTTCTTTCCCTCCCTTCTAGGAAACAGGGAGATTCCCGGCATACAAGGAAATGGTGGCTGAGTACTGCTGGCTCAACAGATGTAAGGCATCTTTTCTGGAGGGGGTGTTGCTAAGTTAAGGAAGAATAAGGGATGCAAATCAATCTGCAAATTTATTTCATTCTTGGATTTCAGAAAACATTATTTTGCTCTCCTACCTTTGTACATAAATGGTACCACATTAAGAAACACACATGAACCAAAGAACAGGTGCTATGTTGCACAGATATTTATGGTGGCCAGTTATCACATCTCAGTAAGTTCTTTAACCTAAAGACATCCTTGCAATATCAAGGATCAATATATCAGTGGGTATCATTGTTTATTTTTATTCTTATATTATGGTTTTTATCCTAATATCTAAAACTGTCTCTGTGATTGAAGCAATATACAAACTGAATAGATAGATGATATATAGATAGATACCTATATGATAGTTATTAAAATCAAAATATTCCACAATACCATGTAGACATCAATGGCACTCACATAACATCCTGAATGCAGCAGTAGCAATGGCAATACATGCATTATCTGGGGAAATCATGTGGTTTTTTTTCCTTATGCAAAATATAGCACCATGAGTGCTGGAAAAACCAAACCAATGAAATACATGAAATATGTACACAATGTGCAACAGCTATGCATTTGTTGTGTATTGGAGACCTCCTAACAGCTAACTTCTACTTTCTTTGCAGTGACCAATGGCCAGTTGCAGCAGCTGTCCCAGACCTCTGAATCCAGCTCATCCATGTCATCCTATTCCTCAGGGACCCCCTTAAACTCTATGAATGGCCTATTTATGGCCCCAGTTTCCAGCTCAGCTGAAGGTTGTATGGTTGATGTTGGCATCTCCACAGAGTTGCCAATTCAGAGCCATTTGTCACAGAGGGCAGAGACCGCTATGCAGACAGAACCATTGCCTGATGGGGCCTTCTTTTCAGGGAGCCTGATCTCAGAGACCCAGAGGATTGTGCAGCCCATGAAAATCCTAAAGGACACGGCCATTCGCACAGAAAGCCTCAAAGAGTCTTTTCATCTAAGGAAGCACCAGCCATTTGTTAGCAAAGAAATCACAGAGCCATCCCCCAAAATGGCTCTTCTTCTAGCGCTCAGCCATCCCCGTCAGCCCATTAAGCGATCACAGAGCTATCTGACCATCTGTGGTATGTGTCACTAAACCGTTATGTCCACCTCTATTTTATATTTACAATGATAGATTAGGCAACACCACATACGCATTGAATTACTTTTTTGGCTCTATTACTAATTTATTATTCTCTCTCTCTCCCTCCCTCCCTCCCTCCCTCTTTCACACACACACACCAATTTTTCTGATCACCTTTGAAAATTGTAGCTATAATAGTTTGTTGAAATGATAGTGCCCTGAGGGCTTTGGAGGCAAGACTCAGATTTCATGTTCTTCCTATAATTATCATCATCTGATTTGATTTGATTTCCTGGATTTTTTTTCCCCCAGAGGAAAAGCATCAAAGAAAGAAAGGGAAGCTGGTACCATCAGAGAAAAAAGTCACTCTCAAGCGCTCCAAAACCCTGATGAACCTATTCTTTAAGAGCACCCGACTAGGGAGGCCAAGCTCAACAACTGGATCCTTGGAATCACAGAGGAAGTCCAAATTACCTGCACAGTCTGAAGGGGAGAAAGGTAATAAAAAGTGAGCTTTTAAAACAAATAACCAAGGGTAGAGAGCTTTTCAGACAATAGGTTGTATGAAACCCTGAGGATTTTCAAGGTTCAGTTTTCAGTTTCCAAATTTTCTAAAGAGCTAAAGTAAGCATTGGAGACTTTGGGTCTATAGGTCCTTGGTATACAAATAGATTGTTAATTGTGTCTGGAGAAAGGTAATAAAATCCTATTCAAATATTTTTCATTTAACTCATGCAAACTTGAGAAAATATATCTTGACAAATTGTATCTTGTCATAATAGTACTGCTTTCCTTGGACTTCTGATGCAATTGGTGGCAGTAAAAAAATTCAGACTTACAAGCATCATTTGCAAAAAGAAAATGAGAGGCAAATATTGCTCCTGAGTAGATACTTTGGCATCTTGAAGAGAGAAAATTTTGGGAGATGAAGTCCATACCTCTTCAACTTGCCAAGATTGAGATACTCTGTTCCAGAAGCTAGATCAGAATTAACTGCACTCCAGGAGCTGCTAGATATGAGCTGCAAAAATCTGGACAACCAGATTTCTCCAAGGATTCAGAAAACACTATTGGCTATATATCTTTCATGGACTGCCAAGTACTATGATATATAGTACAGTCTAGTACAGCGATGGCTAACCTTTTTGTCGTTGCGTGCCAAAAGTGGGGGAGCCATGGGGGGGGTTGCACGCATGCGTGTCCACACTCATAATTCAATGCCCCCCCCCTGCCCTGCCCCCCCCATGCATGCGCACACTCCGCTTTTGGCACGTGACGGCAAAAAGGTTACCAGTGGGCCCAAGAGGCCCATTTTTCATCATCCCCAGGCTCTAGAGGCTTTCTTGGAGCATGGGGAGGGCAAAAATGGCCTCCCCCCCCGGAGGCCCTCCAGAAGCCAGAAACGACCTTTTTCCCGACTTCCAGTGGGCCCAGAAGGCCAGAAAATCAGTTGGCTGGCATGTGAATGTGCACTGGAGCTGAGCTAGGGCAACGCTCGTGTGCCCACAGATATGGCTCTGCATGCCACCTGTGGCACGCGCGCCATCACTGGTATAGAAGCTTTACGCTAGTCTCTGCTCATCTACTTTCTTCATTAGATTCATAACCCCTTTGCTGTTGATCTTTCTTCCACTACCCTGCAGTTAACATTATCCAGCAATTTGTGAACCGGACTCTGAAACGGGGTAAATGAGCAGGAGTGCAGCCTGTGCTTTGCGTAGTGTTTATATGTGTGCTTGAAAGTGTGAGATGCTTGGTGCAAATTCAACATTTGTTATTTATTTTCTTAAAGCATTTAGACCAGGGGTGAAATCCAGCAGGTTCTGGAGAACCGGTAGCGGAAATTTTGAGTAGTTCGGAGAACCGGTGAATACCACCTCTGGCTGGCCCCAGAGTGGGATGGGAATGGAGATTTTGCAATATCCTTCCCCTGGAGTGGGGTGGGAATGGAGATTTTGCAGTATCCTTCCCCTGCCACGCCCACCGAGCCACACCACGCGCACCAAGCCATGCCCACAGAACTGGTAATAAAAAAATTTGGATTTCACCATTGATTTGGACTTTGCCATTCCATAATCATTAATTAAATTTAAATATAAATTAAACTAAGCTCTTCCAAAGCATATACTAACAATGTATTATAACGTAAGAATTTGGTGATCTTGCTATAATTTCATTAGTTTCCATACCATATTCATCTTCCATGACAAGACTTGTCACTGTAGACAAATACAGATTTTGCTCTGGTAGCTGAATCATTATAAGTAATCCTTACTTGAGGATATTCCGGAAGAGCTTCACAATTTAGATGAGCTTCACAATTGTCCTGAATCCTTCACATAATTTTGTAAGGGCACAGGGAGTGTATTAGTGTCCTGGTTTTTTTCATGCTGGCTTGCAAAACTGAAGTGGCATCATTCCATCCCATATCAGCATCCATATCCTGTGTTCTGATACTCTTCCATGAGAGGATTTCTTGTGAGAGAGTTATTGGAAATTGCATGCAGAAATCTGGCAGCTTATTCAGACATAAAAGAGCATGTGTGTGACTTGTAGCTGTGCACTTCCGAGTTTGAGCAGGGTCAACATGTTTTGTTCAGTGCTGATAAAATGTATACTCCTTGGCTTTCTTTGATGACCCTTCTCCAGAAAAAGGCCGGTCATTCGCCTCTCCGAGCTCCAAGGGATCTGACAAACACAGTGGCGATGAGCCCAGCAAAACTATCGACAGCCACCTGCTGCTCGTTGAGGACATGGCCAGGAAGCTGCTGATGGAAGATGAAGTGGCAGCTGTATTGCGACACTGCACCCGAGTAAGGACTGTCCCTCATGCATGCCAAGGGATTTTCATTTAAATATCATGCAGTAACTTCCAGCAGTCTTCCAAGTACTGTCCTCTGATTGTGCTGAACTACCACCATTGTAAAACTTTAATTCAATATTCTATTTTCTATATTTTCGTGAAGAACAGTATTAATTGGCTTGCTTTCTTGTACTTGAGATAATTCACTCTGAGCCCCCTGTTTTATAAATATACATCTATGCACTTAGAAACTTACATAGTGTGGGGATGCCTTAGTTCAGGATGCCTTAAATTAGCAAAAAAAATTAAAAAAAATTATTTTTTATTTAAATTAAATAGTAAAAGAAAAAGAACAAAACAAACACACAGAAAATTATGGTGCAAATACATGCATTCTCAAGAAAAAAGGCAACACCTAAAATGTTTTTTAAAAAGTGAAAAAGAAAAAACATATTGTGCTTTAACAGTTAACATACTTACTAAATATAAATATTATTCAAATGTATATATGGTATATTTATTTCTAATACACTTACTTAACTATCCACTTTTAACTTATTGTATTTTGTATAAATGAGTTCCATATTTCATTATACTTGCCTGTACAAAGTCAGTTTCTAGGCAATCCACTTACAGGTGGCAAGTATAATTGGTTTTTCCATTCGCTGAATAAATGAGGCCACATTTTTATTTCCAAAGCTGTGATATTAGTCTTTTGGGCATAGTTTAGGCATTTATGTTGTTCAATTGTCAAATTCCATAAAATAGGTATATAATTCAAGAGAAAATTCTCCTCTGAAAAATTTAGCTTTTATTCAGATTAGCAAGCCTGCCAAACAAATGGCAGTATTGATTTTCACCAGGTTAAACTAGCTTGTTCCCTCCAGGGAAGATTCCAGAACTCTTAACCTAATTTGGCCTTTAAGCAAACACATGGGATGAAGGATTAGATGGGAGAAATTTCATTTAAACCACTGGCATCTCCCATTTCTCATCATCTATAGAACAGCCATTAGAGGGAGCTTTGAACCAATGCACAGTAGAAATTTATGTCCAGTAGGAAGTTATTGTAAGACATTAGTTTTCAAAATTCATAAAACATGAAAGAGAATGAAGAGAAAAGAGAACTATGCAATTCTATATTTAAAGCTGCTTGGTCTCTATTAATAGTTAATGTTGTCCCCTTAAAATGCCTGTGGGAATTCTATATTCCGTGAGTTCTTGAAGTCAAATTATTGAATAGGGAGCATAAGTCTTAAATGACACAGGTGGCCGTCACACGAATGATAGGATAACCAAAATGGTTGTGGAGTGGGGAGTAGGCTGTTCACACAATTCCCAAAACCAAATAACCAAATAAAGCATCTATTGTATATTTGATGTTGATCATTTTTCCCTCCAAAAGTACATCCAAGAAGGTGGAGTGGAAGATCTGGTGAGGCCACTGCTGGCAATTCTTGACCGTCCTGAGAAGTTGCTGCTGCTCCGAGACATCAGGTAAAGAATAAGATCAGGCATCCAGAGCAGTTTAACAGTTTTGGAATGGCTCAGAGAGACCCAGGTTTGAGATCTGGTCCAGCCACAGAGCTCACTAAGTAACTGGGGCAGCTGTACCTGCTCAGCTAAATATAACTGACCAGGATGGTTGCCCTGAGAGTAAAATGAGAGAAATGTTTTTCCTCAGGAAAACAGGGAAAATATTATGAATACACTTTGTACATAAATAAACACACACACACACAGAGTATAAAGGATATTTTTAGGATACAATTATTGCTGTGCTTCTTTGAGCAATTTAATAGCCTTCCCCAAGCAGCTATCTTCTCAATGTGTTGGACTACAATGCCTATAATACCTGTACAATGCCTATATATAATGCCTTCAGACATTATCTTAGGCAACATGATCCTTAGCTGCTGTAGGTAATGGAATATGTAGTCTTATATATCATGATTATGAAACTACAATGGAATAATGTTAAATGTGGGCTCCTTAAAATTGTGGCTATGTTCACCCTTAGAAACACCTATATTAGGTACTCATGATCTGCATTATTGATCAATGATCCAGGATTTTCCTCCTTTTTTTCAGAAATGTCATTGCCTCTACAGATCTTGGCCGCTTTGACAGTATGGTTGTGCCCCTGGAAATGGAAGCCTATGATGCACTCAAGAGCAGAACAGGCGAAGAAGTTTGTAAGAATTGCGTTTATCGTCTCCCAGGGTTTACTTATATTGTGGATTGGCTGGATTTCAGGATTATCTACTTTAGGATATATGGCTTTTTTTTAAAAAAAAGTTGAAATCTCATAAAAAGAATTCTCTGGGTGGATGGCAACACTTAAAACAAATTGAAAACAGCCAAATAAAACACATTGATCAAAGATGGCACAAAAATAAAATAAAATATACGGATATGCATGGTGGAAAAGATTCCTTCACATAAAGGTTTGTGACCAGAAAAAGAACATTTCAATTTATTTAGCCATTTAAAAAAAAATCCAGGTAAAGAAGATAAAAATCTCAACTCAGTTACTATTTTTTACAAAGCATCATGGTGTTCACATTATTGCCTTTTCAAATCTCAGTATATACAATGATGTATAGCCCTTTCTTTCAGCCAATTTCAAATCTGTAACATCTTTGCTTGAGAAATACAGTTGGTCCTCAACTTACAACCACAACTGGAACAGAATGAAAGAGCTGCCTGCCAAAGGAGGACAGGCAGCTCTTCTCTATGAATGGAAGGAAACTCCTGTGCTGGGCTGGAGAAACAAAGCCCGGATCTTTGGGATCCCGGGTTCATTTCTCTACCCCAGTGCAGGAGTTCACCTCCCGTCTATGCATAGAAGGGAACTTCTTTCCCAGATTGCAGAAAATAAACTTGGCTCTCAAAATCCTAGTTTTGTTTTTGCAGCCCAGTGAAGGATTTCTGCCAGTGGTGAAATCCAAATTTTTTTACTACCAGTTCTGTGGGTGTGGCTTGGTGGGTATGGCAGGGGAAGGATACTGCAAAATCTCCATTCCCTCCCCACTCCAGGGGAAGGATCAGAGATGGGTTTCAGCAGGTTCTGACCAGTTCTGGAGAATCAGTAGTGGAAATTTTGAGTAGTTTGGAGAACCTGTAGTAAAAATTCTGACTGGCCCAGCCCTCATCTATTCTCTGCCTCCCAAGTCCCAGCTGATTGGGAGGAAATGTGGATTTTGCAGTAACCTTCCCCTGGATTGTGGAGGGAATGGAGATTTTACAGTATCCTTCCCCTACCACTCCCTCCAAGCCACGCCCACCAAGCCATGCTACACCCACCAAGCCACACACAGAACCGGTAGTAAAATTTTTTGAAACCCACCACTTTGAAGGATATTGCAAAATCTCTATTCCCACCTCACTCTGGGGCCAGCCAGAGATGGTATTTGCTGGTTCTCCGAACTACTCAAAATTTCTGCTGCCAGTTCTCTGAACTGCTCAAAATTTCCACTACCGGTTCTCCAGAACCTGTCAGAACCTGCTGGATTTCACCCCTGATTTCTGCCCACTGTTCTGGAGAACCGGAGGGAAATCCTTTGGAAACAGCTTGCAATCTTCCCTGCCAGTTTCCCTACTGATTTTCTGGAAAAGCCGGCAGAGAAGGTTGCAAATAATCTTTTCATCTTCACAAGCTGCTTGGTAACCAATTGTAAATGCAAACAACTGCCAAGCCCCCAGATCACACTCACATGCTCGTGTGTATCTGTGTGTGTGTGTGTGTTTGCAACTTTTTACTCTTTTATTAACCTTTCCAAGTTGCTATAACTCACTAAGCAATCTGCCATAATTCATAAGACTACCTGTAGTGCAAACAAAACCACAGGTATTTTCAAAGAGATGATCAAAAAAAGAAAGATGGCAGTCACAACTAGGTGACCAAAGCCCTTGACTTTTTTTTTTTTAGTCCCTCCTTGCAGACATTCCTGGCAAGTCCTGTTTTATGAGAAAGACTGCCATGTCAGAGAAGGCCCTCTTCAGTCTGGATTGGCAGTGCAGCCACAAGCCTTTTGCCTATATGGAAACAGTGTTCATCTCCTATTCCCTATGCAAAAGTCAATCAAATTAGCATTGAATATCTCTTCAACAGTTTCACAGCACAACAACTCAAGGAGGAGATGGCAATATATGGGGCACACAGCTCCCCCTCCCTTTAACACTTTATTGTTGCCCTTCAGGATCTGTATCTACTGCATTTGCTTCTCTCCTTCATCTGTGAAAAATGGGAACATGCGTCTCTTCTTTTCCTTCCCTGCAGATGTGATTCCCTTTTGGATAAACAATTGTAATATCAAGCCAAGTCTATATAGAATGGTGATCAAAGACAGTGAAAGTTTAATTTCAACTCTTCAACCACTGCCATAGTTGGAACTTGCAGGGCCTTAGTACTGGATCTACTTAATATTGAATGGGGAGCATCTATAAGCACATTTTGAAATGCTTAGTGCTCTTTTTTTTTTTGTTCCATGTCTACAGTGAGATCACCTGCCCTCCGCCCAGCACAACATGAAACACCCCCAAAGAGACATCTTATCACTCCAGTGCCTGGTGAGTTTTTCTGTTACTTCCTTTCCACCCTCCTGTCCCTCAAGCGGGTTTACCTATAATTGTAACACAAGAGTTTGAATTCTAGATTTGAAGAAAATTATACAGATGTAATGTATGTCCACAACTTTAAATGTGCACACTTCATCTCAGACACTGCATTTGTACCTATGCAGGAGAATATTTTTAATACCTGGATTTATAAAATAAAAAGGAAGATGGGCGATCTGAACAATGTGACTCTGCCACTTAAAAATAATTCAAAGAACAATTAGTTTGCCAGAAATAATGTTGAATGGAAGTACTATTGGCATATCTGGTATAAGCTAGTAATACTATTTTTATTTTTATTTATTTATTTGTCAAACACAACAGTATATATAAGCATGAAATAACCGTACGAATTGGATACAATCAAAGGGAACATTAGGACAGGAACGGTAGGCACACTGGTGCTCTTATGCATGCCCCTTACAGACCTCTTAGGAATGGGGTGAGGTCAATAATAGATAGTCTTTGGTTAAAGCTTTGGGGATTTTGGGAAGAGACAGAGTCAGGTAGTGCGTTCCAGACATTAACAACTCTGTTACTGAAGTCATATTTTCTACAATCAAGATTGGAGCGGTTCACGTTAAGTTTAAGTTTAACTATTGTGTGCTCGTGTATTGTTGTGATTGAAGCTGAAGTAGTCTTCGACAGGAAGGACATTGTAGCAGATGATTTTATGAGTTATACTCAGGTCATGCCGAAGGCGGCGGAGTTCTAAATTTTCTAAACCCAGAATTTCAAGTCTGGTGGCATAAGGTATTTTGTTGTGATGAGAGGAGTGGAGAACTCTTCTTGTAAAATATTTCTGGACATGCTCAATTGTATTAATGTCCGAAATGAGGTGTGGGTTCCAGACAGGCGAGCTGTATTTGAGAATTGGTCTAGCAAATGTTTTATATGCTCTGGTTAGTAGTGTAATCTTTCTGGAGAAGAAGCTACGTGAGATTAAGTTTACAACTCTTAAAGCCTTTTTTGGTGATGTAGTTGCAGTGGGCTTTGGCACTTAGATCATTTGGTATGAAAACTCCAAGGTCTTTGACAGGGTGAGAGTCATCTACAAGGTCATGTCCATCAAGCTTGTATTTAGTGTTCTGATTCTTTTTCCAATGTGTAAGACAGAGCATTTTCTGGTTGAGATTTGGAGTTGCCAAATTTTTGACCATTCCGACACAAAGTCAAGGTCTTTTTGAAGGGTAGCTGCATTGTTGGTAGTGTTAAATAGTTTAACATCATCGGCGAAGAGAACACAATTATTTATAATATGGTCACAGAGGTCGTTAATGTATAATATGAAGAGTGTTGGTCCTAGAACACTGCCTTGGGGGACACCACTACTGACAGGAGCAGGATTTGATAGGGCACTGCCTATTTTGACTACTACCTACCAAATAAGTCACAAGGGAGATGATCTGAATTTGATTAGTTAGGGGAGAACTAACACACACACACACACACACACACACACACACACAAACATACACGCATGGATTTTTCTTCTGTAATTTTCATAATACTGAGAAAAAGCAAATAATAACGATTTTATCTTGTGAATCTGGTTACAGATTTCAGGGGTAGTTTTCTTCTGAAACCAGTTATGACCAACAAGGCAAATGGGGAGGAAGAACCCAAGGAGATGCTGAAGGATGCCATGGAAAGGCTGCAGCTCTCTCCCAGACATGGACAGACTCAACCTCAGAACTATACTCCTCTTGCTGATGTGCCAGTGGATTCCTATATTCCCAACAGGATCTCTTCCTCAGTGGCCAGTGGCAAAGAACCCCACTGGAGTCTAACTAAACCTACAAAATCCTCTATGAGCTCCCTACACACTGTATCCTCTCAGGTGCAATCCCTGGAGCATGGAGATGGACAACCTGGCAGAGAGAGGCCTCCTTCTTCAAAATCAAGCCATAGACAGGCTATAGCAAGGGGAGCACATGGGGAAATCATGCCTGCCAATGATACCCTCTATTCTGTTATTAATCGACCACGCAGAGCTAGGCCCCTGCTCTCACAGCTCTTCAAGGAACCCTCAGCTACTAGCAAGGAATTGCAAGCAGAAATGGGAGATGAGATCCCAGAGAACCTGCTCCAAAATGGCCCCAATGACAAGGAAGAGGAGGAATATGAACTGGTGACTGTCAGCCTATCCAAGAACAAGCAATCTCTGGGTAAGCAGAACTCTTAAATTGAAATGGAGAGAAACAGACCTATTGCTAATCACATTTGGTGTCATCAATAGTAGCAAATTATGAGTTATTACACTGATAACAATTGCATTTGTTCTTACTTTTCAGTGACTTCTCTGCTTTTCTGCCTCATATGCCAAAATAACTAGAGCAATACTTCTTTAGTAGTCAAAGATGAATCATGGGGGAAAATGAACAGGGAAGAAAAGGAAAGACTGAAAATAGAGTGAAAGTAGAACAGCTTTAGGGAGAGAAAGTATGACATCTTCTGATGAGAAACATACTCTCCTAATACAAATACTGTACATGGGAAGTGGATGTAAGGAAAGGCAATGTGTCACAATGTGTTTAACAAATTGTTTAATATATGTTTGAAGCTTGCATCCAAGTGAGAGGAATGCTGTTATTGTTCCCTTATAGAAAGTAAAGAGTTAAAAAAATGAATGCAAAAATTATAGCAGGATTATTTTTTTTAAGTATGTCTGGGAAGAATTGGTAGAATTCTACTCAAAAGAGTTTGAAAGGTGACAACAAACAAAATTTAGAGAAGAGCCTTTATGTCAGGCAGGGGATGTGAAGACCAGATTTATGGTCTTCAGCCAATAACTGGAAATATATGTATGAGAATTACATATATTAATGAGACAATACATATATTAGTGTTAGAAAATATAGTATGAGATATTATTGCATAATAAGAGGAACATTTTGATAATGTCCTTAATTATGGAAGGGAAGGAAGGAATGGAACTAAACAATGACTGCTCACTGTGGTGAATGCATTATGATAGAAGTAAAATAAAGTAAATGTATACCTTTCCGTGCAGACATGATGCTGTGTGGATTGATAATCTAAAAGATTTTCAGCAAATGTTAGACTGTATGAAGCAATGACTACTAAAAATTAATGTATCATAGACCAGCTAGTCTAAAATGAACAATTGCAAGTTATGCACAAAGGTGAAAAACTAGAACAAGTGAATAAAGTATTATGATGCTATGTGTAATAGAATAGAATAGAATAGAATTTTTATTGGCCAAGTGTGATTGGACACACAAGGAATTTGTCTTGGTGCATATGCTCTCAGTGTACATAAGGGTGCTTGGGCCCACTTGCAGAAATAAGAGTTGAGTATATCGGAAAGAGTTGAGTGTATCGGAGTTGAGTGTATGGGTTACTGAAGAAGTGTGATAAACAAGGATAGGGCCAAAAATGAATGGGTACTGAATGGTTATGGACTGAATGCAAAAGTGAGTCTTGAGTACAAATGAACTTTGAGTTGGTCTTATAAAGGGAATGAATGAGGATTGATTTGGGGAAAATGTATAATGAATGAATAAGATGAAAGCAAGTAGAAGACTGAGGAAGCATAATTGGATCGAGTTTATGAGTTCATAAGAAGAGAGAAAGGTATGAAACTGTGTACAGAATATAGTACAAGTAAGGTTAGTTTACCAGAGTAAAAGGTTATGGAGAAGTATACTAAATCTAACTGGTTGGAAGAAATTAGATTGCCATTTGCTAATTAGTACAGAATCCATTAAACTACACATCTCTCTGACCTTGACAGCTCTCTCATAAGGAAACAGAGTTGGACTTGAGTAGTACTTGTGTGAGAGACTACCAGGAAATCCCAGGTCAGAATATGAAGTTAAAAAAACATCCTGGAAGAAGACAATGACAAACTATTTCCATATTGTTGCAAAAAAAATATCTATGCAGGCTTGTTGGTGAAGTAATCAGTAGTCAAGTTTAATGTGCAGGATGCTTACCCTTAAGACTGCAATAATTGTATCTTTGAAATGGATTTGCGGAAACTCAAACATGCCACCACTTCCTAAATACTCACAGCACTGTCTTGTTTTCCAGGCATCAGCATTTCAGGAGGAATAGAATCCAGATTGCAGCCAATGGTGAAGATAGAGAAGATATTTCCTGGGGGAGCAGCATCTCTGAGTGGAGAACTGGAGGTAGCTGAAGCAGTAGGGAGGGGAAAATGGGGATCTGTCATTACTACTAGATGGACAAATAGGAGGTCCAGATACTCATTTCTTTCTTCAGAAGCTTAATCAAATGCTCTAAAATCATGATCAACTTATCCCATTGCTACAGCCATCCGTTTTATATAATCTGAGTGAGCCATCACTCAGGTGTAAATCTTGCACAGATTTTAGTAATTATATTTTTAACCACATGCTTGTGAATTGACAGTGACAGACTTGAGTTTCTCCAAGTGTTGCACTTCATTTTCTTTAATTAAATTAAACTGCATAAATTAATTACTTCAGGAACTCTGTTGGAAAGAGGGATCAATTTAGTGGACAGTTAAGAGTGGCTCTAGAACTTGTCATTTTTATTTTGGATTATTCCGTCTGGGATGATTTCCATACTGCAATCACAACAAATATGGACCATCCAGACCACGGGTGTCAAATCTGATCGCATCGCATGAAGTATCGTGACGTATTGTGACTTTTTTGCCTTTGCAGAGCTGGGGTGGGCATGGCCTGCATGTGCCCCATCTGGCCCATGGGCCGCCAGTTTGACACCCCTGATCCAGACTACCCCCGACCTGGAGAATGAGGATAAAGATGATCACAATGTGAACAAAACTTTATACAGAACCAGATTCAGATCTGAAGGACTGAAGAGGACAATTGACCATCTTCCCTCCTTCTTGTGACCACATTGAATACTTTGCTATTCTTTCATGCCACAGCCTGGGCCATTTTGTTCATTTAAACTGATTCCTACCCTACACAAAACAAACCTCATTGTGCTTTGTAACTACAGGCCTAGCAACATACACACCCCATTGTGCCATTCAGGGTCCCTCATAGTTCAAGGCACTGTGCAACATTTCCCAAGGCGTCTGTAATGAAGCTGGGGGTTGACAAAGAGCCATTGTGGGCTTTGGCCAGCTAGCCTGCCCACCAGACTGCTCTAATTAGAGTTTCCTCATTGGAGGCCTCTTTCCTTTAGGGGTTACAGGTTTGGTTTATGCTGATTTGGATTAAAGCCCCAAATGGTCTTAGGTTGCTAGAGTAGATGAGAATGGGAGTGAGTGGTAAAAACATAGGTGAAACCCCTTTGCAATTCAAAAGCTTCACTAGAATCCAGACTATTATTGCCTAACATTAACAGGATCTGATCAATGTGGTCATGTAATGCTAGTATTTTAGTGACTTTACAGATATCCGGTCTATTCCTGAACCCAGTTTCAAGCCTTGGCATCCTTTTTTCAAGCCTCTAGCATCTGTGAGCAGATCCCTCCTTGTGTTGTCAGCAGTACCAAAAAGGGCTGGAGGCACTTCCTGCAGGTTTCCTCTTGGCTTTAGCAGAGCCAGTTATTCTATGAATTCTATAGATTTGCAGCTGAATGGAAACCATCAGGGTTTGAGTTGGTGAAGACCTGTACCTTACCCGACTTTGCCAATTTACAAGAATCCTTAATCCTGTTGTCTTTTCTGCTTGCTCTGGAAATAATATAAGTGTAAAGAAACTTACAGAAATTAAGACTAAGAAAACCTTTAATTTCCTATCCCAAAGGTGCTTTTTCAAGAGGCAACTGGAATTTCTGGTTTTCCTCTGAAGACTTTTCACTTCTCATCCAGATGAGGGTGAAACGTCTGGATAAGAAGCGAAATGTCTTCAAAGAAAAAAACAGAAAGTCCAGTTGCCTCTTAAAAAAGCACATTTGGAACCATGACCTGGATGACTGAGAAGCTCCATAGACCTTTAATTTCCTACTTATTTACCTGCAGTTGAAGTCAGGGTATGGATTAGGAGTTGAGAACAGCTTAGAAGATCCAATTTGGGATCTTTTTGGTGACCCGGCGATGCCAATTTATCTTGATCTAATTTAAGAGTCTGCTTGACCCATTTCTATACCACTGAAATATTTAAAATATTTTTCTCCCATGCAATCATATTGGGAAGGATTTTTTAAAATCCCTTATGAAAGTTGTAGTTCCAGTTGGGAATTTAAAAAAGCCAACAACATTGGAGGATAATCCATCTGTTCTGAAAATAACATGCAGAAGAGCTATGATCTATGACCTACTTAAAATATGCAGAAACTCAGGATAATAGGGAGCCCTCGAAGTTTTACTGAGAGTAAGTGTCCATGTGCAAAAGTTATCTGTCTCTCTTTGAATTGCTATGGAAATACTGGAAGGTTCAGAAATGCTATCAATACTATTGAACTATTCACTAATATTAGTGCTTCAAAATTCCCATATACATATCCAATATATACAGGTAGTCCTTGGCTTATGACCATAACTGAATCCAAAATTTTGGTTGATAAGCAAGGTGGTTGAGAGTTGTACCCCATTTTACAATATTTTTTTGCCATAGTTGTTAAATAAATCACTGCAGTGAATCATGCGGTCATTAAGCGAATTTGGCTTCCCCCATTGACTTTGTCAGAAACCAACTGGGAAGCTTACAAATGGCGATCATATGACCCCAGGATAATGCGACTGTCTTACATACGTTTCAGTTGCCAAGCACCTAAATTTTGAGCACATGACCGTGGGGAATGCTACAACGGTTATGCGTGTGAAAACTGGTCATAAGTCACTTTTTCAGCACTGTTGTAACTTCAAATGATCACTAAATAAATGGTTGTAAGTCGAGGACTACCTGTAATCAGTGATGACACATCAAATCTGAAAAAGGATAGAATTGTAATTTGCTGTGCTTTTGCCATTTTTCATTTTTGTCCCATGCTTCTTTTCTTTGTTTTTGCTAGGCTGGCTATGAGCTGGTTGCAATAGAGGGGGAAACTCTACAGAACGTAACACACCAACGAGCTGTGGACATAATCCGCCAAGCCTACCGCAACAAAGCTAAGGAGCCCATGGAGATAGTGGTGAAGGTGCCGAAGAAAATCAAATAAATGTTGCAAATCAAGCAGTCAGTGCTGAAGAATGTGGTCAGCTCAGAAATCAGAGAGTCCTGCAATGCGACTGTTAATGAAGAATCAGTTTAACTATAACTGTTTATTGTTCAGAAAGATATGGTACTCGGGAAACCAATTGCTAGGAGAGTTACTAAAATATCTGCCCCTCAGGAAGCTTTCAGGCTTAATGGAGCAAGTAATAGTTTCCCAGTTCTGAACAGGCCTGTTGGGAACAGGACCAGGCAAGATCAAAGATCACACTGCCCAAGTCAAGCAACAAATATTGTTTCCAAAACTACAGTTAGCTGTAAGTGGACAGCTGTCACTAAGAGCAATTGTTTTGAAATGAGTTGGCATCTCAGTGAAGGAAATACTGTTTTTGACATTCCGACATTCCTAGATGATAAGGCCAGCTCCAGCTAACTGGAGCCAGAAGGAAAGTACTACAAAGAAAGGTCAATATTAATCACTGGAGGGATATTTGTTAATTCAGGTTCAGTAATGGACCATAGCATTAAATTTAATAAATTTATCTAAACCCATGCATTTGTAAGTGAACCATAAAGTTTGTAAAACAATAATCCAGAATCTCAGATTGTAAATCCAAAACTCTGGATATAATATTCTCACTTGAATCTCCTTAAATCCATTGTTGAGTGAATAACAAACTGGCAGTGATCCCAAAAAGAACACCCAAGGAAACAAAGAGATAGTCACTGTTTTGCATCCGGTCTCAAAGCTACTTTCAGTGACTGCAGTGATGCAAGTCAGCAAGGAACAAAGACTGAAAAAAATTAAATTACTGCTTTTGTGGTCTTCCCTAAAGGCCAGATCCAACAGCATCTTCAAGATTGTGTTGGTTATCACCTAACTAAAAAGATTAACTAAAGAATATTATCGTTTTCTTATTCCTGAGCTGAAGTAACTATTAGGGATCAACAATGGTTGATTTCCAGGTCAATATTTCTCATATGGAACAATTGTCAGCTGTTTACAAAGTGCCGCCACCAGCCAGAGTGGGAGAAAAAAATGCAATACTGGTAAAAGTTCATTTAGACCCAGTTTTGTTTTCAGACCCAGGAACAAGAGCAGGGATGAGAAATTACTAAGCATACTCTGTGCTATAAATGTTCAACTCTGCCTTTGTCCACCATTAGGATAATTCCAACCTCTGCTCATCCTTCCACGATTCACTGTCCATCCATCAAATTTACATGTGACTTTTTCTTAAAAGAAAACAAGACAATTTCTTAGTTGTTTTTTTATTTCACACTTTTCTTTTGGTTTGTACAAGAAATTTACACCACCTGGAAAATATACAATTTCAGAAATAAAGTAAAAGAAAAATATACAGTGGTGCTTAAAGTGGGTTAAACAAGAGGTATAGGTTGCTAATAGTTATAGAAATGACATGCACCAAGCTTTTCCTTTGGTCTAATGGTGGTGTATCAACACATCCATTTTGCAAGCTCTTGTAACAGTGGGCAAAAGGTAACAATGTCCAGAAGTGAACTCAGATGGCCTCTTCTCTTGGAATACACAGAATTTCCCGAGTATAGCTAAATGCTATCATCCTCTTGCAAATAGTCCCAAACTCTAACTGGGCTACTACACCCTTCACAATTTTTTCTATCTGTTCATTTTTGCGTGAAGAAGAACAAGAGGACCTGAAGCAAAAGTTACACTAAGCTAGCAGAAGCAGCTGCTCTCTATTCTAGCAATATGGCAATTCTTCCCGGATTGGCCTAAATAAGATGTCAAAACTACAGTATGCTGTACTTTGGCTGCTTCCCAGCCAAAGCACCAATTCTGAGCAGTTGACTTTATATAGAATTTATAGCCAGAGGAAAAAGGCTAACAAAATCTAACCAAGCTGACATAGTGAGCATGCCTTGCACTGTCTGGTTTGATTCTCATGGGTTGGAACCAAAATATAAAACCTGCTATGAGGGTCCTTTATTCAACCCACTGATCCAAATCTCTTCAGCCTCTTGTAACCTCAAAGAAGTTTGTTTACTTTATCCTGAAAAGAAGACTCATATCTCTCCAGGAAAGAGAGCACTTCAATCTGTAGTTAACTGGCTATTTTGTTAGCCCAGTTCCTTTGGGAATGGCTTTTCTGCAGTCCACAATTCTGACTTACCCTGTTTCACTGACCATTTTTCTCCTGAGCATACACTGGAAGACAAAGAGGAGGTCAGTTAACAATTTAGTAGCCACAGGGGTAGTATTCACTTACCTTCGCTACCGATTTGCAAATGTGAGCGTGCGTGCGCACTTGCTATGCTCACACACGCCTCCTCCACGCATGCAGAGCCTTCTGTGCATGCGCAGAGGGTCAAAAATGGGACGTGAGGACGTCCGGGCGGGTGGGCGGAGCCTCCCGCCGCTACTGGATTGCGCAATCCGGACAGAGCCGGCTGAATTTCACCGCTGAGTAGCCCCCATATCTTTCTTTATAGAAGACTGGAAAGTTCAGGGGTCTGCAAACTTGGCTCTTTTAAGACGTGGACTTCAACCTCAGCCAGCAAAGCCAAGCTTTGCTGGCTGAGGAACTCTGGGAGTTGAAGTCCACAAGTCTTAAAAGAGCCAAGTTTGCAGACCCCTGGGATAGGTCCACATTACCCTCTGCAAAAAGAACTTCTTTTCTTTGAAAGGAGCTCCCTGCAGTTGTCACTGGCCTGTGTGGGTAGGAAATCAACAGTAGGTCTGGACTGAGTACCCACTGAAATTAATTCTATCCAAATGCAATCAATAAACTTGATTCGAGTACAGATGCATGGACAGCTTTAAAAGAAAGGAAGCTGCACAGACTAGGAACCATATTGTGGTATGCAATTAGTCTTGAGCAGATTAAAAGTAGTTATTGTACCCCAACAGGATAGACTGCCCTGCAAACATTTGTAGGACTTCACAATGATCATGGTTCAGACTAGACCAGATCTTGCAAAAATGATGGGAAGGGAATATGGATGCCTGGGAAATGGAACTTCCGGAACTGTAGAGGATATTGTAGAAGGAAACAAGACTATTATCAGGGAAATGCAGGAGATTTAAACTCAGCCATCTTTGACCCTCAGATAAACAGGACAAGGATGTTGTTGGGCAAACAGGTAGAGGCTGGATGAAGGTGAGTGGTGAGAGAGACATACCCAAGCAAGCAAGGTCACGAGAAAGACACTCTGAGTAGCGTTCCAACCAAGGACAGAAAAGGTAGGTAAGAGGAAGTGGAGTCATCCAGATGCCCTCACATAGTTCTGCTCTGCTTAGTTTTTGTTTTAAAACTCACCCTTCAAGAAGGGGGAGGAGAGCAGCGATGACAAAGTAATAAGAACAGAAACAGTGGAGCCAAAATATTTGGTATAGAGCTGGGATGAGGGGTTGAAGGGAAGAGATACTCTGGATTTTTTTTAAAAAAACAAAGCAAATAAAGTAAGTGCACAAAATCTAGTGACACTGAATTCCAACATTTTATCTGCCAAATTTTGGTCCCATAATCTAGAGATAGGCTCCTGGGATAACCAAATCCTGAGATCTGTTTTAAGTATCTTTGGCTTTTATAATACACTCTTATTCATGCTTACCGAGAAGCAAGTCCCACTGAGTTGAACAGTCTTACTCTCAGGTAAGTCAATAATATGGATGCAGCAATATGTTTGGGGGGGGGAGGGGGGTTAGGGGAGAGAGAGAGAGAGAGAGAGAGAGAGAGAGAGAGAGAGAGAGAGAGAGAGAGAGAGACTATGTCTCTGTTCCATAGCACTGGAGTCAGTATGCTTTCCCTTTAAAAAAAGCATAGGGTCTTTCTACAAAGCTTTATGTGGGAGAAGCCAAAGGACTACATGTATTCCGCAATTCTTTTCGGCTTTTAAAAATAACAGAATTTAGAATCCTGAGAATCAGCTTTGAACCTAGTACAATTTATTAACATTTTTGTCCTATAAAAAGAAATAAGCTTGGACTAATGCCCAGATCCCCAATTCTTTGGCCCACATCATCTATTGGCCAAAGAATTGCCTACAAAGGTCCTTGCCCTTCCTAACTACAGGATGCATGTGCAAAAAAGGAAATAAATGCAAATGTATTTCATCTGCACAGTAACAGGGTCCATAGCACAAGTTTTGATTGTATGCATTTATGTGTTTGGATTTTTTTAAAAAAAGATATACTTCACATACAGCAGAGAAGTGGACTAAAAATCCAAGAAAAGCCTTCTATAGACAAAGCTTCCTCAGCCAGCCTAAAACTGGCATCTAACTGGATTAGCAGCTAATTAGCTGTTGAACAGCCAAATCTCCCCAAATTCAGCAAATGGTGGCTGACAGTCTATGGGGCCATTATAAAAAGATAAAAGAGGAGCAGAGTAGAAGCAAAAGTGCTCTACACAATCCTGGCATTCCCATCCATGCTACCCTCATCTCCAACCAGCCCGAAGAGCAAGAGGCAAGTGGTGATTCCCAAGGTCTTACGGAAGGCCAAATAACATTGGGACTTGAAAGGCAGCAGCGTTTAACAGCCCCTTACAAAAACAAAGGCTATTCCTGCTTCATTTCCAGTGAAATGGTGGGATAAAGGCTGCTGCTGCTTTCAAAGGAAGGATTTGGATTCTCCTTCTCCTAGGTTGGCCAGGAAATCTTTAACCAGGTCCTCCTATACCTCCTAGAGTTAAGGCAAGCTGCCTGGCTTCACACACTATTCTACTTTTAATAGCCATTAAACTGTTGACTTACTGAGAGTTCATGACCAAGTTTAAGTGACAGAACAAGTTCTATCACTGGGATTTATGACTGGAAAGGTATCTCTTTCCATTACTGAACTGAGACTCACTGCATTCTCAGTTGCTCAGTCAGACAAAATCCCAGAGAAACATGCTCCAGCCTGGCCAATATCCCTTTGTGGCAGTGTGGCCCATTCACTACGGCTTCCACAGGCATGTTCAGATCTCAGTAGCTGCAATCTCCTCCAAGCAGATGCCTTCACTTCCATGCAGCTCATATTCATCCATGTCCCGGGCCTCAAGTTCAAGACTGAGATGGCGTAGTTGGCACTCTAAATCGCGATTGTGCCGATACATCTGGATGTAATTGTGCTGCAGTTGCTTCTGGTAGCGGATGACCCTGTCCTTCTCACTTTGCCAAGTGATACGCTCAGCCTGGAAAACTTCCCGTTGCTCCTCCCCACGGCGTCGCTCACACAATAGCTCTGTGCGCAGCCGTTCAGCTTGTGCACGCAAACCCTGCAGGGTATCCGCTGCTTGTCGCTGAGCTTTTACTTCATCACATTCAGCCAACAGGGGGCAGAGTTCTCCACTAGTGCTGCGCAAGGCATCTAATTCGTGCTCCAACCGCCCTACTTTCTCACGTAGCAGCTCTGCTTCACTCTTGCGCCTGGCCAGCTCATTGGCACATACTTCTAACTCCATTGCCTTGGTACGGGCCATCTCCTGCAAACTCAAGGCCTGTTCTTCGCTCGTCTGCAGCTCAGCCCGTGCTTCTCTTAGTTGGGCCCTTAGTAACACAAGCTCATTACCCCGCTGCACAACCTCTGCGTGAGACTCCTTCAGTTGTTGTTTCAGTAATGAGATCTCACCTGACTTCTGGCAAACCTGGTGGGAAGAAAAAGAGATATAAGATGATGGGGAACATGCCACAATGTTCCATTTCAAGCTCAGCAGAGCTAAGATCTGATTCCGTGATATGAATGATGAGAGCACCTGTTGTCTTTCAGTTCAGGAATAAAAATGGACTGAGACAGATCACAACTCAAAGTTGCCTTCATGTCAGCAGAGAATGAGATTGAAAAGACTTCAAACAACCCAGTAATGTCAATGGGATGAATATTCTCCTGTTCTTCTGCACACACCGTAGATCAGCAAACAGAAAGTATTTCAGGGTAACAACATTTCTTCTCTCAATATTTCCCATTCTGCTGTCCTTCCCCACATTATTTCCAAGACCATTATCAGAATACAATAAAAAATTGTGTGTTTGTTTATCTGGGATTCATATTAACCCTTATTTTATTTAATTACATTTTTTTCCTGTTTACAACAGTCCCTTAATGCAGGGTAGAGTTGGGATGGAGTTTGAGCATTTACTGGCAGGATGCCCTGCCTTACACCTACATGGAGCAGGTATTTTTTTCTTTATGCTCTAGGAAGGAAACATCTGCCACTACCTAGGATTGAACTTCTGAGTGGGAGGTGAACATCTTCACCATTAGGCCACCACACTACTCATTTAATCACAATTAACTGAGTAAAATACAGCTGGCTGAATCCATATGATACACTGAACTATAAACCAGAGTTAAAAATCTATATTAAATAGAATCGTATTTTATGACTTAATATAATGTGTGAACTGTGTGTTAGAATGTGAGGAAGTCCATGGAGTGCTAGTGTGACCGATTTGCAAAAATGTTTAAAATGGTGGTGCAGTATAATTCTGTGGTAATTCCAGCTCACTAGAAAAGTAAGCCTGATCTCTCTCTAACCTGTCATTGTCTAGCTAGCTGGAGGGAGGATGAGAATCCCCATTCCTAATGCTGATGCCTCGCTCAGTTCCAGGACTTTCAAGAACTACAAAACAGCATCCCTCCCACTTACTTCCCACTTGGTCTCTTCCAACCGGGGCCCCAGCTCGGTGTGTTCCCGCTCAAAGTTGGCACAGCGTTGCTCTAGCAGCTCACGCTCGGCCAGCAGCTGCACAAAATCCTCCTGGAGTTTCTTCTTCTCCTGCTGCAACTGGTAAATCTGTAGTTGCAACACCTGCTGACTACGCTGAGCCTTTTGGGCTGATTGCTGCAGCTTAGCACTGAAGCCCTGCCGGAGCTCTTCCATCTCCTCTTCGCACCGCCTCTGCTTTTCCTCATATACCTGGAAGGAAGATGGAGGAAACCAATGTTAGAAACTAGCACTGACATATAGCCAATTCCTTGGATTCTTAAGTTCATCACAGAATACAGGTAGTCCTCAACATATGACCGTTCATTTAGTGACCGTTCCAATTTATAATGGCACTGAAAAAAGTGACTTTATGACCGTTTTTCACACATGCGACCGTTGCAGCATTCCCATGGTCACATGATCAAAATTTGGATGCCTGACAACTGGTTCATATTTAAGACCATTGCAGTGTCCTGGGGTCATGCAATCACCATTTGCAATCTTTGACAAGCACAGTCAATGGGGAAGCCTGATTCACTTGAAAATCTTGTTACCAATTTAACAACTGCAGTGATTCACTTAACAAATGTAGCAAGAAAATTCGTAAAATGAAGCAACAGTCACATAACAAATTTCTCACTTAGCAACATAAATTCTGGGTTCAACTGTGGTCGCCAGTCGAGGACTACCTGTAGTCCCTTTGTATCCTGGGCTTTGTGTAACTGTGATCCTCCTTCCCAAAAGTTGCCTTTAACAAGGAGGTCAATGTTACTCCTTTGCATAACTGTAGCTCTTTTAAGTTCCAAGGAAGACAGTAAGTTGTGGGCTTTTTTTTTTAATTTGCATTTATATCCCGCCCTTCTCCGAAGACTCAGGGCGGCTTACACTATGTCAAGCAATAGTCTTCATCCATTTGTATATTATATACAAAGTCAACATATTGCCCCCAACAATCTGGGTCCTCATTTTACGTACCTTATAAAGGATGGAAGGCTGAGTCAACCTTGGGCCTGGTGGGGCTTGAACCTGCAGTAATTGCAAGCAGCTGCTGTTAATAACAGACTGTCTTAGCAGTCTGCGCCACTCAAGGCTTAAATGTTAAGTAAGGTTCTTACTGTTAAGTTCCTGTTAAGGAAGACCTGAACTATAAATATTAAAGGAAGACAGAATTATACTTCTAAGAGTGCCACAGTGGTTGTTCGAGACAGGAAAAGAACAAAGTTTGAGAAAGAGATTAAAACAGAGATGAAAATAGTGCAAAAATAAACAAAACCAGTCACATGATTTAGAGGGTGAAGCAAACTCTTTATAAAGACAAAATTACAACACTGAGATCTATTTGGCCATTTTAAAAATAAAAGCAAGGATAGTGATATATAAAATTCTGTATGGTGAAGAATTGGAAGGGAAAAATGGTTTTACATCTTTTCTAACACTACTCTGAGATTAAGTGAAGCTGCACAATAGAAGATTCAGGAACCAATATTTATTTGCATAGTACCTAGCTAAACTGAATTTTATTACACAATGGATCTACCAACTTAGATTACTTTAAAAGGGAATTAGACAAATTCACAAAGCACTTCACTATTAGTCATAATGGCAATATGCCACCTCCCAGATCAGAAGCAGCATACTCAGCACATAACAAAGCTATAACACTGACCTCTAGCTGACTACACTAAAATACAAGATTTTAGACTAGGGAACTTTTTATATGGCCCAACAGCAGTCTTCTTATTGATAAGAAGGTTTGCTGGCAAGAAGATTTTGCATGTAGGTGCATGCAACCATTTTTAGGTTACATTAGATCTCGGCAGAAATACTCCAAAATTACCCATCTATATCATAAATTATAATAAAATTATAAGATATATTCCAGGAATTATTTATATGGTGGAAAGATCAAAGGAATAAAAGTTGAAGCAGCTAATAAATAGAAGAACCAACCACAATAATGAAAATTAAATGATATTGCTAATTAATCCTTACAGAGGATTTTCTAGCAGTATTCCACTCGCTGCTGTAGACACCCAGCCTTTTTCTCCACTGAGGCTGCCAAAAAAAGGGAAAAACAAATCTGGCACTTGGCCTATCTGACCCTCAAGGAAGTTCATATTTCCTGCAAGTTGTTGAATATAATCCAACCAGTTCCAGCCCTAAACCAGCTGCTACATGGAAGTTGCCTACCAGTCACTGGTAAGGACAGCTTTCCTGCAGAAGCAGTTTTTAGAAAACAAACATTCCCTCCTGCCCCTGTATATCAGAAAGAGCAATAAGATACCCTCATTCCCACCCCCAGCTTACCTGGCAAATGGCCACCTCATTCTCATCCAGACTCTCTCTTAAATGCTGCAGCTCAGCTTCACGCTCCCTCAGCTTCTCTTCAAGTTCATGGACAAGAAGGGCTTCATCCGCGCCATTGTGCATAGGGGAACGTCCCTCACAGGAGCCACTGTCAGAGGAAGGGTGCCCACGGCCACTCAGGGAACCCGTGCTCTTGCTTGAGGATGACCGCCCACTGTCTGAATTTGATGGGCCAGTAAGACCGCGTGAGCTGCCGCTGCCATGGCTGTCAAGATTAGCATGGCCTATGGAGAGGCTGACTGGTTCTATTTGCTGGCTGCCCCCCGTGCTGTATGTGGGAAGGCTGGAGAGGGAATTACGCCCAGAGTCTGACATTGTCCCAGAGTGGGAACTGGTGCGGCAGCTCAAAGAACTGAGCTTCTCTGCAGTGGTTACAGCATTGGCACCAAAGAGCTGGGCTAGGCTGGATTGGCTCTCAGAGAGCACCGAAGTCCCAGGACACAGAACCAAGTGGCTCTGCAGTGGGAGGTTGCGGTTCTTGGGCATAACTGGCTTGAAGGCTGTGGGGCGAATTAGCGTCTTCTCTATGTTCTGAGAAACAGCAAAAAAGCAGAACTTAATGAAGGAAGGACAAATTAACTAAAAAACCCTCCCCTTAATACGTTCAGTAAGCCTCAAGCAGAAATACCACATTTCATAAAGTAAAAGATGGCTCCTCTTTATCCTCCTACAAGGCTAGTGGACGTTTGTGTCAAATAGTGCATCAGTTTTCTTTATCTGGTTATGAACAGTTCCCAGCCTAGGAAGGCTATCACTATTGGCCACTTACAGCCAACAGAGATAGAAACAACTCACAATCTTCTTTAATCAGTGTGGACCGGTTGGCAGATCTTCCTTACTCCTATGTTGCTAGAGAATCGGAGGGAGGATGGAGGGACCCTCTGATTGATATTATATGTTTTCTCAAAAGGTGAACCACATGCTTTCACTACAAAATTAAAGTGTAGGAAATGTTTGGCAGGCCCACTGGGGGAAGGACGAGCATTATGATTTTTCTTACTGTTCAATTTGAATTCATTGTCATATAGATCAGAAATTGGCAATCTGTAGCCTTCAAGCTTTTTTTTTTTTTTTTGGCAGTCCCCGCAAAACATTCAGGATAATGCCACAAAGATTCTTAGAATACGTATTGAATAAGAATGGCATAGTTTTCCTCTGTTATTTTATAGATGCCAAGTGAAATAAATATGTCTCCCAAAAACTGAACCTATCCATTTCATTTGTATGGAAAGAACTAAACCTCAAAAATTATTAAAGTGCCCCAAATTCCAGCTCTAGGTCTATGGGTGAAATCATCTCCTTTGGCTACCAGGGGGAAAAAAAATCAAAGGAAGCGTAAGTTCTTCAAGCCTAGTCACCAATAGATAATCTATCCTTGCTCTAGAAGGAAAGATCTAATGGTCCTGCCAAAATATTGCTGCTTCTTACCTTCTCAAGTTTCCCCGAAACAGGGACCAACTTGGGAGGTGGTCCACGGATGATGCCACTCCGTGGCTTCTCATCCTGGAGATCTTCTGCATCACTACAGGGGCTGATGGGGGATACAGCTTCAGTCCAGTCTTCTTCATTGCCGTAAGCATAGCTGGTCTTCTTTGTAGGGAGTCCATGGCACAGAAGCTCTTGGGAGCCAGCATTTCCACGCAGGGGGAAAGCACCAAACTCAGATGTGGCCTTATGGCAAGGCCGGCCTGAAATAAGGCTACTGACACTTCCCATGTTTGCAGGGGATGAGCTGGCACTAGTACAGAGTTGGGAAGCCCCTTCAGTGGCAGATTCAATGGAGACAGGCAAGGTCTGCACTATGGCCATGATGGTCACAGTAGAGCCTTTGCAGGTGATCTTAAAGAAAGAAAATATATATACCGCTATATATATATATATAAACTGAGAATAGGTGCTAAAGACAGTTAAATTACTTTGACCTTTGTGTTCTGGCTATTTTTATGAAATGCATAAAAATCTGAATTTCTGCAAAACTGGACTAAGAATTACATTCTGTGAGGATGGGTTCACATAACAAAAAACTATGCCTAAAGAAATAAACTATACTTTACCTTAATGTGTTGACCAGGATGATACAACATATTAACAAATGACCCAACCCCATTTTTTTTTCAGTCTAGTGTGCTGTCTGATTCCCAGCTACTTGTAAACTGTATCAAAGACAGTTGTTTGGAACTATGGTATTGATTCTGTTTATGATTGGATGATTGGCAAGAAATATATATTTTCTGTTACCAAAGTAATTAAAAGTTTAAAGAGATATCAAATTGCAATGAAACATAATATACTAACCGTAGCTGAAATCAAGACCCTTATTCTTTTTGTCCCATTTCAATATAATAAATTACTATTAATCATATTTAAATGATGGTTTTTAATGATATAAAACTGGGAAAAGAAATAGCAGTAGCTGATAGCTATACAGCTTTATTGAAAAATTTTACTACCAGTTTCATTAGAAACGGTTACTGCCTACTGTGCTAAAATAAATCACTTGAATGGCATTTCTCAATATTACTGTACTGTAGTCTTAAGTCATAGAAATTTGGTTCTTCAAAAGAAATGGAAGATAAGCTCTTTTGCCAATTGCCACTGGATAACAGTAGGCAATGCAACTTCTACTTCCTCCCCCTTCACATACCCACACTCAAGAGAGAGAGAGAGAGGAAGAGAGGGGGGAAACAGCAGCTTGTCTAACTTTCCCAACATTAATTCAATTTCCCATATATAAAACAGTGCATGTCCTTCCTCTGTCCCCTGCCATATAAGCATGTGTTTTCTGAAAATGAAAATGATATCAGCAGAAGAGATAGCAAAGAGATTCACACTCTTGCTGTGTCTAGAGAGAAGTGCGGGACAGAGCTCAATCTTGACTCAGGGTCCAATTCCCAGACCTGGCCTCTGTTAAGGACAACACAAGCCAGACCTTGGACTCCATAAAGTTGTTTATTAGTTCCCAGCTCCATGCTCTACCAGACTACGGGTCATTGGAAAGGTCTGTTAAAAATGCTAAATGGAGGAAGATGAAAGAAGTAGCTTTGGGGAGAATGGAAAACCTCAACAAGTAGAAAGAGACACAAAGAATAAGATAAAGAACAGAGACTTTGCATATTTTGCATCTCATTCATACAGAAGACATTAGTGATCCATCTATTTGATTCAACTGTTATGCAGAGACTGGTGTCAGTCTCAGAAACATGCTAGGAAACTTTGGGCCAGTCCAACTACCGTACAATGTTGTTTGTAAAGGAGAATTGGACAACAGAGTGTTATGTATGGACTGCCATGAGCTTTTGGAGAAAAGGTAGGATAAAAAATAAACATTCTAAATTAGACTGGGTAATTTATGGTTCAGCATATTACAAATCCCACCTATATGTGCCTTTACTGGTATTTTGTGGTCATAATATAATAGTTATGATAGCCCTAATTAAAGCATAATATGGATTACTTATTTGAACGTACCAATTTAGCATACCATGTCAATACAACAACTGTACTTTGTTATATTAAGTTTAGCATATTATGCGAATCCAGCCAAAAAACATCAAAATGTAGATTAAGAGGGCCAGGAAATTATATTATAGCCTACTTTCCATGGATGGCGATGGTAATGTTTTGTTTTTTCCTTCCCTTGATTCAGGCAGACTTGCTAAATAAAGCATCAGATCTTAGAGACTCTGTTGTTTGCAAATCTTCCCATATTTCTCATGCCCTGGAGTTCTTACGCAGATGCTGTGTTTATATGAAAACCTAACTCAATTTTACTGGGATGAGGTGTTCGGGTGGGAGGGATGGTTTCTCTGTTTTGTTTGCTGAAAATGCCTCATGTCTAATTTTGTTTCTATTCAGTGTTGTTCTAAACAGATGCTGTATATGAGCTCCTATGTAAGTGTGTGTGTGTGTATAAGTATATGTGCATACAAAATATCTAAATCTGAAAGATTCAGTATAATTAATTTAATGTCCCGCTGCCGACCTCACAATTATTCAGCAGCAGTGAAGCTTCTATGCATGTGTCACAGTACATACACACATCTATACATACAATCGTTCAGACAGAGAGACCTCTTGCACACATACCCAAGTGGCAGGAATAGAATAAGATCCACTATAATTTAAAGAAAATTTTAACCTGCTACTTTCTAGGCATCTTAGGAGGTAGGGGGCTGTTCCTCTCTCAGGCTTTTATTTCAAAGAAGCATAATGTCACCTAACAGGGGAAATAATAATAGCCCAAAACGTTCTCATCTGGAAAGAAGATAAGCCTCTCCTGGCCCTTCAAGCTCTGGGGGTTAATGTGGATGACTATACCGTGATGGTTTATTTCAGCTGCCTCTCCTAAGTATAAAGGGCTGGTATGGGTAATTGTAATAATAGATTTATATGCCTCCAAGAAAATTTGAGTGTGTCTGTTGTCCACCTGCTTTGGCACTGTGAAATGTTCACAAGCATTTTCCTTCTGCAGTTGTTCACGTCTCATGGACCAAAAACGTTACATAAAATGTTTTCGTAAATCCATCCCAGAATACCACTTGTGCCTTCTGCAAGAACATTCTCCCGTTAATTAACATGAAGTGTAGGAGGCACTTTACCCCTTCAGGATCCGCAGAATATTATCTGGGGTGATAAATATGAGGATTCCAGGAGAGTTTTCCATGCTTTGGCAACAACAAAGGAAAGCACTGAGATGGGGGATGGGGTGGGGGAGTCCAAATAGCAACCACAGTAACAGCTGCCCCCCTCCACTTCTGCCAACTTGGCCTCCCCCTCCCTTTGCTGCTGCCTATAGAACAGATTTCCTTTTTATAACCTGCCCTCTGTGCTGTGCTTTAAATAGAAAACGCCTGTATCTCCTGCTCCTGCTGGCAGTTCAGGATCATGAAGTGGAACTAACTCGCATTTATTTTAACCTTAGGCACTAGACCAGCCCTTGCTCAGCTCCATTTTGGGCAGAGCTGGATGTCACTAGCACTGCAAAAACAACACATCTGCAAAGGGATGCTGAGGAGATAGAACAACTCCTATGACCTCTGATTTAATATTTTGGCTATGCTTCTCTCTCTCTCTCTTTTTTTTTACAAACATTTGCTTCTGTCCCACTGTCTTCTCTCTAATGAAAGCCAGGCTCCTCCAATAATCCCCAGGGTAAGGGGGCTTAAGAGTTCATTGCACTTTTACTGGGATGATTAAAATGAAAGACTCTTGTTCTTGTTTTTAAAACAAGGACAAGTCTCTGGATAAGGCCTCTTAATTTACACCTATAAATGCAAATATGTAAATCAGAATTACAGCTAGTCCTTGACTTACAAGCATTATTTAATGACCATTTAATGACTCATGACCAGTTCTCTCTCTTATAATTGTTCTAGCACCCCCAAAGTCAGATGACCAAACTTCGGATGCTTGGCAACTGACGTGTATTTAAAATGGTTTCAGTGTCATGGGGCCCTGAGGGTGTCATTTGCTATCTTCCTAGGGAGCTTCTGATAAGCAAAGTTAATGGGGGAAGTCAGATTCACTTAATGACCGCATGATAATAATATAATAATAAAAATAATATTTTAATTTGTAACCCGAAGGACTCAGGGCGGTGCACAGCCAGAATAAAAATACAAAGAGAAACAATACATATAATATTAAGAACACCCCTTAAAAAACTTATTCAATTGGCCAAAAATTTAAAATACAATGACACCCTATAAAAATTTACAAAAATTTAAAACCCATAAAAGTAAATTAAAATTTTTTAAATCAAGCCAGTCCAAGCCAGTCCAGGGGGAAGTTCGTTCCTCAGGGTAGGAGCCCCCACAGAGAAGGCCCTCCCCCTGGGGGCCGCCAGTCGACATTGTTTGGCTGACCGCACCCTAAGGTTAACTTAACAGTGTAGTAATTCTCGTAACCATGGCAAAAAAGTCATAAAATGAGGCACAACTCATTTAACATCTGTCTTGTTTAGCAAAGGGAATTTTGGGCTCAATTGTGGCTGTAAGTTGAGGACTATCAGAGGACTAACAGAGGACTATCTGTACTGTAGACTAAGGCAACCATCAATTCTGGCGGGAACAAAAAGTGCAGTGTTTCCCCCCCAAATATGGTCAGAAACTTGACAAGATGTGAGTACTGGACATGATTCTATGATTCCTATAGGGGGTCTCTCTCAATATTGTGAATGAAGCTCCCATTATTTCTAACCATCCCCAGCCATGCTGACAGATGCTGCTGGAGTTGTAAGAAAAAATAAAATAAAAAAACAATTCATTCAGTTATCCCTATTTCTCACAGATTAAACATACTTTACACCAAGTTTTCTTCTTTGGCTACTATTGTTCATCAATCCAAGACGTTTGCTTCATTAACGATTATTTCTATATTATTCCCCTTTTCTATGTCATCTCTCCTTTCCTTATTCCTCTCTGCCCTCCCTCTCACCCTCACCCACAGCTGTGTGTACATTTAATCTCCTGCTGTTAACTATACTCCATGCATCAGATGAAGTGGGCTGTGATCCATCAAAAGCTTATGCCATAAGAAACTACTTTGCCCAGTACATGATATACGGTAAGCACAGTTTGTTATTTTTGCCACCAAAAAACCCAAGCACAGCTACTCCTCTAGAAACATTAGGAGGGAATCCTCCTGGACCATAATCTGGGTACTATCAGGATATTCTGGGCTGTAGCTCACATAATTCCTCACTGGCATGGTCACTTCTTCTTTGGCTAGAACTGCAAGTTGCCTGAGGTTGAATAATTCTGTTCAGTTCAGTATTCTTTGCACTCACTGGCAGCAACTCCATGTTTTTCGATTCTACTTGTAGACCTCATGATGCTAGTTAGTAGACCCAGAATATTAACAGAATAACAAAATAAGAGAGTTGGAAGGCATCTTGGAGGTCTTCTAGTCCAACTCCCTCCTCAAGTAGGAAACCCTATACCATTTCAGTCAAATGGTTGTCTCTGCTTAAAAACTTCCAGTGAAGGAGTACCTACAACACAAGTGCCAAACTCGCTGTGTCACGTTGCCATCACATGATGTTTAGCAACGTTTTTCCCATTCACAAAGCCGGGGTTGGTGTTGTGACTCCAGCCCCCGAACCTGGCCCCATGCCCAAAAGTGACTCATAAAGTGAGGGGGAAGGGCCAGTAAGGCTTACCTCGGGAGCACCGATTCCTTTGGCTCGGCTCCAGGAGCCAGAACCAGACCAGTCGGAGGACGTAATGAGGCCGTCATCCCCTGATTCCTCCCTTCCCCAGGCTACGCCTTCAGACCCAGCTGATAATAATAATAATCAAGCTTGGCTTGACCCGCGCTTCAGAAGATTAGAGATGTGGCTTCATCAAAAGAAAGGGTGGGGCTCACAGGATATATAAGGAGCTTTGGGACTGCTCTCATTCCACGGGAAGCAAAAGTTTAGCTGAACTGTTTCAAAAAGAGCTGAAAGTCTTGCTACATGAGTCATTTGTTTGAACTTTGGCAGGCAGCTGTGATTTCTCTGCCAAGACTGATAAGAGCTGTGAATCCACTGGCTGAAGGCCAGCTCGTGGGTCTGAAGTGGGGAAGGAGACAGAACAGTTGGCATGGCCTGCGCATGACGCATCCGACCAGCGGGCTGCCAGTTGGACACCCCTGACTGACAACTTCTGGAGGCAAGTTGTTCCACTGATTAATTGTTCTGTCAAGAAATTTCTTAGTTCTAAATTGGTTCTCTCCTTGATTAGTTTCCATCCACTGCTTCTTGTCCTGCCTTCAGGTACTCTGAAGCAGGGGTCCCCAACCCTCAGGCTGTGGCCCACTGCTGGTTCAAAACTGGGCCATGAGAGCAGCAGATGTTTCACAAGAACCTGACACTTGCACAAGTGGAGAGCTACATGCGTGAAAGATGGGTACTTGTGCTCACAACTTGCGTGAGCAGTGGGAACTTGCGCTTGTATAAATGAAGCTATGCACATGCCCATGCCCATGCCCATGAATCACATGGAACTATCCTCCTTTCCCCCCTTGCACCAGGCCTCCAAGCCAGAAAGGTTGGGGGCCACTGCTCTGGAGAATAAATTGACACCCTCTTCTTGTGGCAGCCCCTTAGATATTGGGTCATGCTATCATGTTAACCTAGTCCTTCTTTTCATTAAACTAGACATACCCAATTCCAGCAACGGTTCTTTATATGTTTTAACCTCCAGTCCCCTAATTATCTTTGTTGGCCTTCTCTGCACTCTTTTTAGAGTCTCAACATCTTTTTTACATTGTGGCGACCAAAACTGGAGGCAGCATTCCAAGTATGGTCTTACCAAGGCATTATAAAGTGGAATTAACACCTCACTATCAGCATTGACAGAATACCAGCTTCTCCTTTTTTAATTTCTTTTTAATGTTTAAAATATTACCAAGCAGACCAAGGCAAAGGGTGGTATTTGTAAGCACATTGGTACCCCAGGCACTACACTAGAGATCTCAGAAAAAGACCCATGGACAGTCAATTTTGACAGGGAAGGGAACACATGGTTGGATCAAAGCTTTGGGCTGGTGGAAATAAAAGATCAAATGCAATTTGTCCAGGGTCATGGATGTATGTAGGCAGAAATGATACCATGTGTAGTAAGTTGTCATCGTTCAAATGAGGTGAATTGTGTAATATGAATCAATTGCATCCCAACATAATTAACGTATGTCAAATAATCCATATCATTTGCATAATAACATCATAATGTACATGGTATCATGGTGGCTAATGGTCATCTTAAGTTTGAAATTAGAAATGTGAAATTTTATTTATTTATTTATTTATTATTCGAATTTTTATACCGCCCTATCTCCCAAAGGACTCAGGGCGGTTCACAGCCTTATAAAACATAAGAATAAATACAAATTAAAACAACAATTAAAAAACTTATTACATTAGGCCAAATTTAAAACTATCGTTAAAATAATACAAAACCCCATTTAAAACTAACTTTAAAACTAAACTCTAGGCCAGCCCCGCACAAATAAATAGATGTGTCTTAAGCTCGCAGCGGAAGGTTCGGAGGTCCGGAAGTTGGCGAAGACCTGGGGGAAGCTCGTTCCAGAGGGTGGGGGCCCCCACAGAGAAAACCCTTCCCCTGGGTGTCGCCAGTCGGCACTGCCTGGCGGACGGCATCCTAAGGAGTCCCTCTCTGTGAGAGCGTATGGGTCGGTGGGAGGCAGTCAGTGGCAGTAGGCGGTCCCGTAAGTAACCCGGCCCTATGCCATGGAGCGCTTTAAAGATGGTAACCAAAACTTTGAAGCGCACCCGAAAGGCCACAGGTAGCCAGTGCAATCTGCGCAGGAGTGGTGTCACATGGGAGCCACAAGGGGCTCCCTCTATCACCCGCGCAGCTGCATTCTGAACCAACTGAAACCTCCAGATGCTCTTCAAGGGGAGCCCCTTGAATCAGAAGAATTCAAAATTAAAAAGTCAGAGGAAACAATAGAGTGACCACAAGTGGGGTGGGGAGAGAAAGAAAGCCAAAAAAAACAGAGAACTGTGTTTAAATCAGTTAAATTGGACTGCAAAAACTGAGCAAAGGAGTAACTTTTCTGTTCTGGGCGTTGAAGGGCATTAGCGGAAAGATGTCAACAATAAACAACTGAATTTGGGGAGGTGTACATTTTTACAGAGTAGCAATTTGAGTATTCAGGACAGAACAGATTTTATCAGTGAGCTTTCAACCAAATTAAAGATTTTGCTCCTACATATCGCAAAACATTCTGTAACTACTAAGTGGGCAGAATTTAAGATCTGAACAATGAGATAGAAAGCCTGGTGATGTGATCTCTTTTAGAGAGCAGCTGCTTCTTTAAAGATATAATAGTGATCATAAACAAGCCTATGAGACTCTCCAGTTCAACTTACCAACTGACTTATCGTGCTTTAAAATAATTCCCTATGTCTATCACAAATTTATTACTGTTCTAAGAGGAAAAGGGATCTGTAGCAGCTCTATTAAGTATGCCACATTGAGCTGCAAAGTCCAAAATGGCAGAAAGGAAAATTGTTTTTATTTGTCACTTTTAGTTATTGTCCAGATTTTTGAAATCCAGAGACTTCCTACACTCCAAGCAATGGTGACAGAATGTAACTGAGAAAGTGGGCCAATGTACTCATCAATCCAGATTAATGGATTTATTGAATCCATTAATCCATGAAATATTTATTATACATGTAGTAATCTTACAGTGGGGTCACCCACAAGAGTTGGCATATAACTTTGTATTTGGAGATAATCGTAGGCTTCATTCTTCATCGTTTGATGAATAGGAGGGTACATAACAGAACTGAAAAGAATTATCTTAAAAGTCTTCATTTCAATGAACGGAACAAGTTGATAACTGATTATACTGAAGGATGACTTTCTGAACTAATCACCGACAAAGTCACTCTTTCACAATTAATTGACTTAATTTTAAAATACGGGTGGTCATCGACTTACAACAGTTCATATAGTGACTGTTCAAAGTTACAACAGCACTGAAAAAAGTGACTTATGATAGTTTTTCACACTTATGACCATTGCAGCATCCCCAGTCCTGTGATCTGAAGTCAGACGCATGGCAATTGTTACATATTTATTATGATTACAGTGTCCCCATGTCATGTGATCCCCTTTTGCAACCCTCTGACAAGCAGAGTCAATGAGGAAGCCAGATTCACTTAACAACCGTACTGCTAACTTAACAATGGCAATGATTCACTTAACAACTATGGCAAGAAAGGCAATAAAATGAGGCATTGAACAAATGTCTCACTAACAAATTTTGGGCTCAGTTCTGGTCGTACATTAAGCACTACGTGTACACTAGTTTTCTTGGCTACACAATAAAAAAAACTGTTAAAAGCATAAAAGCAGCATGAACTGTAACACTCAAAAGGGTTTTCTTATGTTCAAATACCGAAGTATGTTATGTCCATGTGGCTGGATATGCAGTTTTATAGATTTGAGATTCTTCTTAAGATCACTAAGGGAGGGTCCTACTTCCTATTGGGCAGCCAATAAATGTTAAACAAATAAATGTGGCTTAAGAAAACTCGCATTAAGCATACCAAATAAGGTTTAAGCCATTCAGTCTGGCCAACTAGACAGCTAAATTAAAATCAAACCAACCCCTCCCCCCAAAAAAAATAAGATGATAAGATAAGATAAGGGGCCGGGATAGCTCAGGCAATAGAGAAGCCTGTTATTAAAAACACAGAGCCTGCAATTACTGCAGGTTCGAGCCCGGCCCAAGGTTGACTCAGCCTTCCACCCTTTATAAGGTAGGTAAAATGAGGACCCAGATTGTTGGGGGGGCAATAAGTTGACTTTGTAAAAAAAATATACAAATAGAATGAGACTATTGCCTTATACATTGTAAGCCGCCCTGAGTCTTCGGAGAAGGGCGGGGTATAAATGTAACAACAACAAAAAAAAGATAATCCCCGCGCCCGGAAAGCGCGGGGATTCCGTTTTCCGGGCGCGGGGATTCCCAAATTGTTCACTCACAGCATGGAAGTCAAGGAAAAACTTTTCAAATCCTCATCATTCATTTAAGGTATGCTGAGAACCATGGGGGAATTTTGGGAGTGAAATTAAAAACAGAGAAACCAAAAATGTAACCGCTATCTTATTCCATATGTTTTGATCTAAAGGTTGACAATATAAACTCAGAGGTACTTAATTCAAATTAGCTTCCCTGATTAAAATTGTCATATGTCATATTCCTTACATGTGGTTGCATGTAAGGAACTGGAACAGAGTGAAATCTGCTGCCATTATTCAGGGCAGAGAGCCTGTCCATCTGGCCGAGCTTTGTCTACACCAGCAGCTCCCCAGGGTCTCAGACAGTGACCTTTCTATCAACCACTATTTCATCCTTTTAACTAGAAATGTCAGAGAATGAACCTAAGACCTTTTGTGTTCAGTAGCCTATGAAGGAGGGAAAATGCCTCACACTTAACATGTACACCAATTCACATACAAGTATTCTACGTTCATTAATCTGGCACAACCAACATTTTATGTTCTCAGTCTGATGCAGCATAATAAGGGGCGTGCATAAGAGCACATGTGTGCCTACTGTTCCTGTCCTATTGTTTCTTTTCATTATATCCAATTAATATAGTTATTATATACTCATGCTTATATATATGCTTATATATTGTTTAGTTATTTCATGCTTATGCTTATATATACTGTGTGACAAAATAAAATAAAATAAAATTTTTAAAAAATAACTTTCTAATTCAGGGGTCTTCAACCTTGGCAACTTTAAGCCTGGCGGACTTCCAACTCCCAGAATTCAAAACTGGCTGGGGAATTCTGGGAGTTGAAGTCTGCCAGGCTTAAAGTTGCCAAGGTTGAAGACCCCTGGTCTAGTTCCTATAAGCACGTTTGAAAAAGACAATGCTGTTGTCAACATTTTTCTTGGTTGTGGCTAAATCCCCTTAGAGAAGCAACTCAGTCACAAACCAAATGGTATAAACAATAGGTCTGAAAGGCTAAAGTTAGAATAGGCCCTCTGAAAACTACCCAAAGGCAGATCACAATCTGATAGCCTGATCTTGAAGAGAAGATCAGGATCACATGACATTAGCTTAGTTATCTGGGGAGTCTTCATCTCCCAATAAACAATTGCCTACAGTTGGCACAAATCAGTTAATCTTACTTAATGGCCTTCAAGAGAGTGAATCAGACTACAGCTCTATCATTCCTAATCAGCATGACATTAGTTAAAACTAGAATATTTTTTTAAAGCCACCATTTTTTCAAAACCTTTTCTATGGCAACTGTTGTATGTGATTAGAAATACTCAGGAGGCAGCATTAATATAAAAATAATGATGTCACAAAAGTAATCCACAAAAGCTGCAGAAGTATAAAAAATGTGAGGCTACCCACCCACAATGACCATATATCAAAGCTGAAGCAAAATCCTTCTGCTATAAGCATAGCCAAAAAACTAAATTTAATTTCATGTACATGTACATAACATAAACTGACAAAAAAATACAGAGATCTTGATGGGCTTTATGACTACATAATAGTATACCCAGCTACAGGAAACAGTAAATACTAATGGCTTTTAAGAGATTCTACCAGTGACAAGTATTCTTCCTGCTGTGTTAAGGTTTCTAGGTTTAAAAGGAATCCCAAATGGAGCATGTTATAATAATCTAGTTTGGATAAAATTTACAACTGAAAAAAGTTCAGCAAAGCATTTTCCAACATTTATCTTTTGAAGGAAACATGCCCGTTCCAGCTCACACTTGCTACTCCTACTCTTCCAGAGTAGACATCTGTCCCAAAACTAGATCTGTATTGCAAGCAGTCTCCTGCTGCTTTAGACCCTGTTTAATGTCAGGATCCTCTTGTTTGTGGCATAATCAACATCACCCAGCAACCACAGAGCTAAAGGATTATGGGTGAAATAATCCACCAACAGCAGTAAGGCAGAAGCTGTAGTAGGAAACAAAGCTGCTGTTTTCATGCAAATATGGCTTCAACCAATGAACCTGGAACTCCAGGGAGGTCCTGAATTTGACTTCACAGCAGGGTCATTCTCAGAGACAACAGCCTAAGAAACTTGCACACTGCTACTCAGGCCTAGCACCAAGACAAAAGAGCTCAATAAGGTCAGTTCAGGGGAGACTGTTTTTGAAAACAGAAATAAAGATATAGAGACTCAAATATCAGAAGAAAACATAACTAGTTTTTTAATAAGCAAATCCCCAAATAGGATGTGAAATCCTAAAACTGAGAAAGTAGAACTGATGAGTTCTTTGTTATGGAATGCATTTGATGATGACGGTTAGCAACTGTAAAGTCAATAGCTTAATGGGATTTCATAAAATCAAATTTCAAATGGTCTCTACCTGAACAGAACAGAACAGAACAGAACAGAACAGAACAGAATAGAATAGAATAGAATAGAATTTTTTATTGGCCAAGTGTGATTGGACACAAAAGGAATTTGTCTTGGTGCATATGCTCTCAGCATATTATAATTATAAATATAATTCTTCCTAAAACTATGTCATGATATAGTTCCACATTTAAGAAAACAATTCAAAAGTTTTCTGTTTAAACCAAAGATTTCAAAATACTAATATTGTAGCTTAATCAATGAGATCTTAGAGATTATTCTTAAGAGTGATCAGTATTTGAGTGAAGGATTGCCTCTAGTAGTCTCTATTTGTTAAGGGTGGTCTACCATCTCTATCGATCATGATCATGTAATACATGAAGCCATGGTTTGCTTAACTACATTTTGCTGAATGAACTTGAATTGACTGAGTTCACATACTTACTAAGCCCATATCAATCACATTACAACCTAGTGCCGTATGTAAACTTACCTCTTATTAATAGAATTATAACTATAGTCTTGTTTTCAATTGACTTTTTATTTTCCTTAAGAGAAAGCATAATGAATTAAACAGCATTTTATTCCTTCAGTTCTTTAATATCAGAAGTCCAGAATCTCTTTCCAGATCAAGAATTAAATACATACATAAAAATTAAATCTGGGAGAAGCCAAATTTGTGATTGTCAAAAATGTAACACGACATATAGAAAGCCTGATATCCTTCTACTCATATATGTAAGAGGTTATAAAACAAATAATACAAGAAAGCAGGTGGGAGGAGGGGTGGGGGAGTATTCAGAGCCACAATGATAATTAGGTATTCTTACTAGATTCAAGGAAGGTAATGAAGCCATTTTCTAAGTGATACTGAATAGCTTCCGATGGACATGTATGACTGCGGTTGGCAGCCTGTTTTATGGGTTCTGCATTGTTAGAACTGTAATTTAAATGGCTAATCAGAAGTAATTTGAAAGGCCATTAGTGTGTTCCGCCACATCCTTCTCCAGCCAGAAGCCATCCAGTTAGACTGGACATACAAAGATACCAGCCTGGGGTAATAAGCTGGGATAGCGGGATCAAAACACCAATGCCATCTCTGTTCCGACTCCATGGAGCTCACATTTACAGCCTATGACTCAAATCTTATCTCAAAGATTCAGGGGACAGATTTTATTTATGTCCAGAATCTGATCAATTGCAAAATTTTGCAAAATGCAAAAATAATGTTTTTTCTCTAGTTAAACTTATATAGCCTCTTGCAATTTGTTATTATCTCCTGTACAACACAGCCATTATTTTATGTTTTTAAGCACCAAAGATACAGCAAATTTTTTCACACTAAATTTATTAAGCATAGGCCATCTCAACACAAAGGCACTGTCACAGTAAGATGCTCTGTGAAGAAGAATAAGGCAGAGGTTACACAAGGTATACACAATGGGATAAAATGGCATGGAGAATCTAAAAAACACATTAAATCTCAGACTAAAAACAAGCTGCAGGAATGGAATAAATCCCTTGAAGAGCAGTTCCTCATCAGGACAGGTTTGTAATAGCTGCATATACACAGATCTAATGAATTATGATCACTTTGAGTCAGTGAATGCTGGCTAGATGTGAAAGAGCAGACCACCCAGAAAAGCACCTACTGTACGCCAATCAGGGACATAATTCAAAAGGGGCATAATTAAGTTAACTTGGCAGGGAATCTCCACATGTATTTGAAATAAGGTAATGAAAACAATAATTCTCCTCCTTTCATTGAATGGTCCGTGTTTATATGTATGTAGCAGGGGAGGATAGGATTTTCAGTCCTGCCATGATTTGCAATAGCACAGGAAAGCAACTTCTGCTTCCAGGCAGATGATTTCACAAGACTCTGCCCCTTTTATTTCATTCCATTCTGCCCCAATGATGTCTAATTCAAAGTGAACAGGGATGATTTTATCTGCAAAAATATGTCACAGAGAATGCAGAAAATCAGGGGCCCGGTAGCCTCTTTTATTTATTTATTTATTTATTATTTAAATTTATATACCGCCCTATCTCCCAAAGGACTCAGGGCGGTTCACAGGCATATAAAACATCGATACATAAAATTAAAATAATCTTTAAAAAACTTATTCCAATGCCCTATCATTAAAATAGAAATATAAATATTAAAATCAATTAAAACCCCTATAGAATTTAAAATCTAAGCCAGTCCTGCACAGATGAATAAATGTGTCTTGAGCTCGCGACGGAAGGTACGAAGGTCCGGAAGTTGACGGAGTCCTGGGGGGAGCTCGTTCCAGAGGGCGGGAGCCCCCACAGAGAAGGCCCTTCCCCTGGGCGTCGCCAGACGACACTGCCTAGCTGACGGCACCCTGAGGAGTCCCTCCCTGTGAGAGCGCACGGGTCGGTGAGAGGTATCTGGTCGCAGTAGGCGGTCCCAGATAACCGCCCTATGCCATGGAGCGCTTTAAAGGTGGTCACCAAAACCTTGAAGCGCACCGAAGGCCACAGGTAGCCAGTGCAGCCTGCGCAGGATGGGTGTTATGCGGAGCCACGAGGGCTCCATCTATCACCCGCGCAGCCGCATTCTGACTAACTGTAGCCTCCGGATGCCCTTCAAGGGAGCCCCATGTAGAGAGCGTTGCAGTAATCCAGGCGAGACGTCACGAGGGCGTGAGTGACCGTGCATAGGGCCTCCCGGTCCAGAAAGGCGCAACTGGCGCACCAGGCGAACCTGGTAGAACGCTCTCCTGGAGACGGCCACAAATGATCTTCTAGAGACAGCCGCTCATCCAGGAGGACGCCTAAGTTGCGCACCCTCCATCGGGCCAGTGACTCGCCACCGATGGTCAGCCGCGGATTTAGCTGACTGTACCGGGATGCCGGCATCCACAGCCACTCCGTCTTGGAGGGATTGAGCTTGAGCCTGTTTCTCCCCATCCAGACCCGTACGGCCTCCAGACACCGGGACAGCACTTCGATAGCTTCGTTGGGGTGGTCCGGTGTAGAAAAGTACAGCTGGGTGTCATCCGCATACAGCTGGTACTTCACACCGAAACCACTGATGATCTCACCCAGCGGCTTCATGTAGATGTTAAACAGAAGGGGCGAAAGAATCGACCCCTGCGGCACCCCACAAGTGAGGCGCCTCGGGGCCGACCTCTGCCCCCCTGTCAACACCGACTGCGACCGGTCGGAGAGATAGGAGGAGAACCACCGATAAACGGTGCCTCCCACTCCCAATCCCTCCAATTTTCTACCATTGAATGTATAAAATTTCTTAGTCAGAAAAGATGCTACCAGATGCCTTCTGATTTTTTGCTACCATAGACTAACAAGTTCTGCAGTGGCCTGCAGGAGAGTCTTCTGTTTTAAACAAAGTTGGTTATGAGATTCTGTAAATACACTAAAAAAGTGACGAAGAGTAAGCCCAAACGTGTTCGATCATATTAGTGTCTTTTCTGAGGATCTGGCCCACGGCACGGCTGAGGAACTGGTCGTGGCCTGGGAGCGGGCCGCGGCCGGGGCCCTGGACAGTGTCGCGCCTTTGCGGCCTCTGACCCGGCGTAGATCTCGTCCGGCCCCTTGGTTCTCCGAGGGGCTGAGGGAGATGAAACGCCGGAGAAGACGCCTAGAGAGCACCTGGAGGTCCAGTCTCTCCGAAGCTGATCAGACACTAGTTAGGACCTATTCTAGGACCTACCTAGTGGCAATGAGGGAAGCGAGGCGCTCCTACGCCTCCACCCTCATTGCGTTGGCAGATAACCGCCCGGCCGCCCTGTTTCGGGTGACCCGCTCTCTCCTACATCAGGAGGTGCGGGATGACCCTTTGCAGGGACGAGCCGAGGAGTTTAGTGGTTATCTATACGATAAAATCGCTCAGCTGAGGGACGGTCTGGACCGAATTTGGGATGATCCAAGCGAGGGAGAGGAGGCACGTCTTGTTGAGCACATTTGGGATGAGTTTGACCCTGTGGCTCCCGAGGACGTGGACAGGTTGTTGGGGAGGCTTCACGGCACGACATGTTTACTGGACCCGTGCCCTTCCTGGCTGGTACTGGCCACTCAGGCGGTGACACGAGGCTGGCTCCAGAGGATTATCAACGCTTTGTTGGACGGGGTTTTCCTGCCGCCTTGAAAGAGGCGGTGGTGAGACCCTCCTTAAGAAGCCCTCTTTGGACCCAGCTATTTTGGGTAATTATCGCCCAGTTCCAACCTTCGCTTTGTTGCGAAGGTTGTAGAGAGTGCCGTGGCGCGACAGCTGCCCCAACACCTGGATGAAGATGTCTATCTAGACCTGCTCCAGTCCGCTTCCGACCCGGATACAGCACGGAGACAGCTTTGGTCGCGTTGGTGGATGATCTCTGGAGGCCAGGGACAGGGATATTCCTCTGCCCTGGTCCTATTAGACCTCTCAGCGGCATTCGATACCATCGATCATGGTATCCTGCTGCGCGGTTGGGGGATTGGGAGTGGAGGCACCGATATCGGTGGTTCTCCTCCTATCTCTCCGACCGTCGCAGACGGTGTTGACAGGGGGCAGAGGTCGACTGCGAGGGCCTCACTTGTGGGGTCCCACAGGGTCGATTCTCTCGCCTGCTGTTCAACATCTACATGAAACCGCTGGGTGAGATCATCAGTGGTTTCGGGTGAGATACCAGCAGTACGCTGATGACACCCAGTTGTATTTTTCCACCCCGGACCACCCCAATGAAGTTGTTGAAGTGCTGTCCCGGTGTTTGGAAGCTGTACGGGTCTGGATGGGGAGAAACAGGCTCAAGCTTAATCCTCCAAGACGGAGTGGCTGTGGATGCCGGCACCCGATTCAGTCAGCTGCAGCCGCTGGCTGTTGGAGGCGAGTTACTGGCCCCAAAGGATAGGGTGCGCAACTTGGGTGTCCTCCTGGATGATCGGCTGTCGCTTGAAGATCATTTGACGGCCGCTCCAGGAGGGCCTTCCACCAGGTTCGCCTGGTTCGCAGTTGCGCCTTCCTTGATCGGGATGCCTTATGCACAGTCACTCATGCGCTCGTTACCTCTCGCTTGGATTACTGTAATGCTCTCTACATGGGGCTCTTGAAGTGCACTCGGAGGCTTCAGTTAGTCCAGAATGCAGCTGCGCTGGTTATAGAGGAGCTACACGTAGCTCCCATGTAACACCGCCTCCTGCGCAGACTGCACTGGCTGCCTGTGGCCTTCCGGTGCACTTTAAGGTGTTGGTTATGACCTTTAAATCGCTCCATGGCTTAGGACCTGGGTACTTACGGGACCGCCTGCTGTTACCACACACCTCCCACCGACCCGTACGCTCCCATAGAGAGGGACTTCTCAGGGTGCCGTCCGCCAAACAATGTCGGCTGGCGGGCCCAGGAAGGGCCTTCTCTGTGGGGGCTCCCACACTCTGGAACGAGCTTCCCCCGGGTTTACGCCAAATACCTGACCTTCGGACATTTCGTCGCGAACTCAAGACTCATCTTTTTATCCGCGCGGGGCTGGCTTAAATTGGGATTTTAATGTTGAATTTTATTAATTTTAAACGGGGTTTTTTAACGTGGTAAATTTTAATTATTGGGCTAATTTAAATAAGTTTTTTAAATCATATTTTAAACTTGTATATTGTATGTTCGGTTTTATTATGCCTGTACACCGCCCTGAGTCCTTCGGGAGAAGGGCGGTATAAAAATCAAATAAAATAATAAATAAATAATAAATAATTTTCTGTAACTTCATATCCCACAGCTCATCAGTAAATCAGGGAGCATGCTCGGATTAATGCACAGAAAGAGACTACTTTGAACAGTGGTCTCACTTTCTTCACATTCCAGGACTCAACAAGGCTGCATCTCTGGGGGAAACCCCAAACACCAGTTGAAAAGCACTAGGATAAAGAAGATGCCTGATAGAGATTATTCTAATTGCTCCTCCACCAAACTGATAGGGGACATGATTGAGATGTATAAAATTATGCATGGTGTGGACAGACTGAACAAGGAGAAGCTGTTTTCCCCTTCCCAGAATACTAGAACCAGAGGTAAAGTAACAGTAACAGAGTTGGAAGGGACCTTGGAGGTCATCTAGTCCAACCCCGTTCACGCAGAAGCCCTATACTAGGGATTCGAACTGCCAAACTGCCAACCTTTCTAATCGACAAGCTCAGCATCTTAGCCACTGAGCCACCTAGCCAGACTAGGTCACCCAGTGAAATTGAATTCTGGCAGATTCAGCACAGACAAGAAGAAATACCATTTTACATAATGTGTAATTAAACTCTGAAATCCACTACCACAATATGTGGTGTTGGCTACTAGCTTGGCTGGCTTCCCAAAAAGTTTGGACCAATTAACAGTAGTCATGGGGATGGCTATTAGCCTTGATGGCCGTGTGACTGCCTCTGAAGGCCATGTCCCCATAGACCGGCAGACCTTTTGTGACACTGTTGGAACAGACGGCTGGATCAGATGGGTCAGGGGTGTTTGATCCAGCAACACACTGTTTCTGCTCGTGTACTACCAGCTTTGGGATGAATTCAGGGCCATTCAGGCAGCAAAGTAGAAAGTACAGTATTTGCACTGTTGTTAATTTGTATCTGCAGCCCAATTTCTAATGCAAGCACGCATAATAAGTCATGTGAGGAGCAGGATACCAGCTCATAGTTAAAGTGTCACATAAGATCATCACCATACCTCCAGCTTCCACAACTTGAATTTGCATGGCTTAAAGCTAAAAATAAGAAAAGCAAATCTAGGACGTTCCCATTCCTGCCAGCAACATTTCTATGATGCATGCAAAGTCTGCAAATTCATCTACCACTTTCTTTGTGGGTAAATACAATATGCAAATATTTTCAAGAGAAAGAAATATGTTTTGTACTTTTTGAATAAACGTCCAAAAGCCAGTTTAACAACTTAACTCATAAGCTGGGCATTATCATCAACCTTCCAAATTTGTTTGCGTATATATATTTGTTAAAATAAAGAAGATATATTAACTGTTAAAAGAAAATATCCTGCAAAATAATGAGATATATCTGATACTGCTTAGTATAGGATAAAGTGTGAGGACGATTTTTAAAAATTTGTTAAGAGCAGCTTAAGCCATCCCTGCTCAGCACTATATAGTACACATTTACATATTTAATCTGACAATCCAAAAAACTATACAAAGCTATATAATCCTTACCAGCCGTAACAGAGTAAGAAAATTAGCATTTATATAAAAGTTTAGAATGCTTTAAATGCTGCACACTTATTACTTCTGGAATGGTAATGCACACAAGAAACTTGAGCAAGTAATGGCATGCCTGAAATTGTTATGGGGATCTGTGCACAGGAAGCATTTGAACTGAGGACTTTTCCAAGTCAACAAGATAGACATATTTTACGACATACTCTCGGACAAACCTCTGGACAACTAAGGAAACCCAAATCTTCATACACAACCAAACAAGTCAACCTATAGTATCAGGTCAGCAATTACATTTTAACTGGCCCATATTTATAAATTTAAGAGCCAATGTAGTGTAGCAGTGAAGGTATTCCACAAAGATAAGGGACACCCAGGTTCAAGTCCATCCTTAGTCACGGAAGTTCACTGGTCGACTTGAGCTAGTCACACTCATCCCAATTTGCTTTACAGGGTTGTTGTTGTGGAGAACATTTGAGGAGGAAATGCACTGAACTCCTGTACAAAGGCTAGCATATAAATTTAAAAACAAAAAATAAAAAAAGATTCCTTGGCATTGGAGCTACAGACACAGTTGCAAAGACACATGCAACCCATAAAAAGGTTATGATCCCAGAGAACAAATGAAAATCTGCCAGCTACCTGTGTCTTATAGGGATCTAGCAATCCGCAGCAGAAAGCAGAGATCTCCACATAAAAAAATTATGCTCCACTGGAAAATCAAGGAAAGGAATCTTCCTAGTTACCACTTGCAGTTTTAGGACCTGCATATTTCCAGGTTTCAATCCACATCATCCCCAGAAATCCAGTCTGGCTGTTACACATCAGTGCCCATACCCAGAGCACTTTTGTCACCATGTTTTGAAATCAAATATACCACCTACATGGCAAATAAAGGCTTAACAAAACCATCAAAAGAGCTTCATACTTTTGCTCCGAAGCATCGGCCTTCAACTCTGTGCTACTGGGTGAACAAGGCACTGCAGGGAAGGGGAGGAGGAGGGATCAAGGGGTTATATCCACCCTTCCCCCATCAGTTTCAGTTCAAAGCACAGAGAGCAGGGAGGCATCTGCTGAAGCCATCATGCTCATCCAGACGAAAGCTGGGAAACAAAGAATATGATCAGAGCAGGCAACCCCTTAGTGAACTTCCACAATCCTCTCAGCTATGCTGGCTGAGTCTTCCCAAGAAGAGTCTGTTTTATTCTTTGCATGCACGGATGAACCAATCATCAACAATTCCCTACATGCATGCTACCCTGGAGCACTGCACAGACTTCATAGCTCTTCAGTACTTTTACCACTGTCTTCAACTGGCCAGCACATAGACTGGGAGAAGATCACTAATAGCACAGCTTTCCCAGTTACCACCAATCCCTACAGGACCAATTGTGCCTGTGCCAAAATGTCTCAGTAGTATCAGCAGCTTCTTTGGAGAACGAAGCAGGGATTCACAAACATATTTCAAGAAGAAGGAAGTTGGCCATAGCAGCAGAACTTTACCAAGTAATTCTAAGGTTCAGGCAGGTCTTCAAACAGCATGAAACTCTCACACAAAAACAATCAAGAATCCAATTGTATGAGATACAATGCCTGCTTACTGGGATGTTTCCAGTCCAAGGGCTCCTTGCATTAACAACTGAAAGGGATGAACAGATACTGCATTTTCTCTGAAAAGATATTTTTTACCCACCCACCCCAAAGCGGTGGGAAAATTTCCATCATATGGAACAAGGCTACATTTTGATAAAGGGAGCCTTGCACAGTAAAATCCATTGTCTAGAAGCTGTTTGTTCTCACTCCTCCTAATTATTTCTCTCAGAGGGTACAGAAGGGCCCCTTGTTACTTCTCATCTACTGAGCAGGGAACAACAGACTAACACAATATGTGTTTCTAGACAAGATGAAGATATTCCTGCTCACTTATGTAATTTACAAGATACAAGTCATTATCTGTCAGTGTAACTTATTTGAGTTGTCACATAGATAAAATATGAAGGTGACCGCATGTGCACTTTATGAGGGTTTTTTTTTAAATAGAGAGATAAGATATCCCACATTCTGACAAATACCTTTCTGCCAGAGCTAAACATAGCAAGGAGAATGGCATTAGATGTAGAACTCATGAATAAAAATGTGCGTATGAAGGCTGAGACAATCAATGCTACACACGTTCCAAAACAAATAATATAAACACATTAAATAACCCCAATTGCCTTCAGCCACAGCTTTTATTAAAGGTTTCCATTCCAGCCTTTTTAAAGGCCGCCCAGTTCATTTCATTAGAATCAGTGACTTCACTTCAGTCAGTCTATCCTACCAGTATCACTTTTGCACAGAAAACATTCTCATTAACCTCTCCCATGTGTGTTTATCTACCTCTTTTGCCAAAAGCAGCATACACCATTTATCTATCCTGCATTTCTCGTTCTCAGGTATTTTGCACAATCACATACTGTAGTCTAACAAATCTGCTTGAGAAATTTATTCTACAGAATCCTGGTATCAAGAGACCCTGGACAAGCCACTCTGGCTATTAATACCACTCCAAAGGACCTGCAAGGGGTCCCAATGTTCTTCCAGGTACTCAAAGGAGCAACAGATAGATTCTGACTGGCATCCAGCCCATCTCAGCCCACCTTAGTTCACAAAACCCCAGGGGACTAGAGAGATGCTAGGAGAGTTTCCTGCCACAGCCTGTTGGCAATCATTAACTGTTGCTGCTGATACACACACTGAGCAACAAGGAGGTGAGGGTTAGTGTGGGCCATGATTTCCTAAGTGAAGTTAAGGAGAGAGGCAGAGAAGTCCAGTAGGCCCCTTTCAAGAGGCTGTTTGGCAAAACGTTGCTGGAGATCAGCAGAGGGGAACGCGGCACCTTCTCCGACGCCACAAGCCAGATGGGGAAGCATCTCCTCCTCCGCCTTTTCACGACAAGGTAGTAGAGGAAGCCGAAGGCAAAGCGCCCGAAGACAAAGATAAGTATCCCTCTCTTTCTTTTTCAACCAGGAAGCCTGGTCTTCGATGGCGACGGGAGTTTCAGACCCGAGCGATGTTCGCACTCGTCACCCCGGGGCCAGAAGAGAGCAGAAATCTCAGCGGGACAAGGCAGTGAACTGGACAAACCGGGATAGGAGACGAACCGGGAATGCAAAACCGACTCGGAACAGCCACCCATGAGAGGCTGCAAACGCAAGAAGCTCCCCAATAAGTCCCCAATCGTAACTCCGCACCCCGGGCAAGTCTGGGCACCCGGATCGGCCAAGCTATTTAAAAAAAGGGGGGGAGGGGAAGGAGAGAAGGTCGGCGCGCGCTCTGCTCCTACTGAGCCTAAAACACACTTCCCCCTGCGCTTTCCGAAAGCGGATCGGCCCCTGACCGACCCCTTCCCTTCCCTTCCAGCCCGCCCCCCCCCCTCGGGCTCCCAGCCCCACACCTCGCGGGGACGCCTCCATGGTGCCGGTCCGCTGCTCCGCCGCTCAGGACACAGTTCCAGCCGGATCAGTCCCGCGGCTTCTCGACAAGTTTGAACAGGCTCCTCCCCTCGTCCGGCCGGGACTTCTGATGCCTGGATTTTCCCTCCCCTCCGCTGCGCTGGTCCGGCCTCGCTTTCCTTCGCCTCCTCTTCCTCTTCCTCCCCCACCCCCGCCTTTCCCCCCACAAGCAGGCATCCAAATCTTACGGCGCAGCAACCCAAGCGGAATGTCGGGCGCCATTCGTAGGCTGCCTTTGCATGAGCCCGCTTTGTATCCAGACCTCATGAACGGGCGGCCTACTGAAAATATACTATCTTGGGAGCTCCCCTCGAGACTTAATAATATCCAGCATCCTGGCAGATAATATATATAGGCCCTGCATCGAAGCCCTTCCATCACTATTCCCTCTCATTTCACCCGCTCTTGCTTTGATACCGATTATCTGATCAAGTCCTACAGGTTCCTGATGTCATGCTAAGATCCACCACAGCTATATCTTTGTCACTATTTTTTAATATTTCTGTCAGGCAAGAATATCCATGCCCAAGTCAGAATACACCTTCTGCAAGCCTTGGCAAAGGCAGCTTCAAGTTTGTGTTCAAAGATAACATGCATTGACATCCTCTTTCTGTGCAATTACTAATCAATTTAAGGAATTATCATCATCATCATTACTGCCATTACCATAGCAACAAGTTAGAGTTACAATAAACCAAGATAGAAAAGTTGGGCATAGTTCTGAAAGTATTGAAATATTTTTAATTATAGAATCTCTCTTAAGTTCTTCCTCACAGTCTCTGCTATTCCCTGACTAACATTAAGGAATAATTCTGATGCTTTGGGGACCTGTTAGATGGGGATGAAAGAAGACTATTCTCTGCATTTTGCTGAGGAAGAACTTGATACAATGTATAAATGAATGTTATAATCTGGTTTATTTCATGGATTACAGCCCCCACTCACTTCCTATTGTATAACACAATAAACAAAGGTTTGGGCTGATAATACCACACAAAAGAATCACATCTTTATTCTGTCTGCCTTTTCTCAGGAAAGAAGGATAAGCGCCAAACTCAAATATTACTTTGCTAATTAAGGTCCCTTGCATAAAATTTATTCTTGAACTTAGTCAAGATCTATTGTTCTATATTACATGTATCAGCCTTATAACCAACTGTAACTTTATCTGCCTTCCCACATATCACCAATTTTAAAAAGTTTAACTGACAGTCAATAAAACAAAGTAAAAAAATATTCTATTTTCCTTGATCTTTTTATGGCTTAATTTCAGAACACAGTCCTGATCACGATGCTGAAAGTGTATATTTAGCGAAAGTTCATTTTATGATCAAAGTCCTCCACATCATAATTATATTAGGTCTGCTTCTCTCATCAGTAAAAAGCAGTTAGAAATCAACACCTTTATATTACATATATTTCACACAGTATACTATCTTTTCCAAATCATCTGCAGTAATTTAAAATCAAGTAATTAGTTGTGACTTTTAATTTTTTCATTAAATATGTTTATTCTTTTTTTAATTGTTGCTGTTTTTGTGCCTTCAAGTCAGAGTTGATTTCTGACAAGTGCCTGGACTAGTTCCTGCAATTTTCTTGGGAAGATATTTTGAAGTGGTTTGCCATTGCCACCTTCTTTAGAGCTGAGAGACAGTGACTGGCCCAAAGTCACCTAAATGGCTTTGTGCCTTAAGTGTGACTAGATCTCATGATTGCAAGTTGGTGTCTTAATCATAACACCCAACTGGCTTTCTTATTCTGCCTTTCAGTCCAATTAAGGTTCTAACAAAATGATTTACAGGAAGAAAATACATATAATATTAACATAATACATAAAGACTGACACAATGCAATGAACAAGTAACACTGAAAAAAAAACATTTTAAACCAGGAGAAATCATTCCATGTTGTTAAAAGCAGAGGAAATGCACAACCCCCAGGAAAAAACCCCCATTAATTTCTCATGCATGCTGAAAAATACTTTCTAGAGTAAAATTTCATCTGATTATTTTTTTACATATAATAATGGTGGACAGCCTTTTGTAACAGGAAATTAAATTATTTTTGAAAAATTAAAAATAATTTTTCAACAACTAAGTGCTGCTGTGAGCATTACAATGATGAAACTGGAAGGGATTATGCTATTTTCCCCCCCCTCCCATTGCAGTGTATGTGTGTGTGTGTTTAAAAGTAAATAAGTACATTTAACCTATTGAAAACTTGGAGCACCTATTTTACTGCTTCTTTGATCAAAAATACAGGAAATTGTCTCACTTTTATTTAGCAGTTTCCTGCTGAATTTTAAGCTACAAATAATGAGTTACAGTAACTGTCAGTAAAAAACTTGCAATAAAATATATTGTAAAATGCCAGCTGTCTACTGTAGAGTCTGCAAAAAACTGAATTTTGTCACAATGTTTAGTCCAACATGATAAAGCATCTGTTTATAGCTTCCCTCCAGTTTAATGATCTGTAAAGGAAAGCTCCAATATATTTGTGGAACATTCCCCAGAAACAACATTCTACTAATTTCAATTATGTGAGGCAGTTTGTGTTTATAGACACAATATATAGAAAGCATATATTAACATCTTCCATGGGACTACTAAGTATACACATTAAACATGCGCAAAACGTGAGACATAAGTGGAAACGTGGTTCAATCAACATACAGCTTGCTACCTCTCTCTCACAGTCTCATTTCTCCATAAATAAAATGGAAGTGCCCGCATCTGACTTCACTAGACTTTTATAGGAATGAATGAGTTCTGAGATCCCAAATGGTAAAAATATTTTTTAAACCTCCTATGTATGTGTCTTATTTTGGTTCAATAAATGTTTAAAAAGCTTACTGATTTTAAGAAGACCTCAAATTCTCTCCTCTTGCTTCAGTGTTAGAAGAAAAATCACTCATGGTATACATAGTTTATCCTTGAAAATTAAAAATGTGGTTTTGTGGAGGGAGAAGGAGGAAGAAAGCAGGAGGAGGAAGTTTTCAATATTTTTTATTATCACAAGAAACTCAGAAGAACCTGATGTTAAAAGAAAACATCTCCAGCTCACTTAGTTCAGGATGCCATCTTACACCTGATCAGTAGTGGGTTTCAAATCCCATTAATTCGCTCGTGGACGCATATGACGCTTCTGCGCATGTGCAGAGATGTCCGGGTGGGTGGGTGGAGCCTCCTGCTGCCGCCGCTGCCAGTTCGCCTGATTTGGGGCAAACCGGTAGCAACCCACCACTGCACCTGATCATTCCATTTCATTCTGTCTAAGTCATTGCCGTGTCCTGTCATATCCAGCAACAAGCTCTACCCAGCTTTTATACCTTTCTCTACCACAGGCAGTTTGTTCCAGTTGTGCCAGGCTTTTAGCATGCAGGTTAGGATGACTGCACATTGTGAACAATTGCAATGGCAGCACTGTTGTCACAAAACAGAGACCCTAATGCAAGAAGCTACCTGCTCTTGTACTGACATTTGCAGACTATGCAGATGGTGAATGTCCCATTCCTCAAGTTTTGCTGAATCTTTCTGTATACTGTAGTGTATACCTTCACTCCAAAGAATCTGCTTTTAAAATTCCCTGACAGCTTTTTCTCTTTCAACCACAAGAGGGCAGCATTAAATTGCATATTTTCATAGGTATGTGTGTTTGATTACACACTGCCTGGTCAACACAAGATTTGTTTGAAACTTTGGCACTTTATGTCAAATAATATTAATACGTACATCTCTAATATTTTAGAAATGACAACAGATGGCAGAAATCTTTTGGGTAAAGTATTTTTCCCATTGGGGCATTTTTATTTAAGCATCCCTTTGACATAAAAGGGGAAATAGGACTTAGAATGCATAGTATAAATGTTTTAAGTAGGACACAGACAAGGCTGGCTAATTTCAAATAGTAAGCAGGGTTGGATCTGGTTAATACTTACATGGAAGACTAAAGGGAAAAAAAACCTGGGGCTATAACCTAGACTGAGAAGTTAAAAACCAACCTGGAAAAAGGCAATGGAAAAACACTTACACTGTTACTAAGAAAACAAATCCAGATATTCTTTGGACATCAAGTTCAACACAAAGTTATTATTAAGCCCTTGAAGGTATGAGCTGAATACTTAATTTTTTATTTATTTATTTATTTATTTATTTATTTATTTATCAAATTTTTATACCGCCCTTCTCCCGAAGGACTCAGGGCGGTGTACAGCCTAAATAAAACACAATATATATACAATTAAAATCAAAATTTAAAATAAAACATATTACAAAAAGGCCAATGTTTAAAAATTTAAATTTTAAATTTTAAAAATTTAAAACCCCACAACAATAAAACCCAATTAAAATGTTAAAAAACCATTATGCCAGTCCAGCTTGAATAAATAAGTATGTTTTTAGCTCACGGCGAAAGGTCCGTCAATGTTTGCTGGCAATACATTTTTCCTTAACCTTCCCCAATTTAAACAACTGCACAAATTAGTTTATCCTTGTTTATGATCTAAATCATTGTCACATGGCTTAGCCTGGTTCACAGAAATGAAAATGGTTCCTTCTGTCATTTCTGATATCTATTTAAATGTCTGTCAACTGTCAACACTTCCTTTATTCCATTCCTTTGAGCTAAAATAACCATTTCCTCTTTCTGTATGTGATTGATCCTCCATATCTTTTGTCTTCTTGGAACTTGTTTCTAAACCCTTTACATTTTTTCAATATATTTTTTTTAATTGCAAGAAGTTGAAGCATTTAGGGGTTTGGAAATCTTTGGTATCAAACTAAGCATGCAGCAAGTCCTTGTTACATAAAGAACTATATCAAACATGATTTTAATTAATATGCAAAAGTCTGACTCCCACGCTTCCCCAATTTTATGATTGCTGGATGTGCTGTATTACAGTTGCCATAATTTCCTGGCAGCATCACTGATTAGGCTGATTAGAATTCATTCTGATATGGTTAATTTAGGTGTTACCTTCTGTTCATCAACTACAGACAGGCAAGAAGAATCCACTGGCCTTCAATGATGTGAAAAGGGAGCCTCCTGCAAATAAAAGAGAGAGAGTAAAACACAGTTAAACACTCTTTAGAAGTTAAGCTTTTTGATTTTGCATATAATACACGGTTACAGTATATTGTAATACTATTTTCTAAAATGGTAGGAGAACATTTCAAGTGATTTATCGGCAGCAAAATATTTAAGAAGTGGTTTTTCAAATAATTTTGCCACTTTACTGTCTTCCAAAAGTGTTGGATTATAGTTTCCAACATTCCCAATCCAAGTAGCAACATGTGACAATTTTTAATTGTTCTGAGCTTACTAAAAATAAATTTCATCAAACGGAAATGATGGTAAAAAAGGGAAGAACAGAACCTCTTTAATTCTGTTTTTGTCTTGGTTTCATCGCCTACTTTTTGGAATGCAGCTTTACCCCTTACCGACTTGTCATTTGAACGAATTATTAATTTTTGTGCCTCTGCGATAAAATAATTTACAAAATGATTTGATGAAAACCATATTCCTGGTTCAATCAGAGTTCCCTCTTTACTCATCAACATATGCTGAAAGCATGAGGAAAAGGCAGGTCTTTCACAGCTCTCTAAGTTGCTTGATTGCAAGAATGAAAAGACACTGAAAGAATTTTAAATCAATTGGCATGAACTGGGACTGAGTTTGCATCCTGTGACATCATATTAATCTCTGTCTCATCTTAGAAAGCAGTCATGTGTCTCTCTTTTGCTTAAATTTGGAATCTGGGAAAGAAGCAAGGAAGCAAATCAGGCATGAAGAAAGGTTTTTTCTAGATGTAATAATTCACGGTGCTGGTGTTAAAGGCCTGCATAGCATAACATCAGGTTTGTTGAGTGAAAACCTTTTCCCAAGAACATCTGCCTGCCCCACACATTCTCACAGGGAAGACATGCTCCAGGTTCTTTCTTTTAAATCTTGTCATCTTTTGGGACTTAGGATGCCTACCTTCTCTGTGATTCTCCCTGCTCTCTGGAATTATCTTTCCTCACCCCCATATACAACAGGCCGGAATTCTTCTCACATGTAGGAAAGCTGTGAAGACTTAGCTCTGTTTATAATGAATTGTGAAAATAACCTTGAGAAAAAGAAGAAAGAGGGGAAGACAGGCTCCTCTTGTTCCTCAAGATTATTCTCACAGGCACTGGGGTCAGTTATGTGGGAGTGCCCCTGGTGGTCGTTCTACTCTGTGTTTGGTCGCCATTTTACATTTTGTATTTTATATACATATATATATATATATACACACACACACACATATATACATACACACACATATATATACACATATATGTATGTGTATGTATACACACACACACACACACACACACATATATATATATATATATACATACATACATACATACATACACACACAATATAATTTCTTGTTAGATGACTTTCGGTTTTGTTTTGTTTTTATTTTGGATTTATTGCATGTTAACCATCCCAAGTCACACCCTCTGACTTGCAAAGCCTTATAAATCGTGAAATAAATAAGAAATAAAATAAATACTGAGGAAGTTTAGCTTGATACCACAATAGTTGCAAGTGAATGAGTTAATGGGGGATTCACATTTGCTAGAGCTGCCTAAGCAGAGACTGAAAGTCACTGGAAAATCAACAGCTCTTTGGTTTTTCGATGTTTCTGAGTCCCCTGGAGCTGTTGGCCATCATCTGCATCAATACAGATGGTTTTAAGACTGGCTCACAGAGAAGATAAGATATGTCCACAGCTCAGCCTTTTGATGGATAATGGCTGTAATAAAGTTGAAATCAAAACCTGTACCTCCTTTAAGAAAGAAAGCCTGCCCGCCCATCCTGCTTCAGACTTCGGCATTTATGTCGACTTTTATGTTTGCTGTTTATAAATAAGCTCAGCCCTCCAACCCCTTCTGTGCCTGGAGCAGCAATGTGATTGGCCCACCAGGGTGCCTGGAAATTCACTGAACAATCTTGCTCCATAATAGATATTTTTGGGTGGATGGGGAGAGAGAAAGTGAGCGAGAAACAAGGGCGAGGCCATTCTTGAAAAGCAGAAACACCCTTCAATGAATGTAAGTGGAATTCAAGACGCAAGTGTCTCCAAATCTTAATATCTCACATACCTAGGAGGCAAAATGAATTGACAAGTTTCAGCCAGGTCAATTTCATAGGGCTGGTGAGAGCATCAAATATAAAATACTTCATACTCTAAAAAAGTCATAGGAATTATGAAGACTCCCCAAACACTTTAGCACTTAATTCAGATTTTTCAATTCTACTAAGAAAAAAATACCATCTCTTCCTCTTCTTATTTCATTTCAATATGTACAATTTTGTTTATATTTTTTGTAGTAAATCATAGAATAGTCTGAAGGGCTAAGGCTTGTTTTTTAGCTTATATGGATGTCTGTGTGTGATCTTTCTTAGCCTGAGGGCCAGTTTTATTTATACAACACATTTTACCTCTTAAAACAGGAGTTTCCAACTTGGCAACTTTAAGACTTATGGACTTCAACTCCCAGAATTCCTCAGCCAGCATAGTATAGCTGGCTGACGAATTCTGGGAGTTGGAATCCACAAATCTTAAAAAGTCTTAAAGTTGCCAAATTTGCAGATCCCTGCCTTAAAACATTCACACACATCTCAAAAAGCAATCAGATATGCACATTTTGGCTCAGCCACTTTGGGAGCTCTGAGGGAAGCAAACAAGCCCGGGAGCTGCCTACCTGAGCATCTGTCTAAGATCTACCCTGCAAGCTATAATATTTTAAAACATTTTAAAGGAGCAAGTCACAAACGAACCACTTTTGGACACATACCAAGCAGACAAACTTTTTATTAGTTTGCAGACCAGTGCAGCAAAGTGATCTAATACACTTTTGGAGCATTTCGAATTTTTGAAGTCACCTTTCTTAAATATTTAAAACACCACATTTATTGGAACTTAGGCATCATCTAATGCAGGTCTAGACTGATCTTAAATAAAAAATACTTTAGCTGACCACAAAAGAGTTCCTTATTATTTATAAATAGGAGATTCTGCTTTCAGACAGCCCAATCACATGCTCATGTAATCAAAAATTTCAAGCTTCTACAGCCCCAAATTCATGACAGACTCCAAATAACTGCTTAGTTTGCCAAAATAGGAAATACTTCGAGCTGAAGTACTGCTGTCAGCTCATACATGTTTCTGCCTATTTCTAACAAATGTTCAACCTCAAGGCCACTTTTGAAAGTCCGCTTTAGAAGAATTTCTCCCCCTCATATTTTAATTAAACTTAAAAGGTGACTTGCATGCTGTCCAACTTCCCTAACTCTTGCACCAACATACAAAATTTCGTATTTGTAAATTCAGCCTTTCTCAATCCACAGCTGATGGTGGAATACTTTTTACAACATCTGAGTTGTGTTAATATTTTTATTGTTCCAGTTCTAATTAATTAATATATACTTCCACAATACTATTTTTCTCTTTAACATCCCACAATAACCCTCCTTTCATCAAGATGGGGAAGACAAAATGTCTGTAAAGTTGGTATGGTATGGTATCTATAACTAGAATTTTTGGTAACTTCCAAGTACAGCAGGCTCCAAATTTCCAAATTAAATAATTTGGAAATTTGGAGCCTGCTGTACTTGGAAGTTACCAAAAATTCCAGTTATAGATACCATACCAACTTTATTTCCTTGCATTTTCCGTGTTTATTTTCTTTCAATTTTTAATTAAATCAGACTACCCCTCCCCAAAAACTATAAAAGAAGATAGAAAATTCAAAGCTTCAATACCCTAAAAACTGACATAAAATAATAAAACAGATATTTTTAAGACAGAGACCGCAGGTCAGTTAAGCACTAGTCTCCCAACCCTCAGTCAGGAACCAAGATAATGTTTAGCTATATATCTCAAGTTGGCATGTAGATGAAATACAAAGTATTGATGGCATCTTATGTTTCTGAGAAGAAATATGATACAAATGCATCAATAACCATTAGAGAAATAACAAATAGTAAAATAATCCAAACATTTTAACTGAACAACTTTCCTGTGGACTTTGTTTCTGAGCAGGCCTTAGAAAAGTGAGGTCCACAGAAAAGGTGTGACTTTGAACAGGTCACTCATGCACTGATTACTTTGTGTTTTGGCTCCACGATGCATTCAATTACAGCTCTTCCTTGAAGGTTATATAAACCTAAAATAACTCAAAATGGGAGAGAACAGCTAGTGCTTTCCCGGCCTCTCTTTCTAGTTAAATATTCCAAATCATTTCATACAGCTATTTATATATAGCGTCTGGCCAATGGTCAAGGCAGTTTATAATAGATATAATGTACATGCATTAAGACCATCCTCAAATAAACAGTCAAAACCAAATAAAATGAGTCTTATCCGAAAACAAATCTACCCATTATCCACCCACATGATTGTTAAGTGAGACATCAGGTGACAGACTTACAACCTCACTTCTCTGGCAGCCATTTAACAACCCATCATGTGACTGCAGATTTACAAGTTCCACTTTCTCCACGGTCATTAAACAAAACATCACATGGCCCAGATTTCCAATTTTACTACTGGCTTCTCCATTGGGTCTGCTTGTTAGACGCCTGCAAATGGTGTTTATGTGATCACAGAGATGTTACGTACTGTCTAGGACAGGTTGTAAAACTACTTTTTCTGTAATTCTAAGTTTAATCAGCTGCTAAACAAGGCAGTCTTTAACAAGGACTATCTGTAGGATAATGACAATATTATCATAATCAGGGCTTTACAGTGCAGAAAGACATACACCTAGCACACTGACTGAAATTCAGCAAAAGCTTCCCTGGCCAGGGCCTTCATTTGCAGCTCCAATAGAAGGCAAAAAAAAAAAAAATTACAGGCATTCATTTAAGAGAAAAGTGACCACAACCAAAGCCACATTCAGTATTAACTATCTAAATTACCAAGAAGCAACGTCTCTGTCTTGCTAGGTTTTAATCATAATTAATCTATAATTATGGATTTCTATAAAGGCATTATTGTTTGCAGTGTTATTTTTAATGTATTCATCAGAAAAGATAATAAAAGCAAAACTACAAACATAATCTGCAACACAGAATTTGTCTTTATACAGCAGCCATGTGCTTATTCTTCTGTGTAATTAATGTTATCTTTAATATGGATTTTTATCACATTATCCCAGAACAAACATTAAACTAACCAGCTTCTAATTTTCTGGAGCCCCTCATGAGCCCCCTAAAAATGTTGATGTTACACTAGCTATTTTCATTTTTTTAAAAATAGTGATTTTATTAAAAATTACAATTGCGAAGATAAAAACTAATACAGGTCAAAAAGAAGAAAAATAGAAGGTGCATGAGAAAAAAATAGAAAAAGATCCAAAAAAATATAGCAAAGAAAAATATATAAAAAATGACTTTTCCCCTCATCACAAGTATAAACCAATTTTAATAAATTGTCACATTCTCTTAAGATATAACAAATGATCATTTCTCCCCATATCCATTTCTTATCTATAAACAAATCCTTAAAATGTCATCATTTCTCAGCCCTGATCAGCAGGGTTATCAGACAAAAATGTTTTTCTAAGTATATCATTTGAAGGATATTTTGGATTGTTGTCTTGCTGAAATAAACCAATCTATTTTCAATTTCAACTTCTTTCCTAACTGTGGGATATTAGCCTGGACGACCAAGAAAACTTTACCGGAACTGCTCCAATAGCTGGTTGGTTCTGAACATTACAAACCAATGGATCACTGCAAACAGCTAGTTGAAAAGTTTAGCTGACACTGGAGCAATTGTCCACAGGTGCACAGTGTAGCAATGTTTATATAATAGTGAAATGCATGATAGAATTGTGAAAAAGAAATCTTCTCTCCAACTTCATCACAGAAGTTCTGATCTCATATACAAAAAGAAAATCTTGATAAGTCTGAAACATTTTGGAGCATATGACCTATAAAACAAAAATTGAACTGTTCAACCACAACTACACAAGATACATTTGGAGAAAACAGGATGAAGCATTTGAAGAAACGGCTTGCCAACTATTAAGCACGGGGGTGGTTCTATTAAGCTTTAAGGTTGTGTGGCAGCCAGTGGCACAGGAAATATTGTGTGGGTGGAAAAAAGAAAGGGTTCAACTAAATATCAGGATATCCTAGAAGCTAATGTCCAAGTCACTAAAGAAGTGGAAGCTAAAGAGAAGCTATTTAATCAACAGAGAAAGGAAGGAAGGAAGGAAGGAAGGAAGGAAGGAAGGAAGGAAGGAAGGAAGGAAGGAAGGAAGGAAGGAAGGACCTACTAAATATGCGTGGTAAATAGAGGCACCTATTTACCTATTTTAAGGGGTTTTTAAGGGGAGGGAGGGGTCTAGGCCTAGGGGGAGACCCACCAGGGATTAGGGGAGGGATAGGGCCAGATCCTGCTAAGGCTTACCGATTAAAAACTGCAGGTCCAGAGGTGAAGATTAAGGTGGGTGCTCAGTTACATGAGGGCTTTGCTATCAGCCCTGTAGGTGGGAGGGGCAGATATGGCGGAAGCGGGGGACCATATCATGTTCGGGGAATGCGGGAACGTTATCTGAGAACGATCCCGCACTCCGATCCCTCTGACTTCGCCTGTTCCCCGAGTGGCCGGGATCCTCAGAGTCTGGACCTTCGGCTGATGTTGTGCAATGCCAGGTCCATCTTGAATAAAGCCCCCCACATTTCCGACCTTATTCAAGACGGGGGGGCGGACCTGATGGGCATTTCGGAGACCTGGTTGGGCACGGAAGGGGGGGCACCCCTTGTCGAAATGTGCCCACCAGGCTTCCGTGCATTTCATCAACCGAGGGCCCAGGGTAGGGGTTGTGGGGTGGCGGTTGTTATTAATGAGGTTCTGAGACCGAGGGAGGTCACTGTACCATAGATAGCTGGCTGTGAATCCCTCTGTGTGAAGTGGGGTCATGGGATACAGGTGGGTTTGCTGCTCACGTACCTGGCTCCTTGCGGCGTGACAGCTGCCCTGCCCGAGCTGTTGGAGGTGATAGCCGGGGTGGCGGTTGATACCCCCAGACTTATGGTCATGGGGGATTTCAACCTGCCATCGACCGGTGAAGCATCTGTTGCAGCTCGGGAGTTCATGGCTTCCATGACGGCCTTGGACCTGACCCAAGTAGTTGATGGTCCCACGCACACAGGGGGAAACACACTGGACTTGATTTTTGTCTCTGGATAGTGGCTAAATGATCTTGAATTAGGGGATTTAGTGATTCAACCCTTGACATGGTCGGATCATTTTCTCCTTCGGCTGGACTTTCGAACTGCCAACCCACACCGCAGGGAGATGGAACCGACTCGTTGGTTCCGTCCCAGGCGCCTGATGGACCCAGAGAGGTTTCTGACGGAGCTTGGGCCAATTCCTGAGGACCTAGCCCACGGCTCGGCCGAGGAACTGGTCGCCGCCTGGGAACAGGCGGCGGCAGGGGCCTTAGTCCGGGTCGTGCCTTTGTGGCCTCTGACCCGACGTCGATCTCGACCAGCCCCTTGGTATTCTGAGGGGCTGAGAGAGATGAAAAGCCGGAAAAGATGCCTAGAGAGCGGCTGGTCCTCCAGGCCTGAATCTGATTGAACACTAGTTAGGTCCTATATTCAGACCTATATAGTGGCGATAAGAACAGCGAAACGGGAATATTTAGCCGCTCTTATTGCATCGGCAGATAATCGCCCAGCTGCTCTGTTTAGGGTGATTCGCTCCCTTCTTGTTCAGGGAGCTAGGGATGATCCCTTGCAGGGACGGGCTGAGGACTTTGGAAAATATCTGCACGATAAAGTTGCTCAGATCCGGGACGGACTGGACGCAGTTTGGGTAGATCCGGGCGGGACGACAGAGGCAGATCTTGGAGATATTGTCTGGGATGGGTTTGATATTGTGGTTCCTGAGGACATGGACAGGATACTGAGGAGGCTGAACGCAACCACATGTTTGTTGGACCCGTGTCCCTCCTGGTTGGTGCTGGCCACACAGGAGGTTACACAAGGTTGGCTCCAGGGAATTGTGAATGCTTCTTTGATGGAGGATGTCTTCCCTACCATCTTGAAAGAAGCAGTGGTGAGGCCCCTCCTCAAGAAGCCTTCCCTGGACCCAACTGGTTTAGCAAATTATCGTCCAGTCTCCAACCTTCGCTTTGTGGCAAAGGTTGTTGAGAGTGTGGTGGCGGATCAGCTTCCTCGGTACCTGGAGGAAACTGTCTATCTAGACCCGTGCCAGTCCGGTTTCCGGCCTGGGTACAGCACGGAGACGGCGTTGGCACACTGGTTGATGATCTCTGGAGGGCCCGGGACAGGGGTTGTTCCTCTGCCCTGGTCCTGTTAGATCTTTCAGCAGCTTTTGATACCATCGACCATGGTATCCTGCTGTGACGGCTGGAGGGGTTAGGAGTGGGGGGCACCGTTTTCCGGTGGTTCTCCTCCTTCCTCTCTGACCGATCACAGACGGTGTTGGCAGGGGGGCAGAGATCGGCCACGAGGCGCCTCTTATGTGGGGTGCCGCAGGGGTCGGTTCTCTCGCCCCTCTTGTTCAACATCTATATGAAGCCGCTGGGTGAGATCATCCGTGGTTTTGGGGTGAGGTGTCATCTGTACGCTGACGATACGCAGCTGTACATTTCCACCCCAAACCACCCCAGTGAAGCCGTCAAAGTGATGTCCCAGTGCCTGGAGGCCGTATGGGTCTGGATGGGGAAAAACAGGCTCCAGCCCAACCCAGCCAAGACTGAGTGGCTATGGATGCCGGCATCCTGGTATAATCAGCTGAGGCCATCGCTGACTGAGGGGGGTGAATCTTTGGCCCCCACGGAGAAGGTTCGTAATCTAGGCGTCCTTCTGGATGCACAGCTGTCATTAGAAGAACATATGACAGTCATCGCCAGAGGAGCTTTTTATCAGGTACGCCTGATACGCCAGTTACGTCCCTTCTTGGACCGGGATTCCCTGTGCACAGTCACTCACGCCCTTGTCACTTCCCGCCTGGATTACTGCAATGCTCTCTACATGGGGCTCCCCTTGAAGAATACCCGGAGGCTCCAGCTGGTCCAGAATGCAGCTGCGTGGGTGATTGAGGGAGCGACTTGAAGCTCCCATATAACACCTATCCTGCGCAGGCTGCACTGGCTGCCGGTTGCCTTCCAGGTGCAATTCAAGGTGTTGGTTCTCCCCTTGGCTTAGGACCGGGTTACTTACGGGACCGCCTCCTGCTACCGGTGGCCTCCCATCGACCAGTGCGCTCCCACAGAGAGGGCCTCCTCAGGGTGCCGTTGGACAGACAATGTCGACTGGTGACTCCCAGGGGGAGGGCCTTCTCTGTGGGGGCTCCAGCCCTCTGGAACAAGCTACCCCCAGGGATATGCCAACTCCCTGACCTCCGGGCCTTCCGGCGTGAGTTGAAAACTTTTTTATTCCATCATGCAGGACTGGCCTAATAGTTTTAATGGGGATTTTAATAGTTTTTAGTATATTCAGCCTATCTAAATTATTCTTTTAAATGTGTTTTTAATTTTTGTATTTATTGTTCCTAGTTGGCTGTAAACCGCCCTGAGTCCTTCGGGAGAAGGGCAGTATAGAAATTGAATAAACATTAAACAACATTAAACATTAAACCTAGTCATGCCTTGTTATTTTGAAGCCAATGACAATAGTTGTGGATGCTTCATCAAAGATTTAAAGATGCAGTGAGCACAAACAGCTATAAGAATATTTCTAAGTTAGAATAGTTCTGCAAGGAAGAGTAAGGAAAAGATTCCAAAAGCAAGACTAGAGAGACTCTTAGGGTATAGGAAATGCTTGAAAGCTGTTACCTCTGCCAAAGGAGGTATTCAGGGATGTGCATTTCTTTGTATCTGCTATATTTTTTCCTTATTTTGACTCTTAAACAACTGTATTTTGTATACAGCAATCTTATTCTAGCATATGCTCACTCTTAGTTTTGTTTTAGTTTTATCATTGTTATTTTTTTTTCAAAATAGTAGTTTGCAGTATTTTTGTATTTCGGCTTTTTATGTTTGTTTTGATCATATATATTACCTGAATCTGCTGCCAATGGGACAGCCTACAAATGTTAAAATAAAATATAAATATGTATTAAAATTTGTAGAGAGATTTATTTATGCCCTGCAGAGAATCTATCACCTTCTATTCATTTTGAAATTTATTAAGTATACAAATTTGATCAAGGTGCCTAAACTCTGGCAAATACTGTCTATGCAAAAACTGGAATGCTGTATAATCTTTCATAGCAATCCTTCTTTAAGGTTTTACCCGGAAAGTTAAAATTTTCACTATTAGCATAATGTGCTGTCTTCCTGCTGTTGCTACATTCTCCAGTTTAATTCATTTGTTACTATAGTGAGTCTTTATCAGATGGATAAATATATTTCCTCCACTGATATTCTCCTTATGATTGTAATACTAGGTTTTTGGACACACCTCTTAAATTTCCCTCCCAGACAGCTGCTTCTGTGGAATCCACTTTGGATTGAAGTCCCCAAGGCAAAGTAATCACAGATTCCACTTTATGCAAAGATCATAATGATCAGAACACACAATATTGCAGAAGCTGATATAAAAGATGGTTAGCCTCAAAAGAAACCCAATTCTTTTTTTCAAAGCTACTAATGGAAGCTGCCTGAATTCTTAAAAAACAATAAGCAAAGATAAGACCTCTTGGTTTCACATTGTTTCAATTTGCCAAGCAAAAAAAAAAAGTCAAGTAAATCTACAACTGCTTTCTTTCCATCTCATTTTTCAGATATATTGGGACAACCTCAAGAATTCTCAGCTAGCAAAAAATTGAGGAAGGATGATTTACATGATTTTTAGGCAAAGCATGGAAGAGCAAGTTGTACTCATATTTTCCTGTATAATATGGGTAGTCCTTGACTTATGACCACACTTGAGCCCAAAATCTCTAGGTTGTTGTAACTTTGAATGGTCACTAAATGAACTGTTGTGACTCGATGACTGCCTGTAATCTGAGAATACTTTAGGACAGGGGTCTCCAACCTTGGTCCCTTTAAGACTTGTGGATTTCAACTCCCAGAGTTCCTCAGCCAGCAAAGCCAGCAAAGTTGAACTCCACAAGTCTTAAAGGGACCAAGGTTGGAGACCCTTGCTTTAAGACAGTGGTTCTCAGCCTTTGGTTCGTGAATCCCTGGGGGGCCGCGATGTCATCACAGGGGGTACACAAAAGCTTGAAGAAATGTTATGATTGAAACCTTGAGTTAAGTCTTGGGGGTCTCTAGCCATGGTCCATTGGCACAAAAAGTATTTAAAGAGGGTCCATGGTGAAAAAAAGATTGAGAACCACTGCTTTAAGGGGGGAAAGGTGAAAATCCTTCTTATTCAGGAAAACAAA